>NW_022145600.1:22323364-22757517 GCF_000002235.5 Strongylocentrotus purpuratus | reverse complement strand
TACTGGTACGTAGATGCTTCATTGTTGACAGCATAAATGTATAGGTGCTTCAACCAGGTACACCGCCTCCCTAGCTGCTTCAACTTAGTCTCGTTTGTTATTATTTATATCTATTCAGTCCCAAAATAACCGACAAAGGTTACGTTTGATTTATATTTCCTTCGAAAGACAAATCGGGCCTGATTTCTAGACTGTGAACTCGTTCTAGCTTTCAATTAAACGCAACAAATCAGAACTGGAAAAATGACGGCGGCATGGGCAGATCTAGAGTCGGACTTCGGGTAGCTGGACGGATCGCCGAGCTGGACCCATCAACAAGCAGCTGCGAGGAGAACCGCAGATTATTTCTCCTTGTCAGTGGGATCTGACTAGACATTGACAATAACTGCCTTGACTTGACAAAACTGATATTACATGTATCTACCTTGAATTGACATGATCTGCATCGACTTGACAAAGATAATAATCTACCCGGAGTTGACAAGGATACTATTATCTGACCTGACTTGAACAAGATAATATAATCCCCCGACTTGACGAGGATAAAATTATCTACCCGGACTTGACAAGGATAATATTATCTGACCTGACCTGACAAAGATAAAATTATCTACCCGGACTTGACGAGGATAATATTATCTGACCTGACTTGACAAGTTAATATTATCTGACCTGACTTGACAAAGATAAAATTATCTGACCTGACTTGACAAGGATAATATTATCTGACCTGACTTGACAAAGATAAAATTATCTGACCTGACTTGACAAGTTAATATATCTGACCTGACTTGACAAAGATAAAATTATCTGACCTGACTTGACAAGTTAATATTATCTGACCTGACATTATATACACACACATATATATATATATATATATATATATATATATATATATATATATAAAAGTCTCTCACTCGGACAGGTATCTTTGTCTTCACAATTGTAATACCTGGAAATGCAACACAATAATATAGTCACTCAATGGAACGCAATATATCACATTGATATTATATATATATATATATATCAATGTGATATATATATCTATCAATGTGATATATTGCGTTCCATTGAGTGACTATATTGTGTTGCATTTCCAGGTATTACAATTGTGAAGACAAAGATACCTGTCCGAGTGAGAGACTTTTTTAATTAAAAAAAAGAAAAAATATTAGCTGAAATTATATAAACGTAAGCTTTGACAAATTGAAAAAGGGTAGTGAATTTCATTCTGACCTTTAAAAAAATGAAAATAATACTTAAAAGACGTGAATTGGATTTCCCACTTTTTGCTAAATATTGAACAATGATTTGTTCATTTTGAAAAGATATACTGTTTTAAGTTCTCTCTTGAACAACTACTAACGGACAGCATCTTCTTAATCTTCATTGTGATGTAGCAATTGAGGAAGAGCAGATCCTGGAATTAATTGTGATGCAACAGAAGTTTAAAGCAACAGTTATTGTCGATGATGACACAAACCTTCTCATCGTGCTGATCTTCTACGCTGATCTGAATTCAAAGGACTTCTTTTTTTTTGCACCTGTGCCCAATTAAGGCAACTCCAAAAAGAACCGAACATGGAATATCAAACAGCTGAAGGAAACTCTAGGAAGTAGTGTGTGTGACTACTTTCCCTGTGTCGTGTGCTTCTGGACTGCGACACAACGTCTCGCATATTTGGACTAGAGAAAGGCGTAGCACTGAAGAAAATCATGAAGAATGACAACTTCTGTGAGCTTGCCATGGTATTTAGTCAGCCGGCATCATACTGAAGGAGGCCATTATTCCAACTGGAGAGAAGGCACTTGTATGCCTGTATGGTGGTGACTCAATAGAAGATTGCGTAAGCAAAGACTTTCCAACCAACTTCAGCAGCAGGAAAGTTCCACAGTCTGCGTGTGTACTATCAGATATTAGAATGGAAAGGAATGGCAGACAGCCTGACATCGGGAAACTGAGTTGGCAGGTCATGGATGGGAAGTATCTTCCAATAAAAACTGATAAAACACCAGCTTCCGCATAACACCTTAAGATCATCAGATGTGGATGCAAGAAAGATTGTGCAGCCAAGAAATGCACGTGCTGGAAGTATGGCTTCCAATGTCCACCAGCCTGCACTGATTGTCAAGGCACTAGTTGTAGCAACTCACCACCATTATAGGCCTACCTAGAACTTGATGATACTACTGATCAGCATGCCACAAAAATGTTTGTTTGTTGAAGACTACAAACTCTAATCAAATTAGAATATGTATACCTTACTGTAGGCCTCATGACCTGCATCCTGTAATAACAATTGTACTGGGATTGTAAACTAACATAGACATAGCTGCTCTGAAATGCATTGTAAGGTGAGAATCAACACAAAATTGATTAACCCACTTTTAACAAAATATATGTGTATATATGCAAATTAGAAAACCTAATTATGAAACATTTGAAATATAAATATATGTGTACAACATATATAAGTGTTGTCACAATTAGTCTGAATGTATTAACATAAGACAACAAATATCATTATAATAAATTCTCTAGTGAATTTTGAATTTAAGCAAATTAAAACACTCAACCGGGCATATGAAACCTTATGCAAAGAAAAAAAATCTTGGAAATAACATTTTAGACTTTAAAAGTACACTAAAAGTGTGCTAAAAGGTATGTATGGTGAATATTTTGACCAAATCTAGGCGAAAACCCTAGAATTGGCGGCCATTGTGGATTTATGGAAATTAGATAATGTAAGGTACGGGCTGTACCCCTACATAACCCTATAACAGCTCTTGTGTTTGTACGAATACTTATAAGGGCCAGTTTTTCTGAACTGATATTTTTGTTTTAGTGGTTTTTTAATATAAAATGACATGATATTTGTCTGGTGCATAATGAAATAACATCATCTGCTAAGGTAATAAATTGAGCATAAATTACATGTTGTATTGTGTGTGGGTGTGGGTGCGCGGGGGATTTGTTTCAGGTGTGTGATGTACCTGTAGAATATGGGTATTTTAGTTGATACAAAATGTACAGCAGATCACTTTTCCTACTCCTTTAGTGCCACAACAGCCTATACAAGTTGACAAATATGACAAAATCTATGTGAAAATCCTCGAAATAGCGGCCATATTGGATTTATGCAAATTAGGGGCACTTCCACTACTTGGATTTTTTGGACTTTTAGTATGTCATTTTGAGGACCTTACTAAAATGCATTGCAGTGAAAAATATTTTATTGCAATTTGTTTGACCTCAAAACACAATATTCCTAGCCTATGGTAAGATAACTTATGTCGCCAGGACAACATGAACTTTTTGTGAAGTCGACTTGGCAAGATAATTTATTTCGCCATGTCGACTAATAAAAGTTGATAAGTCGACATGGTAAGTTAAATATCTTTACATGTCGACATGATATGAATATTAAGTCAACTTGACAAGATGGAATATCTCGTCATGTCGTCAAGTAGAATGGCACTTTAACGCTTCCGTAGTATTCTTCTCCTTCCCACCAACACTTTCTACGTCTAACGCACCTTTTCCCGATCACGTGATTGCGACCTTATCCCTCAAAAATATCGGTCAATAATTGTTCGTAAGTCTTTGCCTGTTATTCATCTGATTCAATCATCACAATGAGGACATTATTGTGATGTTATTTCTTCTTTTGTCTTTTTTCTGCATCACAGGGAAGTCAATACTGGAGGTTCCTTAACCAGAGAATGGATAGGGGTTATCCAAAATCCATATCAAACTGGCGCGGAGTGCCGAATGACATTTCTTCGGCTTTCATGTGGAGCCGTAACTTCTATTTCACCAAAGGTACGATCAAGTTTGATTCAGGGGCGTAGCCGGTGGAGGGAAAGGGGGTGAAGGGGTAGTTATGTTTTCCGGCATATTCGACGTTCTAACAGCTGCAGGTAATCCTTTAAAAAATAGTTGGCTTGGAGAAAATGTAAAACATTTGTCTACAAATCTGGAGATCTTCCCTGTCGGCAAAATTTGAAAATCTGAGCCGTTTGTTGTTATTGTTGTTTTGGCTTGTTAAATCTTTTAGCTAGTTGGTTATTCGATCTGGCACCTCCCCCTTGCCCTTCCATTCAACATTATCTATATGGTTCGTTACGTTGCTGTGGCTGATCTGATTTGAAAGATATAAAGAAAAATGACTACATCGGGTTCCTTGTAACTTTAATGTTTGAATTCAATTAACCTAAATAATCATGACGATTGTTGAGGTTATCACTGCATTATTCTCTCTTTTGATAAAATATCATCTACAAATGTGTTTACGACATTTCGTATTTGTTATTTATATATTTTATATATTTATTTATTTGTACTTTGCTCTCTGTATCCCATAGGAGACCAGTATTACCTCTACAACATTGATTTACAAGTCAGCCGCAAGCCTCAGCCGCTAAGCCACTGGAACGGGTTCCCTAGCGACTCCGTAGATGCGGCGTTCCAGTGGGCCAACGACCGCATTTACTTCTTCAAAGGCTCTGAGTATTACCGCTTTAACGACAACACCACGGCTGTTGATGAGGGCTATCCCATCAACACGGCTATCGGGTGGCTGAGATGCGATTCCAACCAGCTGGTCATCGGCCCGACATCGTCGCCGACAACATCGCCCGCTGCCGGAGGTGACGCGATCGTGAAGACACCATCTATGGTTGCCGTTCTCTTCTCGACGATTGCTGCCCTCTTCTATTCATTTCAATAGAATGACATTATCGCTTTCTTATACGACGTACATTATAGATATTACTACCATGTCTTTCAATATCCTGTACCCATAAATATTAGACTACTATCTCTTTAAATATTATCATTGAAGATTCATCACGATTTGTTTCATTTATTCTCACTCGTTATAAATCTACGCCTACATGTAAAAGTAGGATTAACATTTTTAGGAGTAAGTTTTATTGTCGATATAATTTAACTGTTGGAGGATTTATCAGATCGAATCTATTTGTAGGCTTACTAGATAACGGATATTTGACGATAAGCTTTTCGAGAAATAGCGCGATTTCTTTTTCCATCATGATGACATATAGTACTTGAAACGTCGATATCGACGACTATTCAGTAATAATCAAATCTAGAAGTGACGATGGAGGCAGTGAGAGGCCTAGGTGTGATAAAGCTTATTTTATGTTTCCAATTTCCAGACTTTACAGATACAAAACCAATATAGGTTTTAGTGGAGGTGTCGTGATGTAGTTGTTGATTCACTTGGTGGAGTGTGGTAAACGGGGATCAATGTTTGGCCAAGATACCTTGGTACCAGGCTGGGATTCGAACTCTCAACCCCCAGCCTGGTACCAAGGTATCTTGGTAAAACATTAATCCACATTTGGCATACTCCACCACGGTGTAAATGAGTACCTGGCAATACTTTGGTAGTGATAATGTAAGGGCTGGCAGGGAGAGCAGTGTAAGAAAATGGAGAGGCTACCATGGGTAAATAATAGAGACAATTAATATTTTTAATATCTTTTTTGTTATTTCATCACAATGAATGCATATATATATATATTAGAGTACGAATGTGAGTGGTGAGGCAGAGATGGCACTTGGTCTGAAGATTATGTCAATTATTATAAAAAAAACTTTATTTGATATCGGCTGGTGACTTGTAAAACTATTTGAATATCTTTAGGCCAATGAAACGTATTTTTATTTATAGGGCCTACCTAATCCAGCGGGGATGATTGTGTTTCTAACCTACTTGTACGGGAGCTGTAAGTCAATAACCATGCACAATAAAATATTTTATATAAATACTTCGACTTTTGTTTTGAATATCATTTGACCATGAATCTCTATTAGATAATTGTCTGTTTGATAAAGAGTATTAATGATTAATAACTCTATATATTTACCTATATATATATATATATATATATATATATATATATATATATATATATATATTACATCTACCTAAACCAACAATTTTCACGTTAAGTCAATAGATTAAATTTGAGTTTTCCTTTATCCTTCTTTTTTTTGCGAGTTCTAGATGGTGTTGACATTTTACTCTGGTGTTTCATGTCTAGTCTGATATTAACACCACTCCTAAAAAAAAAAAAAGAAGAAGAATAGGAACACCCACACCCAAGCACACACACACCCTCACATAGAATTAATAATAATAATGATAATTTGTTTACCTAGGGATGCCTCGACAATTCCTGTTCTTTCCGAGGACCCTGCACTCATTATTACCGGAGAAATGGTCAAGTATCCATCTACACCTGGGTAGAGAGTGGCAAATATGGATGAAAGTCTTCGCAAACGACGTTAACGCCGGGCTGGGTTTCAAACCCTCAAACCTTAAATTAAGAGTCAAGTGAATGAACCACTATACCCCGAGTCCTCCGAATACCACCATTATAAAGCGTTTTAGACCAAATTATTAATTTTTGTTCCATTTTTATTCCAGTAAGCATAAACCCTACAATATCATCAAGCGCGTGCAGAAGGAGGTGGTTTTGGGGTCGAACTCTCCCTCAATTTTTTTTGGTGTGTGTATTTTGGAGGAACCCTCCCCCCCCCCCCCAAATTTTTTTTTTAATCACACAAAAAATAGTGGTAATAGGTGACCCAAAAGAGATGACCTTAACCCCCCCCCCCCCCCCCTAACGAAACGAAATATCGATCGGCAAAATTTTCGGGACCAAAAAAATATGCTCTTTCTTCTACCCCCTCCCCTTCGAAAAAATCCTTCGTACGCGCCTGAATATTACAATAATATACTCATATTCTGTAACAAGAAAATGGATTTTAATTTTAAGTGAAACTCAAATTCAAAGCATTTTTATAAATTACATAATTTTGTATTAAATGCATATACCTACTAGCAATGGTTTTCAACTCCCCCTTCCCCCCCCCCCTAAAAAAAGGGGGAAAAAGAAATTTCTTTAAATATAATTTGTTTTATTTTATTATATACAGACACGGGCTATAATTAATGTAACCTTACAGTCTGTCTAAAGAGAAGGTGAATAACATTTTTTTTTAGATTTGTCATTCTTTTTACTTTAGTGTGGAAAAGTATAAAATTAAAATTATCCCCAGAGTGGGATGGCACTTAAAAGGCCCTCATAATTCGAAATACTTTTATGACAAGTAGCAGGAAACGCAATAGTTCAGTGGTTGAGCAGTAGTCTTGTAACAGGGGGTCCCGGGTTCGAAGCAAAATCAGTGCGCTAGTGCACTTTGGTAAAGCATTAATCCTCATTACCAAGTCCTTTGGAGAGGATTTAAAGCCTTCAGTCCCCTAGTTCATTTCTCAGCAGTCAGGTAAAACAAACAAACCAACTAAAGCTAAAGCAGAGAGGCGAAAGAAAGGAGTAAAATCAAGCCGCTTTCCTTTGACCCCATGCTCCAAGCCGCCGAAGTTATGCGCTAATCTGCAACTGTTGACCAGGTGGTAAGATAAAAGAGCGCATGAAATTTCAGGATTTATAATTCCTACATCAGAAAATGGTATCCCAGCAACTGTTCGCTGTTCCTTTCAATGATTTCTCATGGATTCTTGAATGTGTAATGAGCAGGGGCGTCGCTAGACCTTTTTCAGTAGGGGGGGGGGGTGTAGAGGCCAACGATTACCGACAAAAGTAGCCACCAATTACCGACAAAATTAAATTTCCAATATCTACAAAGTCAAACAACCTATAAACCTGGGGCGAAGGCTAAATGTTTTTCTATGGACTATCTATAGCTATCAGTACTTGCATATGCGCAAAATGGTCATTTTCCACGACGACATTAATATACGAATTATTTTTAAGTGTAGTCAGCATCATACATATATATATTTAAGCAGCAGGCGCGGAGCTAGGATTTTATTTTAGGGAGGGGCGGTAGTGAGCAAGAGAATCACTTAAAAGCGTGCTCATAAGGGGGTGTGGGTGATGAGCCCCCCGCGCGAAGCGCGGAAGCTTAGACGTTTCCTTAAATTATTAGGAAAAGAAGACAATTAATTGTACCGTTTTCGACTGGTAATCCTAGGCTAAATGAAGTTTCCCCCCCCCCCCCTCCCGCGCGAAGCGCGAAAGCTTTGACGTTTCATTAAATTATTATAAAAAAAGAAGACGATTTGCTGTACCATTCTCGACTGTTTATCCTTTTCTGAATTCAGTATTTCCCCCCCCTCGGAAAGCGCGGAAGCTTTGACGTTTCATTAAATTATAAGAAAAAGCAGACGATTCGTCGTATCGTTTTCGACTCTTAATAAGCCCTATTCATCTGAATTCAGTTTCCCCCTCTCGCGCGAAGCGCGGAAGTTTTGACGTTTCATTAAATTATTAGAGAAAGAAGACGATTCGTCGTATCGTTTTCGACTCTTAATAAGCCCTATTCATCTGAATTCAGTTTCCCCCTCTCGCGCGAAGCGCGAAAGCTTTGACGTTTCCTCATATCATTAGAGAAAGAACACGATTCGTTGTACCGTTTTCGACTTTAATTAAGCCCTATTAATTTTGTCTGAATTCAGTTTCCCCCTCTCGCGCGAAGCGCGGAAGCTTTGACGTTTCCTTAAATTATTAGAGAAAGAAGACGATTCGTCGTTCCGTTCTCGACTCGTCTAAATGAAGTTTCCCCTTCCGCGCGAAGCGCGGAATTTTTGGCGTTTTATCACAATATAGAGAAAGGAAGACGATTCCTCGTACCGTTTTCGAATCTCATTAAGCCCTATTCATCTGAATTCAGTTTCCCCCTCTCGCGCGAAGCGCGGAAGTTTTGACGTTTCATTAAATTATTAGAGAAAGAAGACGATTCGTCGTATCGTTTTCGACTCTTAATAAGCCCTATTCATCTGAATTCAGTTTCCCCCTCTCGCGCGAAGCGCGAAAGCTTTGACGTTTCCTCATATCATTAGAGAAAGAACACGATTCGTTGTACCGTTTTCGACTTTAATTAAGCCCTATTAATTTTGTCTGAATTCAGTTTCCCCCTCTCGCGCGAAGCGCGGAAGCTTTGACGTTTCCTTAAATTATTAGAGAAAGAAGACGATTTGTCGTTCCGTTCTCGACTCGTCTAAATGAAGTTTCCCCTTCCGCGCGAAGCGCGGAATTTTTGGCGTTTTATCACAATATAGAGAAAGGAAGACGATTCCTCGTACCGTTTTCGAATCTCATTCAGCCCTATTCATCTGAATTCAGTTGACCCCTCTCGCGCGAAGCGCGAAAGCTTTGATGTTTCCTCAAATTATTAGAGAAAGAACACGATTCGTTGTAACGTTTTCGACTTTTAGTAAGACCTATTTGTCTGAATTCAGTTTCCCACTTTCGGGCGAAGCGCGGAAGCTTTGACGTTTCCTAAATTATTAGAGAAAGAAGACGATTCGTTGTACCGTTCTCGATTCGTCTAAATGAAGTTTCCCCTTACGCGCGAAGCGCGGAATTTTTGGCGTTTCATCACAATATAAAGAAAGGAAAATGATTCGTCGTACCGTTGTTGACTCTTAAACCTTGTTTGAATTTAGTTTCCCCGAAAATTTTAAACCTCTGATTTCTTTAGCTGATATTATAGGAAAGTGAAACTTCGAGAAAATACAAGTATTGTAGTTGTAGTCACTCTCGAAGTCGTCACAGCGGATAAGAAGTCGCAGTTCGTAAGGAAAAAAACTTGTCGGCCGACCGACAATAAACATCTCACCGACTTCAAACTTATGCATTGATGAGGATCGAGCAAGAATACCGACACAGCTGACCCGACACAGCAACATATTTACCCGTGTCTTTCTTGCTCCCTCGACGAGACGACTCCACCCAACAACCCCCTTTTCTCTTTTACTCCCACTCCTCCTCTCTCAGACTCTTACCTCCCCTCTCTCTCCTCTCTTTCATCCCCCGTTTCTTTTGTTTCCCTTTCACTCTTTTTTCTTCTTTTTTTCCTTTTCTTTCTTTTCTTTCTTTTCCTTTCTTTCCTCTCCCCCCTCTTTTTCTTTTTTCTCTTTCTTTCTTTCTTCTCTTTTCTTTCCTCTCTTTTCCTTTCTTTCCTTTCTTTTCCTTTCTTTCTTTCCTTTTCCTTTTCTTTTTTTCTTTTCTTTCCCTTCCCCTCTCTTTTTTTCCCTCTCTTTTTTCCCTCTCTTTTTTTCCCTCCCCCTTTTCTCTTTTTCCCGACGGCAGCGCAATTTTACCGACAATATCCTGACAGGTGGGGGGGGGGGTGTCGCACCCCCACACCCCCCCCTTTGGCGACGCCCCTGGTAATGAGTAGAGCAAGTGAACGAATATTTGTATAATTTCATCCTTTTTTTTAACTGCAAAAATACAACAAAAAAAACAAGCATTAGCAAACTTAAAGTTATCGAAGATTGTAAATCATGGATTAAATAACGGGACATTAAAACATGCACAAATTAGCGCATGCATTATCCTAAAATATTTTGTTTTTGTCAGGATCTAATTTACCAACTCTGGCACAAAAATTATAGGAAGGGCGGAGTACCAAATTTGAGAAACAAACTAATGCACTATTCCAAATACAATCCCCACATAAATTTTATAATGGACACTAAAATTTTGCTGGTAATTTAACATTTTGTAATAAATGTGAAACTGGTGCCTGGCCTCCGAAATTCCCCGCAGTAGAAGCCCGGCTCGGGGCATGGTACTTCTTTGAAAGTAGACTAGATCTAGATTCTAGTCTAAGCAAGATATTTTTACAATTTTGGGGCTGGGCCGTCCCTGTGGGGAATATGGAGAAAAACCTGCGCTTTCATATGACACCTCACTTATTGAGTATCACCTTCAGGATCACGAGCAATATTAGTTTGAATCTCTGGTAATTAAAACATCGACCAATTTAGCATGAGTGCACAATGGCCAATGCATAAGGATATGTGCAATCTCTACGAGAAGGATTTTAGCACTACTAGACCTACTTACTAGAATCTAGGCCTACTAGATCTATTTTGAAGAAAAAAATAATGGAGAATTTAATGTACCCTTTTGGGTGTTCTTACTGTCAGCAAGTCTTGCATTTGATCTTCATCAAGAAGTTGAAATCTTGGGAGAGTTTCTTCAGCCATTTTTGCCTTCGGTTGCCGTCCTGAAATTATCGACCAATTCTTCGCACACGTACGGTATCCTCGATCGCTCAAACCAGTTATTAACATGTGAACTTATGGGTATTTCACCAAGACTGAATTATTTTCCCGGTAACCATGGTAACTAGAATTTTACCGGGAATTTTACAGGAATAGTTAAAGTTTATGACTGCAATTTCGACCAATCAGATGGCTGGATTTTTTAAGTGAGGTATATAAAGACTATTAATAATTAATTCAGGCATCCCGCTCCCCGAATAGGTTATACAGGTACATCCGGAATTTCCAGGGGCTTGTGCTTCTCAGGGCTCCGGGCTCCGCGGTTATAGTAATACAAAATAATAGGCATTTAATAGCTTCGTCTATCTAGTCAATTCTATTCCGAGCAAGAAAAATAAAAAGAATGAGAGAGTTTGGATGAGTGTCATAGTGCCAAGTACAAGTATTGTTAAAAAAAAGATAAGATTTAAGCTTGGATTTAAAGGTCTCTAGGGAAGTTATGATTCTCAAATTAAATGGTAAATGGTAAATAAGTTTCCTTTCACCGAAGGCTACTCGCGTCTTGGAGATGAGATGCTGGTGTGATTATCTTAGACTACGAGCTGCAGTGTATAAGGCATAAGGTTTTGTAAATAATTTCAAATTAGTGACAATCCATTTACAGCTTTCCATATGAGGAGAAAGATTGAATTCTATGCGCTTGCGGATTGGCAACCAGTGCAGCTTTCTGAGAACATGAGAAATGCGATCATATTTAGATGTCCCTGATAAAACCCTGGTTCGTAATCCATGGCAGTTTCCCAACCAAATTCAGCCCCTTTGTATATTTTCATATAACGCCACTCGAAAACACAAAATATACCGGCCAACCATAGTCAAGCAAGATAGCGCTATAGCCCTGCCATCATAAAACATAAGCTGGTAAAACGGAATCAAAGACTACTAGCAAGAGATGTTTGAACCTCCTCGCTCTTAGTGGCCCTAATTCACAAAGGAGGTTTGTCGACAAACCTAGGTTTTAGTGCGTCATATGACACGTTTCGACGTGTTTTTACAAACCAGGTTTGTAAAAAAAAAAAAAACGCGTTGACGTACATAAACCTAGGTTTGTCGACAAACCTCCTTTGTGAATTTGGGGTGTGATGGGTTCGTCTTACAAAATGACTCAAATCAGTCTTAAGTGGCCGCCGCTCTAGAAAGACTACTTGACGCCTATCAGCGCCATGTCCCTGGAGCAATGTGTTAGAACCTGTTTATAAAAGCCGCATGTCCACAGCGGCCAGTTTTTCTGTTTCCCTTGGAGAAAACCTAAAAGACATATTTGACTGTATGTAAATCATCCTATGAAACTGTTTTACATCAATTTTATGACACTAATAATTCTATATTTCATCAATCACAAAGTCCATGCCTCGAACCTATATTGTACCATATACTATGACATCAGGGCGCCCTTGAATGACGTCACTTCGTCGATCATGAAGGCTTACAAGCATTAGATGTTATACTAGACTTCTTTCTATTTGAGGCTTAATCGTCTCTTATAAGCATCAAGGATGTGGTCCTTTATGAATAATACGATTACACAATACCCGTAATCTTGGAAAACTGCCACCTTAATTACCACTCTTTCAATACTCGGTTATTGTGAGTAATCAAGTCATTGTTTAATCCATTTTAATCTACATGGGAACCGTTTAAGGCGATCATATTGGTATCGCAAAGCGCTCAGAGCAACAAAAGAATATTGATTTTGTGAGAATGCTTTGAAAGGAGGAGACAGTACGTAAGGAAAAGCCAGATCCCGTCACTGTACACGTAATAATTATGTCTGAAGGATGAAATGCCTTATTCGGAACTTTGACATTGTTTGGTTTGACCCGAGTTTAATCAAGTTAATACTTTCAAAGCCATTTACAATCTAGAAGCGGGGCAGAAGCGTATAGCGAATTTGTTATGTGTTACATAAAAACAAAATGTTTATAATAATTTTTTCCATCATTTAGTGTTATCAACATAAGCATAATCATTTCAATTTAGGTTTATCATAATTATCATTATTTTTACTACTTCAAATGTTATTATTATTACAATTATTATGATTAATAATTTAAGAAAATCGCCATCGAACATGAATATAAACAAGGAAAAAAGAGAAGTACACTTCTCGCAGCAGCAGCAAAAATCTATTTCTACATGTATAAATAAATTATGAGGGCAGTAGAAAAGAAAGCGAACAAGAACATCCAGAACATATTAGGCCAAATTAAAAAAAAACATGTTTAGCGTCCTGCCTTTTAAAGAAAATAAGAAATGAGGAGGCTTTTTTTTTCTTTCTTAAAATGGCCGCTCAAAATGGCCACTCGATACATTTTCCCTGACAGTGGGGCTATTTTTTCAAGATGGCCGTCGGCATTTTTTAATATTTTGTATTAAATCAGAAATAGATTTTCTTTTTGCTAACAAATTATTTAAAAATGGAGAAAAAATGGAAGTGGTCGGGACGCTAAACATGTATATTTGTTTTAATGGCTTTAATATAAAAAAGTTAACATTATTATAATTACTAATAAAATCATTATGTTGATATTATGTTTATCATTCTTTTGCGAATTTAACGGGATTAATTCTGTATTTATTGAAAGACTTTCATTTAATCCTCATCACCAGATGTTGCATATTTTCAAATTTATACCCTGAATATTCAAGTGTGTTCCTGATCATTCTGGTTGTTCCCAGAAGCTACCTTCTGAAGATCGTCATGGTCGTAGTTCCTAAGATAACATTTTGGGAAGAAAGTTGTTAGTGAAAGTATAAATATAATTCTTGGCCATTCCTTTTTATCTGATGTTTGAACTTAGCTAATTTGTACAAGTCAAGCTAAAGTTAGCAATGTGTATAAATAAACACCAAACAACAAGAACAACAAGAAAACTTCAATCTTATAACTTTGATATTTCACACTGCACTTGCGCTATGGAGCATGGCATAAAAAACTAGAGTGCCGTGTGCAAACGACATATGATCACCCTATCACGCAATTTCTTCCTTATATAGACTCAGAGACTTCTTCAAGTTGCGAGGTTTATGCACAGCAGTCTTTAAAAGGTAAAGAAAACTTTGAAAACGAGACAAAAGCAGACTTTAGTTGAGAAAATAGCTTGTTTGCTGGACTTTCTAACTACCAAGATCTTCGTTAGAGAAGGCAAAATGTCTTCACGGTTGATCTTGCTAGCTCTCTGGAGTTTTTGTATGGTGACCTGTTGCCTTGCACAGAACAGCACAGTCGAAACAGAAGAAGAAGCCATGGTACGTAATTTGCAATTCTGTCAATCTATTCATGGACGGGGTAAGAGGACACTTTTTTTGTATTTGGTCACATCGCAAAGACTCAGCCAGCCGCTGAATGAGCGGGGGGGGGGGGGGGGGGGTTATAGGACACTCTTTTTTTTTTGGTCACAGAAAAATCGCAACGACTCAGCCAGCCGCTGAATTATGGGGGGGGGGGGGGTAAAAGGACACTAACATTTTTTTTTTTTGAGGACAAAACCAAAAAAAATGGGGGGAAGCAGAAAAAGAAATACACTAAAACGAAGAGAAGTAACGAGCCAATAAATAGCAGAGTATGCACCTTATTCCACCACATATTTGCAACACTTGAACGTTTACAAAAACCGAACACTAGAAGTCATAAATTATTCATTCCTTTCCTGTTAAAATTCTCTTATGTCACTCAGGCAAAAGAACGCCTAAAATTTCAAATGAATTGTAAAATGGTACACGCTATAAGAAAAAAGAACATTATACATGACATGTCTAATCATCATTATTATTGTATGCATTCAACATATGTAACTTGAGTTTATATTTAAATTGATGAATAGAAGAAGGGTGAAGTAAATCAGGATGAAGATTGTTCCAGAAATATGGACCAGTATACACTATTGTTTTTTAAGAAAATGTCGTGCGTAACGGGGGATGTGAAAATCATTCCTTTTCCTGGTAGGGTATGAATGAATATCCAATTTCTTAGTGAAAAGAGAAGCAACAGAATCAGGCAATTCATTTGTCGTAAGTTGATACATGAAAATACCCAAATTATAGAGAAATATATCAGACACATGTAAAAGGTTATTGTTGAAAAATAAGATGTTTGAATGTGACCGGAAACCAACATTGTGAATTATTCTCAGGGCTCTTTTTTTGAATGACCAATAAACTATCCAGTTGAATTTTGGAGCAGTTGCCCCAAGCTAGAATACCGTAATTTGAATAAGGGAAAATTAAAGTGTCAGTTAAGTCTGTTGATGACGCCAGTATTTCGTGATAAAAGTTTACAAAAATTTCCAATGTGCATTTTCCAATTAAGTTTACAGTCTATAACAAGACCAGGAAATTGTGTGTGTTCAACAAATAACATGTTTGTGTCATTAATGGAAATGTTACCAGGTAGTGATGTTATGGAGTTACTGGAAAGCATATAGTTCGTTTTAGTAACATTAAGAGATAACTTATTGGCATTAATCCATTCCAAAACAGATAGTAATTCATTGTTTACAACGTCAGCAATAATATTGGGATTTGGATGAGTAAAGAAAATATTGGAATCATCGGCAAAAAGTATGAATGACAAAATGGGGGAGGAAGTTTGGAAATCATTAATGTAATGTAGAAACAAGAGCGGACCAAGGAGAGATCCTTGCGGGACACTACAAGTGATATGTCGTAGACATGAATCATGATCATTTAAATTAACATATTGCATTCTGTCTGTGAGGTAATTCCTGAACCACTCCAAGGCTTTCACTCTGATCACATAATGGGATAATTTATATAAAAGAATGTCATGGTGAACTGTGTCGAAGACCTTGGAGAAGTCCAGGAAAATACCAATAGTATGGGACATATTATCAATAGCACATGTAATCTTATTAATGAACATGAGTAATGCATGAAAAATCTCAAATTGGTAGTCCGGTCAGTAGATTGTGACGTACAGTGTAGGACGTGTTTTTAGTCGTTTTTTACGTTGGAACAGATGGGAAAGTACTTTTACTTTGATGTTGAGGCATAAAGAAAAACCCAAAAGGATTGTCGTATTTACTTTGAAAAATACTTTGGGAATACGCATAAAAAGGATGGCTGATATCTTACGAGCTTAATCTCGCAGCTTACGTCAGTCGCAAAGTACCTTTTCATTTTGTAGTGAGTTGACTTGTGACGCAGCGGATTTCCAACTAAGAATTGGGATTAGACTAAGTCACAAAAGGGCTTTCTTTCATTGGTATCCCTTTTGTTTAATGGACTTTGGGAATATGAAAGGAGGGCGTTCACGTTTTATAATAGCTTAATCAACCTCGAAAAGTACAAGGAAGTGATCGCTCGCATGATGGAACACTAGGACAAAACAGAGAAGGGGGTAGGTAAAATACCGAAGTTTGATAAATCTGGCGACGACAGCAAGAGTAGATTACATGGCAACTGAAATAAACATCCACAGAATAAGAGGGTACAACGTAAACAGGATTCAACTTTAGTTTACCCCTTTGGAGTGTACTAGAGTCATAATCACATTTACTGCGTTGAATAAGCCCCATTTTAAAAGTTCACATCGCATTTGTAGATTAAAGGTAGATCCTGGGTTGTAAACAAAAAGGTGGAACCATTTTTGACGAAAGCAGCAAACTACAATCAAACTAATGATATTATTATGAAAATATACATAAAAGAAATATAATAAAACCAAGAACTAAGCAAATAAAATGAACGATCGATAGACATATTGGCATTTGAATTGAATTTATTGATTCATCTTTCATACAATAGATATTCATTTTCCATTTGTTGAACAATTACAAAAATCATGTAAAACTAGAATTAGGCATAAAAATGATACGTTAAGAAGTGTACAATGACAAAATATACATAGTGTGATCACACAAAAAAGGAAGTAAAAACAAAAGTGGTTTCAAGGAAGTTACAAAAAACAATTTGTGTCAAATATAGTACAGGAAAAAGGAAATCCACCTTATTTACTCATTTATAGCCCTCCTATAATGTTTGGATAAACGGAATTAATGTTTTATTCAGATCGCCCCCCCCCCCCTGCCCACACATATCACCTCACCGTATATGACAGTTACATACAGACAACATCGTCATATATGTGGTAACCAAATAGACGTCTATACATGAAGTTTTATTGTACGTGAGATGGAAGGCACATGATAACTATGAATTTGAAAAATTTGAAATTACCCAAAAGTCTTATAATTTATGTGCCAGTCTTTCATTTTTAACAAAAATTATTCCTCATAATCCAATGACCAAAATCTGTTTGTCAAGAATAAACGTATTTATAGGCCCATATGCACGAGTGCCTGGATTTCATTAAAAGCGCGTCTAAAAATTACAATGTCTGTTTACCAGACCCCTTCAATAATACAGTGAACCCTGATCTAGTGACCACCTGCATAAAAAGCCATTTTTATTTTTCTCTAGAAGATCGTTTCTCGTTAAAACCTATACTAAAGGAACCTGTACTCAAAAACCGCCTGCCCTTGAAGTTAACTTTTCTTGTCTCCCATATTTATATTTAACTTATGTTTTTTATGGTGCTTAGGACAAGGCATTTTTCTTTTGTATTAATAAGTAATCTTTCTTAAAGGGCCACTCTAACCAAAACGGGCTAAAAAAATTAAAAAGGACATGACTTTGTACGATAATTTTTGACGGAGATTCCGAACATGAAAATGATTTCTCTTAAAAATCATCAATTATTCTGGAATCTAGCTTTAAAAATGACGACCCAGAACGCTCAGAAAAAAGCCCCGTTTCGGAGCTGTATTGCACAGCTGTTTATGACGTCACTGCAGGCGCCTCTCCAGTGAAAAGGAGGGTGATTAAGGCATTAACATTTCTTTAAAAAAGCCAAATTATGATCATATTAGTTGGAACAAAAAAGACATTTATCCGAAAAAATAATATGCACTTGATAATCCCAGTACTTTTTTGGCAATTTTGTCATTTCTAAAGTAAGATCCTTAGTTGTAGGTCGAATCGGACATGCCCGCAATGACGTCAAATGCGTCATCAATGCAACGTGACCGTATTACCTTTTTTCGAGAAGCGTGAGAAGTGTGAAAAATGGATGGTTATTATCATTTTTTGGTCAATTTAGAGATTTTCTGAAAAATCAGAGGCTGGAATATTAAAAAGTAGAGGTGTATTTATGTTTTGAAAGGCTATGTTAGTTGGGTAAGAGTGGCCCTTTAATGGTCATTCCTTTATAATAAATGGCAAATCTATAGGACTTTTAATCATGAACTTGTAATAATAAAAATGGGAAATTCGGAACAGTCCAAACACTACTGGCTATCGCCTTGTGATCATTAGTATAGTTATACTAACTCAGGCATAAGTGACTGCTCGGGGAACGGAGGGAATGGGACTGGAAGGGGGAGAGGGGCGGGGGAGAGGGGGGGGGGAAGAGTGTAAATCGAATTTTAAGCGACAACCTTTGATTTGTGAACTTCATTTTTTGAGGATGGTGGCGTTTGGGGGATTCTTCCACGGGATATGAATATATAACATTGATCTTCTTCGTCATTTATATAAAATGCTAACTATCTGACTATTGTCATTTTTTCTGTTCCTCCATGAAAGGTAAAATCTCCTGTAAAAAAAAATATATATTACGTGAAATGTAATTCATTATTATCTGTGTATTATTTCCCGGAGAGGCCTGTGGTACTATTTAAATTTGGGATTTCCACCGTTTATTGTAATTTTGACATTTACACTCTCTTATCTTTGTTACACTATTTTTTTTTTTTTGTCAAACAAAATTGGAGATATGATCATACAGGCTATACATTTTTGGAATATATTTAATAAACGTGAATTCAAATTTGAATTATTGTTTAAATATCTTTATTCATCTTCTGGTTTATTCTTCTTGTTTGACCTTTGTTGATCTACAGACGTATCTCAATAAGTATGGATATCTGGACATGACAGGTGGCATGCCGAATACTGAAGAGAGGAGGACAGCCCTCGAGTATTTCCAAAGATTTGCAAATATAACAATGACAGGTATGTGGAAAGTAATTCTTCTGCAATTCTAATCTCGCCCCCCCCCCAAAAAAAAAAAAAAATAATAATAATAATAATAATAATAATAATAATAATATTAATAATAATAATAATTCAGTTGTCCTCGACCGCCCGCTCGTCATTTTCGGGCCGCTCGTATATTATTTTGGTGTTTTTGTTGATGTTGTTTTAATTCAATTTTTTTAAATTTTTTTAATATTTTTTTTTCTTCGGAGGGAGCAATCTTAAACGCCAAATATACCGTTTTATGCATTTTGCAAGGATCAAAATCCGTCCCGTTGCCAGTTTGGTCTTTTCAGTACGCGATTATGTATTTATTAAACTGGCCATTATTTTTGTTTTATGTCAAAATGCCGTTCATTGAAATCAAGTCCTGAGCATTCTTTAACTCATTTTAAAGCCCACCTGTACTAGTTTACAGGAGGGATTAGACCAGCCTACAAGGTCAATGGACAGGTGGTTATCTCATCAAATCAGCTCTCAGTTAACATAAGATAAAGAGGATCATGGGGGACCAATGGTCACCGATTAGGCATTGTTTGCTATATAGAGGGCGCAAGTAGTTATAAGTGGTACAGTGGGGATTTAAAAGGTGCTGTATTTCAAAGCTTGATATTCATCTTACATTAAACTAGTCTTTTACCATATTCAAGTGTTTGATTGACTTTGTCTGTTTAAATGCTTGACATCCCAATGATTTTTTTTTTTTTAATGGAAAATATATATATTTTTAAATGGGGGGAGAAAGAAAAAAAAAAAGAAAGAGAAAAAAAATCCGCCCGCCCAACCCAACTCCAGAAGGCAATCAAAGACAACCTAATGATTTTTTTTTTGTTGGCCTAACGGAGGGGAGGAGCTTCCATGATAGCCCTAACGGAGCCCACACCGCTACGAGATTTTTGTAGCATAAATTCAGTATTCACACCCTGAACTGACACCCTCGTTGAATTACAGTTCAAAACTCATTCTTTTCAGGGAGCACAGCGAGAAACATTTTCATTTCACAGAATTGAAATTCACCTAGTGCCATCAGGCGCGGATCCAGGGGGCCGAGCAGGCCTTGCCCCCCCCCCCCCCATCAAAAAAGAGAGAGAGAGAGAGAGAGAGAGAAGAAAAAGAAGGGAAAGAGGAGAGAAAGGGAAAGAAAGAAGAGGAAGAAGAAAAGAAAAGGGGAAGGATAATCGGGGGGGGGGGTCAAAAGGGCCTTGCCTCCCAGCTGTTAAAGGAAAAGAGGAGATAAATGGAATTAAAAAAGAGGTAGGAAAAAAGAAAAGAAGAGGGATATCAGTTGCATTTTTGCCGCCGAACAGGTTGTAGTTCAGGCGGGGCAAAAGCCCTTGCCTCTCCTAACCCCCCCCCCCCCCCCAAAAAAAAGGGGGGGGAAGGAAGGGAAAGGGAAGGAGGAGAGCTAAAAAGGAACAAAAAAGAGGAAACAGAAAAGAAAAGGGTAAAAAAGGGGGAGAGCATTTGCGATTAATCCCGCCAACAACGTGTGGATCGGGGAAGGGGGCGAAAGGCCCTTGCCTCCCCCAGCAAACCTAAAACAGAGAGAAGGAAGGTATAGGAAAGGAAAAGGGGAGAAAAAGGGAAAGAAAAAAAGAAAGAAGAAAGGTATATAGGGGAGATCAGTTACGATTTTTCCCGCCAACAAGGTGTAGATCAGGGGGGGGGGCACTGGTGTACTGGTGAGGGGGGTGGCTTTGGGGGATGACAGATGCCCCCCAAATATAATTCAAACGTGGTTTATATCTAATTCGATACCGGTGATTTACACAAGTTGCTGAATTTACATAATTTTCCGAGAATTTTCCTCACTGTTTAGTAAATTTTACTTTTTTATGCGTTTGTTCGAAAATGACAAATTCATAAAGAATGAAAAAAAGAATAGTGACCTGCCAGTGTCACAAATAAGGTATCAAAATATGCTCATCTGACTGTTATTTTTTGCCCAAGACCCCTGAGCTTCCGGGGCTCCGCCCCTGGACCCCACGCCAATTCGTGTCCAGCCAGTGTAACAAATAAGGTATCAAAATATGCTCGTCTGACCGTAGTTATTGCCCAAAACTCCCGAGCTTCCGGGGGCTCCGCCCCCTGGACCCCACACCAATTTGTGTACTGACAATGTCACAAATAAGGTATCAAAGTATACTCATCTGACCGTAATTTATTGCCCAAAACCCCCAAGCTTCTGGGGGTTCCGCCCCTGGACCCCAGCCAATTCGTGTCCTGCCAGTGTCACAAATAAGGTATCGAAATATGCTCATCTGACCGTAATTAAATTCCTATACTTCCTGAGCTTCTGGAGGCTCCACCCCTTGACCCCCGCAGGGGCTTCGCCCCCTAGACCCCACGCCAATTGACGCAACGCTCTACCTGATCGTAAATCCCCCAACCTACTTAAAGAAACGCTCAGCGGGGCCTGTATGTAAGAGGGGGTGGTGCGTTTTTTTTTGTCTACTACCCCCCCCCCCCCCCCCCACCCCCACCCCCGTCCCTAAACGTTTTTGCTCATTTCGCCACTGCCGGTGACACCATTACGTACCAATATTTGGCTCGCATAATTTCAAATTTGGCCCCCCCCCTAAGAAATCCTGGATCCGCGCCTGAGTGCCATTACTATTATAAGTACAGTATATCAACGACCACACAGTATAAGTGCCATGCAGATCTAGAGACCACCTTGCTCAATCATTTTCTTTGTCTATTTTTTCCCAGGAGTCCTAGACGATGAGACACTGGTGATGATGAACACACCTCGTTGTGGAATGGTGGACATGAACTCCCCTGCCGACATGATGAGGAAGAAACGATATGCCTTAGGCAGCAGGTGGTCCAAGACAGAACTCACGTATAAGATCATCAACCGGACCCCAGACCTGCCTGCTGACGAGGTTGACCGTATCATTACCGAGTCTATCGAAGTAAGATCTGCTCCAGAAGTGGTTCTAGAGGGGGGGGGGGGGGGGGGGGGGATTTGGGGGATCAAGTTTCCCCCTCCCTCCCCCCCCCCCCCCCCCCCCCTCCCCCCAAAAAAGAACAAAAAAAAGGAAGATCTTTAAGCCAACAAAGTCTTCTTGATTACAACAAAAAATAAGCGGGGGACAGCAATATAGAATTATGAATGCAAAACAGGATTTGTCTATTTTTCAAATTAAGAGATTAAATTCTTTTAGGAGGGTTGGCTCGACCGACAGCTAACAGGACCGACATACAACAGTCCTTGAGAGCAATGTTTTGGTCTAGCAGCCTGTCTACAGGTTTACGTGACCGAAATTTTTGGTCTCGCGGTCGGTCTACTGGGATGCAAATCAGGTCAAAGGGCGTATATTTATACGTTAAAAAAAATCATCTTAGTCTGAATAATATCCTTATCCTTCTTGAATGACATGTTTGCAATAATCAATTATTTTGTTATATTCATCAGTTCTTTTTTGTTTCTTTCGCGTTAAAGGCGAGAGGGGAGGAGGGTAATGGTTAATGACCGCTTTTTGAGCAACCATCTCCATATTGGGCTATTTCGGGGAGGGATGTGGTCTATTTTAGTTTTATATCTTATCTTGTACATTTCGTTACAAATTAACATATTCATTACCAGATTATTATTGTCAATCGGTTTTTAAATGAGATGCAAGTTGCTTCTTATTGTTGATATCATAGTTTTGTTAGTCTGTGATAGTGACGATATCGTAAACACCTCTTCGTATATAGAAGGCACGAAAAATATACATAGTAGTACTTATTAGTTTGCGATTTCAATATTCTTGCATAACTCTATTTTTTACAGAAACCTGTCCTTAAGTGCAATGTGCGTTCATAACACAAGTTTTTGCTTTCCCAGTTTTCGCCTCCTTCTGCTTTTTAATTTATTAATTGTACTGTTCTATTTGTTCATGGTTTTAAAAGTTTAATCGTTGCAAATTTTAGAGACTGAATACATGTTGACGGCTGTTGATATTCAGACAAGAGGCATCATCTCACTACCAGTTCGACACAGTAGTCATGATGATTTACTCCTTTTTTCTTCTTCCTTTATTTTACTCCGAAGAAATGGGCTGATGTATCTCGTCTTACATTCACGCTGGTTACGTCAGGAGACGCAGATATCCTGATCAGCTTTGCTGCAGGCAGCCACGGGGACGACGGTCCATTTGACGGACCAGGTGGTGTTCTTGCGCATGCGTATTACCCCTCCTCCAATGCAATTGGCGGCGATGCACACTTCGACGAAGATGAAGATTACACGGACGCTAGTTCTAGAGGTACGTGACCAATTTCTTTTTTAATCCATGTTTACAGGGAAGTCCACCCTGATGTTAAGTTCGTTTTAAAAGAAGAAAAAAAATGAGAGAAACAGTCAGTAAAAGTTTGAGAAAAATACGAAGTTGTCGGATCAATCAAACACAAATTGGCAACTCTGTGACGTATCTTGCGAACTCCTCTCCAATTTGTTCTGTACAGAAAATTAAGTAACATTTCTTTTATATTTGTTCATACTGATAAAATATTCAAATAATACAATGTATATGAAATGACATAACTAATTTTAGTGAAGATAGTTACTCTAGGAAGAAGGCTTGAAATCCCATTAAGCAAAAGCTTGTGTCGGGTACGCCTACTGAAATTGTCAAGCATCGGTCTTGAATAATTGATCATATAATTGGGGCCTATGAAGTTTTGGAATCATCAGAGGCATAGGTTCCCAACTTTATGAAACCACACAAACATTTTGTTATTCTCAAATGGGCCTTGACTATATATAAAGCCTGCCTAGAGGATAAGGCCGTATCTAATCATATATTTAGAATCTTTCTTACGTTACGGTCCTAATCTTAATATGTCGTCCTCCGCCTACCCATAACATGATAACATTGACAAGTGGAAAAGATAAAGCAAATGACAAAGGTCTAGAGAAAATGCTTTAATCCAAAGTTAAAGTTGAGTTCTGGAGGGGGGTGGACTTATCTCTAAGTTGGACTTAACAATAATGGAAAGCCATTAGCATCCTTGAAAATATTTTGTAAGAGTTATTTTAAAAGGCTTAAAATGTTGATTCAAATCATTCATATTTTCTATTATCATGGGAAATTTCATGTTCTTGATGTGGAATTTATGAAAAGTCTAAAATGCGTGAATTTTTGCTTTTGAATATATTTCATTATAAGGCTACAAATGGCTCTCCATCATTTTTTAATTCCAACTTAGAATCTTTGTGAAACGCCCCTAGGTCATGCGATTGCATTGTGAAAGAAATTGTCTTGATGCAATCAGGGAGATGGGAGTAGCAGATAGCCTACATATTGGTATATATGCCTACTGAGTATGTCACAATCATCAAAATGATGAAAAATTTACCCAGTCTTACTAAAAGTCACAGGCACTACACACACATAATTGTGTATATGGGAGTACACAAACATGGGGCATGAAAGTGCGGTCCCATGAGATGTTACTTATCATGTTTTGAATATGAGGGCATTTGAAGAGCAATCTTTTTCAGGGGCCCGACACCCATAATTTTAACCAGTACTTCGAATAGAAGGCATGGTTTATTTGTTTTATATCCTACATCAAAAATGTATTTTATAAAAAAATAAAAAAAATTGGGAAAAAAAAAATTGGAAAAAAAATGTCAATTTTTTAGAGATTTAAATGTTAAATTAAATTAAGATTTGAAAGGAAAAAACAAAGTCAATTAAAAAAAAAAAAAAACATTTTTTTTCCAAACTCCCAAAAAGTACTCTCATATAGTACTTTCTAAAAATAGTTAAAATATTTCTGGTCAATGTGACAAGCTCTCAACCAATCAAAAGCCAACAAATTTTTGATGCAGGATATAAATCATAATATTATGATTATGCGCTATTCTCATTATTCTCCTCCTTTTTCTTATTCCCCTTCCGATTCTTCTTCTGCTCGTCGATATTATTATATTATTATTATTATTATTATTATTATTATTATTAATATTATTATTATTATTATCATTACTATTATTATTATTATTATTATTATTATTATTATTATTATTATTATTATTAATTTTGCTATAATTATTATTCTTATTATTCTTTGTTATTATTATTATTCTTCTTATTATTATTATTTTCATAATTATAATAAATATCACCATAAATGTTTAAGTATTCTCTTGAAACCTTACAGGAATAAATTTGGAATGGGTCGCCGTGCACGAGTTCGGGCACAGTCTTGGACTGGGCCATTCCCAGATTGAGGGCGCTGTGATGTACCCGTATTACACTGGCTACATACCCAACTTCCAGCTAAATAGTGATGACATCGCCGGTATTCAAGCCCACTATGGTAAACATTGACTATTTTTATTCATATATTTTTCGGTGGCTGATCCATGGTTCTTTGGCCACTTGCATGGGAACAAATTATTAAAATCCGCTCCCCCCCCCTCCCCCCCCCCCAAAAAAAAAAAGAGAGAAGAAAGGTAATCACATTGTTCTTATTTACTCAAAAATTCTCAAAAACTGCTATTGGGAGCACATTTTATTTTCTAAAGGTGATTCCTGCATGCTACACATGAAGCGTCATTCCCTGGCGCAACCGTTTCGTCCATTTATATAGAATTTATATCACATCATGAACTGCAAGGAAAACGTCATTAAGAAAAGTTCATTAAAGGGATTATCCCTCATAGATCTCTCCGTGATCGTCATAAAAACGGCTTGTACATGTACGTGCTCATGATCGGTATGTCAAAAAACATTTTTTTTTTTTTTTTTTTTTTTTTTTTGTAGTGATGCGTTATTGGATAGAGGATGTGTAATCAGATATACCTTCATTGCACTAATTATGGGGGAGGGTTCTACGTCCAATGTATTATTATGATCATGTATTTTCTATATTTGATAGGCGAGAATGTTGGAGAACCCGAAGACACGCCCCCTACGCCAGTGGACAAGTGTATGACTTCAATTACAATGGCAACAAGAACGCTGGATGGCTCCACCTATTTGGGCAATGGTAAGATTACGTTTCTTCGAAAACTGATTATTTTTCATGACGTCGTGCTTGAAGTCATTGTTGTGAGATTGATTGCTATTTCAAATAAAGTTATAGTCGGCCTATAAGGTGATGCAACATTAATTAATTCGCTTATGGACATTTCGTACGGGCTTCCTTCGTCAATGAAATATAGGGTTATGGTTAGGTATAGGCGTAGTGTTTGATTAAGGGTTGAAGTTAGGAATTCAGTTAATGTAGAAAATTTGCCACTGGAGCACGTGTTGTTCTATTTCTATCACCCCCTCTCTCTCTCCCTCTCTCTCTCTCTCTCTCTCTCTCTCTCACTCTCTCTCTCTCTCTCTCTCTCTTTCTCGAAATAAAGGAATATTGCATGTTCTATATCATGTTCAAGCTCTGTTTTATATTGAAGCTCCTAACATTTCACCTTTTTTTACCGAATGTTAAAGGTGCTGTCCCATTTGCAGGCCCCCAAAATGAAAAAGTTAAATTCCAACGGCATTTCAAAAAAATACTAATTTAGAACTTCCCTATAAAAAAAAAGGGGGCTTGAAAATGTCTTTAAGTGGGGATATAACGACTATTAGTTGTCGAATCGACTTAGGAGCTATAGAGCCAGTAAGTAATAGTCTGATTTTCAGACCACTGTACCGAATGGTCGTACGTTTTATGCTGTGCAAAGATTCATTCAGTTTAATTTTGGCCATTACAAGAAGTGGGTTACTGATACTGACAAATGCTCATGTACCCTTTACAGCTCATTTTATTTATGTTATTACCAAAGAAGAAAAAATCCATTCAGTCACTCAATAGTGTCTGACAGTGAAGCCTAGCAAGTAAACAGGTTTCTTCTCATAGTTTGAATATATTATACACTGCTAACGTTTAAATTTCACAGATAGAACATACATGACATATTCATAATTCATGCAAATTTCTACAGAATTTGATGTTGGCTGCAAAAGGGATATAGTATCTTTAAACGTGATACAAGTTATTTCAACATGTATTGTTTGGTAACCGACTCTTCAGTTTGTACAAATAAACATCAAACTTCATACTTCAAACTACATCAATGCTATGATTTATGTTACATTTGCAGCAACGCACTTGTACCGTCGTCAAACGGATGGTTTGATTCCCGAAAATTATCCGGTGTTGATTGGTGATGAGTTTCCCGGTCTTCCAACTGCTCTGGATGCGGCTCTTTATTACCCTCCTAACGGTAAAACGTATTTCTTCAAGGTGAGTGGAAATACTATTGAAAGGTACAGGAAGGTGGGATTTCCCCTAATCACCCATCGCATTCTCTTTTTTGCGACCCTTTCTCTCTCTATCTCTATCTCTCTCTCTCTCTCTTCCTCTCTTTCCCTCTACCAATATACCCACCCAACCGCCCTCTTAGTCTCTCTCCTCCTTTTCCTCTGTGTTTCAGACAGTCATTCTCCTTCAGTTCTCTCTCTCTCTCTCTCTCTCTCTCTCTAGTCTTATCCTTCTCACCAAGTCTTTCTACTTCACACGCACCTTATGGTCACGCGAAAGCGACCTTATCACTCCAAAATATCGGTCACTTGTTCGCCAGTCTTTGCCCGTTATTCATCTGATTCATTCATAATGATTATTACATTCATAATGTTATTACTTATTTTTTTTCTTTTTTCTGCATCACAGGGAAGTCAATACTGGAGGTTCCGTAACCAGAGAATGGATAGGGGTTTTCCGAGACCATTGTCCGACTGGCGCGGACTGCCGAATGACATTTCTTCGGCTTTCATTTGGAGCCGTAATGGCCAGATATATTTCACAAAAGGTACGATCGAGTTCGATCCAGGGGCGTAGCCGGGGAAGGATGGAAGGGGGAGGGGAGGGTGGAAGGGGGAGGGGAAGTGGGAGGAGAAGGGGGGAAGGGGTAGTTATCGTTTTGTCAGCAAATTCGACGCAAATTCGAGGCAATTTAAAGAAAAAAAGGCTGCGGACCGTTTGTTGTTGTTGCTGTGGCCTGTTTAATTTGTTAGCTACTTAGTGATTTGATCCGGCACCTCCCCCTTCCCACGCCCTTCCATTCAACATTATCTATTATTGTTCAATATGTTAATGCTGTGGGTGATCTGATTTAAATGGGAATAAAGAAAAATGGCTACATCCGGTTCCTTGTAGCTTTAATGTTTTAATTCCATTAACCTGAATAATCATGACGATTTTCGAGGTTATCACAGTTATCAAAGCATTATTCTCTAATTTAATAAAATATCATCAACAAATGGGTTTACGACATTTAGTAATCTATTGTTCTTTGCTCTCTGTATCCCACAGGAGACGAGTATTACCGCTACTAGCCTGGTTATGGAGTCCTCTCGTACTACCCTCAACCGCTCAGCCAGTGGGACGGGCTCCCAAACGACGGAGTAGATGCGGCGTTCCAGTGGACCAACGCCCGCACTTACTTCTTCAAAGGCTCTGAGTATTACCGCTTTAACGACAGAGCCGTGACTGTTGATCAGGGCTATCCCATCAACACGGCTACCGCGTGGCTGGGATGCGATTCCGACCAGCTGGTCGTTGGCCCGACATCGTCGCCGACAACATCGCCCGCTGCCGGAGACGCGGTCGTACTGGCACCGTCTATGGTTGCCCTTCTCTTCTCGACGATTGCTGCCGTCTTCTATTCATTTCAATAGAACGACATTATCGCGTTTTTATATCACAACGTACATTATAGATATTACTTCCATTTCATTCAATATCATGTACCATGGGTGTCGATCCGTAACTGATACCTATTCATCAGGGGGGGATGATCTATTCATTCATCCCCCCCTGATGAATAGGTATTACGTAAGGATCGACACCCATGTCATGTACCAATAATATTCGACCAATATCTCTTTAAATGTTATCATTGAAGATTTCATCACGATTTTATCAGTTATTCTCACTTATGTACATGTAAAAGTAAGAATCATATTTTATAGGAGTATGAATTGTTGTTGATGTAATTTGTATTTGTTGAAGGATTTTTCAGATCGAATCTATTTGTAGACTTACTAGATAACGGATATTTGACGATAAAACTTGAGAGAAATAGCGCGATTTTTTTTCAATAGACTATAAGTACCTTAAACATCGATATCGACGACCATTCAGTAATAATCAAACGTAGAATTGACGATCGAGGCAGTGAAATAACTTTTAAAGGCCTAGCTATGATAAAGCTTACTTTATGTTTCCAGTTTCCAGACTTTACAGAGACAAAATGTAAGCATGTTTTAGTGCAGGTGTTGTGGTGTAATGGTTGATTCACCCGACTCTCAATCTAAGGGTTGAGAGTTCGAATCCCGTCAAATATCAGTTATCTAGTAAGTCTACAAATAGATTCGATTTGATAAATCCTTCAAAAAAATAAAAATGACATCCATAAGAATTCATACTTCTAAAAATATTGTACCAAGGTAATTTTGGCAAAAAATTAATCCATATTTGGCACACTCCACCAAGCACGGTGTAAATGAGTACCTGCAAAACTTCGGTAGTGATAATTGAAAGGCTTGCAAGAAGAGCAGTGTAAAAAACTGATGTGGCTGCCATGGGTAAATATATAAGAGACGATTAATATTTTAATATCTTTCTTGTTTTTTCATCACAATAAATGCATATAAATATTAGAATACAAGTGTGGATGATGAGGCGGATATAGCTCTAGGCTTGAAAATTATGTCATTTATTATTAAAAAAAATCTATATTTAATATCGGCTTTTGACTTGTAAAGTTATTTTAAAATCTTTATGCCATTATAACGTATTTTTATTCATAGGGCCTACCTTATCCAGCTTTATACTGTTAAAGGTACTATGTCCAATTCGCAGGCCAAACAAAAGGTTAAATTCCAACGGCATTTGAAAGATGATACTAATTTAGAACTCTAGAAATTTAGAAAGGCTTGAAAATGTCTGTAAGTGGGGGAAATAACGACCATTAGTTTTCGAATCTACTTAAGTGATTGCAATCCAGTAAGTATCGGTCTGATTTTTAGACCCTTGTACTGAATAGCCGTATGTTTTGTGCTGCGTAAAGATTCAATCAGTTTACTTTTGGCTATTACAAGAAGTGGGTTATTGATGTAGACAAATAGGCCTAATGCTCAAGTACCACATTACATCTCATTTCATGTATGTTATTACCAAAGAAAAAGAGATGCCAGTCAGTCACTCAATAGTGTCTGACAGTGAAGTCTAGGAAGTAAAGGGTCCCTTGCATAATTTGAATATTAGGACACTGCTAACGTTTAAATTTCACAGATAGGACATCCTACATGACATATTCATAAGTCCTGCAAAGTTCTACATAATTTGATGTTGGCTGCAAATGAGACAATGGTGTCGATTATATTATCAGTATCTATGTTTCTAACTTTTTTTACGGAAGCTTTATGTCAGTAACCATGCACAATATAATATTTTATATAAATAATTCTACTTTTGTTTCGCATGAATCTCTATTAGATAATTGTCTGTTTGATTGTCTCACCCAGGTGAGGTAAATGGGTACCTGGTAGGATTATTCCTTGAAGTGCACTGTGCGCTGATAAGGCTGCCGGAGCAAAAGGTAGGGTAATAAATTTCAAAGCTCTTTGGAAGCGCATAGAGATTTTATTTCATAACGTATTATGCGCTATACAAGAACTGAAATATTATTATTACAAGAAGGAAAACAGCATATATTAGAAAGGAAAAGATTCACGTGTCAAAAATAAAAGGGGTAGTTACCAGAAGTGAAGAGTGACACTCGTCAGAGATTTTTTTTAAAAAGAGCACTTATTAGGAGGGAAGGGGCACTTGTCAGAATAAAACGAGTAGGTCTCAAATTTGAATAGGGGCAAGAATCGAAGGTGAAGGGGGCACATATCTGAAATGAAAAGGAGTATCTTCTCGTACCTCCAAAAAAGGGTCATTTACCAGAGGAATACCAGGGGAATTTAAAAGAGGGGAAGGGACTTTTGTTAATGGGGCCACTTATCATTATGAAAAGTGGCACTTATTATTAAGGAAAAGGGACACGTGTGAAAATATAAGGTGTTCTTATCCGAATACAGAAGGGAGCACTCATCAAAAGTGAAAAAGGGCACCTCCTAGCGATTAAAAAGGGCACTTATAAGAATGGAAAATGGACACTTATTACACAGGAAAAGGGGCACTTTTTTTTATTTTTTTTATTTATGGAAACTGCCCCCTACCCTAGCCCCCGCTCTGTACAGTCATGGTTCAGTGACAAAGCAATGGCCTCGTAACTGTGAGGCCCCAGGATCAAAACCGTGTCGATGTGCTATATTAGTGCCCTTTTGTGGGACATTAATCCTCATTACTGTTATTTATGCCTTAAGGGCGTAGGTCCCCTAGTTGATAAGCATAGTAGCATACACATGCTTTAGCAGTCACGCAAAACACACATTGACAAATTATTATTCAATACAATCTGAGAATGTATACTATTATTTAGATCTATTATTTTAAAATTATTTTTAAAATAATTCCATAAATTCGGGTAAAACAAAAATATTCCCACTATATGAGCAACAGTGTATTACGCATTGCCTTTCCGAATCAGCAACCTCGCTGCTCAATGCTTACAGAGTACCGAAATGTGAAAGTCATATTCGCTCGTCAACCAACTGGTTCTAAACAACAGAGTCTGTGGATGAGGTTCATCGTGAAGTCATTCAAGCAACGGGCTGGAGCAGGGAAAATCCAATGTTTCGTGCTGGTGTGATCACCACGCCATTGTTTAGCACAAAATTGTTTGGAACCAGCACCCTTGACAACTTGGCCAATATGACGTCACACTTCGATACTCTATTATATGGAGTTATTCAGGCATCTCGCTTCCCGAATAGGTTATGCGGATACATCTGGGATTGCAGGGGGTGGTGCCACCATGGGCTCCTATGGCTCTGTGCTCCGCGGTTTACGATCCATGGCAGTTTCCCTACCAAATGTAGTCCCCTTATATCATTTTATTTTACACCACCCAATCCTTATTCCACCCGATAACACAAAATATACCAAAGCAAGTAACCATTCGATTTTATGACAGTCAAGCAAGGTAGCGCTAGCCCTACCGTCATAAAACTTAAGATGGTAACACGGAATAAAAGACTAATACCAAGAAATGTTTAAACCTGCTCGCTTTTAATATGATCGAGCACTCGTCTTACAAGTCCTGGCTCAAATCAGTCGTACAGAGGTCACTGCTCTAGAAAGACTACTTGACGCCTATTAGTGACAGTATGTCCCTCGAGCAATATGTTAGAACCTGTCAAGAAAAGCCGCATGTCCACAGCGGCCACATTTTCTGTTTCCTTGAAGAAACTTAAAAGCCATATAAAATATCCTATAAAACTGATGGATATTATTTGTATGACAATAATAGTTCTCTATTTCATCAACCAGAAAGTCCAGTGCCCCGACCCTATATTATGGCATCAGGGCGCCTTTGAATAACGTCAACAGGGGTCTTATAAGCATTAAGGATGTGGATCCTTTATGAATTAATTACTCTAAACAAGAATACCCCACTCCTATACGGACTACACTCATGGTGTACCCGTTTAATTGTGTGTGTTTTTCCTGACTTATCTACCTCACCATGCAAACCTGTAAATAACTTTTGAAGATTTCACACCAATTACAACTGCCACTTCATCTCTCTCTTTCAATAAAGTTTTTGTGAACAAATTGTTTAATCCCTTTTTAATCTACTTAATTTGACCATTCAACACTAATCTTGGTCATGTTGGTATCACAAAGCGCTCAGAGCAACAAAAGAATATTGATTTTGAGGGAATGACTTGCTTTAAAAGGAGGAGACAGTATGTAAGGAACAGCCAGATCACTATACACGTCCTACGACTGACGGATAAAAATCCGTGTTTGGAACATTGTTAGTTTGACCCAAGTTTATCAAGCTAATACTCTCTTTGCACTTTGAAATCTGGAAGCAGAAGTGTAGCAAAATCATTAAGTGTTTCGTAAAAACAGAATGTTTATGATGAAATCTTTCATTAATTATTGTTATCATCATATAATCATTATAATTTATATTTTCATAATTATCATTTTATTTAGTAATCCCATGGTTAATATTATTATTACAATAACTATAAGAATCATTATTGTTATCACATCAGCAGCAACAGAAGCATTAGCAGTAGTAGTAGTAGTAGTAGTAGTAGCAGTAGTATTAATTAATAGTACTAGTAATAGTACTACTGTACTAGCAGTGTTATCGTCACCATTACCATCTTTATTGATAGCATTATCAATAATATCATTATCCTGCATCTTAAACGGAATTTAGTCTGTATTTCTCGAAAGACTTTCGTTTAACCATCACCAGATAATGCAACTTTTCAAAACCCAATAAACAAAATCACGTGAAAATCACGTCAATATCAAGGTATCGACTTGAGGAGAGTTACGTTCTTCAAACACCGGACATTTACGTAAATGTGTTCAGGCGCGGATCCAGGGGGGGGGCCGAGCGGGCCTTGGCCCCCCCCCCCCCCCCCCCCGCAAAAAAAAAAAAAAAAAAAAAAAAAAGGAAAAGAAGGGAAAGGGAAAAAGGAGAAAAAGGGAAAGAAAGAAGAGGAAGAAGAAAAGAAAAGGGGGAAGAAGGAGATCGGGGGCCGAAAGGGCCTTGCCTCTCAGGCTGTTAACCCCCCCCCCCCCCCCCAATCAAAAAAAAATAAGAGAAAAGGAAGGAAAGGGAAAGAAAAAAGGAAAAGAGGAGATACTGGCGTACTGATAGGGGGGGGGGGGGCTTGGGGGAAACCAAATTCAAACGTGGTTTATTTCTAATTCCACAACGGTGGATTACAAATAATGCTGAAATGACATTATTTCCGAAATTTTTCCTCACTTTTAGTAAATTATACGTTTGTATGTGTTTGTTGGAAAATGACAAATTCCTAAATTTACAGCCAGGCAAAAATTATGATTCTTGAGATTCCTACATGTCAGGGCCCGAGGTACGGCGGAGATCGAGAGCCTCGAGCCCCCCCCCCCCCCACTTTTTTTGAAAAAGTATATTAAAGAGAAATAAAATCGAATGAGAGCAAGAAAGTAAGAATAGTTAACTGCCAGTGTTAACAAAATAATGAGGCTTCAAAATATGCTCATCTGACCGTAATTAAATGCCTAAAACCCCTAAGCTTCCGGGAGCTTTGCCCCCTGGATTCCATCTAGGGCCCTACGGCGGGCCCTTAGATGATCATCTGACGGTAATCTAATGCCTAAAACCCCTGATTTTTTGGGGCTCCGCACACTTGACCCCACGCAAAATAGTGACCTGCCAGTGTCACAAAATAATAAGATATACAAAAAAATATGCTCATCTGACCTTAATTAAACGCCTCAAACCCCTGAGCTTCGGGGGCCGGCTCCGCCGCCTCGACCCCACCAGGGGCCCTAAGGCGGGCTTCTGAATGCTTATCTGACCGTAATTCATTGCCTTAAACCCCTGAGCTTGCGGGGTCGGACAAGGTATCAAAATGTGTTTATCTGACCGCAGGCGCGTAACCAGGGGGGAGGGGGGGGGGGGCGGTCCCCCCCCCCAAATCGGAAGAGGACGTAGGAAGAAAAAGGAGCAGACGAAGAACATCTTTGAAATTCAAACAAGGATTAAGAGTATAGAGAACGTTACAACGCATCGTTTTCTTTCTCTAATAATAGAACTTCAAAGCTTCGCGCAGGAGGGGGGGGGGGGTGAATTCAGACGAGGATTCAGAGGCGAGAACGGTAATACGAATCTTTAATGATTTAATGAAACGTAAAAGCTTCCGCGCTTCGCGCGGGATGGAGGGGGAGCTAAATTCCGACGAGGAATTTTTTCGAGAACGGTACAACGAATCGTCTTCTTCTCTAATGATTAAATGAAGATTAAAAGCTTCCGCGCTTCGCGCGGGAGGGGGGGGGGGAACCTGAATTCAGACGAGGTTAAAGGGTCGAGAACGGTACAACGAATCGTCTTCTTTCTTTAATAGTTTAATAAAACGTCAAAGCTTCCGCGCTTTGCGCAGGAGGGGGAGGGGGGAACCTTATTTCAGACGAGTATTAAGAGTCGAGAACTCTACAACGAATCGTCTTCTTTCTCTAATAATTTAATAAATCGTAAAATTTTTCGCGCTTCGCGCGGGAGGGGAAAAAACTCAATTCAGACGAGAATTATTTTAGAGGACGGTACAACGAATAGTCTTCTTTCTCTAATAATATAATGAAACGTCAAAGCTTGGGAGGGGGAAACTCGCCCCCCCCCCCGCACGTCACTGTTGGTCACCATTACGTACCAATATTTGGCTCGCAAAATTTCAAATTTGGGCCCCCCCCCCTAAGAAATCCTGGATCCGCGCCTGAATGTGTTAATACGTTTATTGCATTAGGTAACTTGAAACACACGTTCACTAAATCACGCAATTGTCACTGCAATATCACCATTATAATAACGTGATTATCCCTACCTTGGAGACCATGGTTTGTAAACCTAATACTCCCGTGTTTGTTTGGTTATGAAATTACATCTTCATAAACGAAATTATCGCGTCACGGAAACACGTGAAGCGTTAGTGATAGTTTTAGTCAAAATATCTGCGTGAAATTCACGTGAATATTACGAGGCTGACTTGAGATGAATCATGTTCTTCATTCACGTGAAATTTACGTCGAAGAGGAAGTATGTTACTGTAACCCGCGTTCAATCCAATAATTACGCAAATGTTACACAATAAATGAACCAAAATAATGACGTTCTCATCCCGTTTCTGAACATCGTGTCTTGGATCCAAGCGCGCCGGAAGCAGTTTGGGATAAGAGGGGGTTAAGTGGGGGGGGGGGGGGGGGTGCAAACATCCCAGGAGAGAAAGCTAGTTGCAACTGGTCCAGTTGATGAACCCTTTAATGCCATCTGGTAACCCTGGAAATTGAAATGGGCTAAATGATCCAGTTGATCCAGGCCAGTTATAATTCAACTGGTCTAGCTGAGCCATTAGAACCATTTGGTAAAACTTCCAACCAGTTGAACAGCAACAATACTTCAATACTGGTACGTCTGTATTTCCAATGTAAGGGCATTGGTAATAAGTAGACTTACATCATTGAATTAATCGAAAATTTTTCGTATACTTGTACTTTATTGAAATTATTTTAGTTCACAGTTAATGTTTCCCTTATTCATGTTTAACTATTTATACGAAGTAGCAAATTGTCCTAATAACTGGTAATTTATATTTGTAGTATTTTCGAAATGAATTGCATATAACTAAATCATCAGTAATTAAGAAATATGCAGTAAATTCAGATAAATTGTTTAAAAAACATAGATCTGCACGCACCCCATATTCAATATGCAAATGAATTGGTGTCAGCTGGGTCAACTCGAAATATGCCAACGCTCAGTCATCAACTGGTGCAACTGGAAATATGCACACTCCAGTTATCAACTGGTGCAATGAAAATATGCCAACAGTCAGTTATCAACTGGTGAAAATAAAAATATGCCAACAGTCACGGGATTATCACCACGGAACTTAAATGGTAACTGTGAAACCATCAAGACACCCAAGAATAACTCATGTTCACACATGGAAAACACGGAATACCCAGCTTATATTAATAATCCGTTTGAGTCACGCGATCATCACCGCGGAACTGCTGGCAACTTTGACTTCCATTTAAATAGGTGTTTTAAGACACCTTATAATGACTATTTGTTCACACCTAAAAGTCACGTATGCCCTGCTTAGATTAATATTCCGTTTGAGTCACGAGATCACCACCGCGGAAGTGCTGGCAACTTTGACTACCATTTAAATAGGTGTTTTAAGACACCTAATCATGACTAATTTTTCACACCTAAAAGTCACGTATGCCCAGCTTAGATTGATAATCCGTTTGAGTCACGAGATCACCACCGCGGAAGTGCTGGCAACTTTGACTACCATTTAAATAGGTGTTTTAAGACACCTAATAATGACTAATTTTTCACACCTAAAAGTCACGTATGACCAGCTTAGATCAACAATCCGTTTGAGTCACGAGATCATCACCGCGGAACTTATGGCAAATTTGACTACCATTTAAAAAGGTCTTTTAAAACACTTAATAATTACTCATTTTCACACCTACATATCACGTTTTCACAGCTTAGATTGGTAATCAGCTTGAGCCACGTGATCATAACCAAGAAATTTATGGTAACTTTGAAACCTTTTAAAGAGGTGTGTAAGACACCTCAGAATTACTAGTTGAATATAACCAGAGATTCACGGACAGAACAATAAGACGATTAGCCGGTGTAAGTAACGTGATTATTACCATCAACCTTGGATAACCTGTGAAACCAATCAATAAAGGTGCTTACAAGACCAAAAAATTACGCATTTATCGCCACCATCGGTTAACTGACAAAAAACTCGTTGCTTGGTCAAGTGGTTATTTGGTCATAAACACTTGATTTACAGAGGTAAGTGGAATCACGTTACTCCAGTCGCGTGATAAACTGGTGGTTTTTAGGTTAGATGAAAACGTGAACAGAAGTACCTTTTTTGTTTAAATGAAGGCACGTGTCGATAACGTTTAAATCTAGTTCAAAAGGCACTATACTTTAAAATCACTTAAAATACACTCCCAAAAGAGGTTACTTTTTGGTGTTCTGTTTATTGGGAAGTATACCGTGAACATCAAAGCGTGTTTTTCTGATCATTCTGGTTGTTCCCTGAAGCTAAGATCTGTATCCTGAAGATCGTCTGGATCGTAGCTCCTAAGATTACATTTTGTGAAGATTTTGTTGGTGAGGGTATACATTACCTTCCTGACCGTTCCTATGCATCCGATATTTAAACTTAGTTAATTTGTACAAAATTATTTGTTGGAAAAATCTTGTTAGTGAAAACATAATTTTCATTCTTGGCCATTTCTATATGAATCCAATGTTTAAACTTAGTAGAAATGTGTATGAATTCATTCGCATAAACTTTTTAACTCGGGAAACCTTTCGTTTTTAAATGCGGATTTCCATAATACTCTAAACAACGATGGCGGTTCTAAGCCTTGGATTTATTCGCTTGAAAAGGTCTTAAAACGGCATGCTGTCAAATAATATTTAGGAAGGAGAATTAACCCAAAAAAAAAAAAATTTTTAGGAAGAAAAATTTAAGATTCCACTTAGGCCTACATTATATTTGTTGCTGGTGTGTTTCGTTGTTTTTCTTACGTTTTTTACATTAAATGCTAGTTTGTAAATGCAATTTATATGCGAAGTGGGTCCTTTCCTCTTCATCTTGTACATTCCCCCACATTAATCTTCTCTTCAACCTAGCTATGCAAATTGTTATTGAAATAAAAAACGAACTATTTCTTCCATTCTTCGGTCTCTTACGTGCAATGATTATACATTGAAATAATAAAAGTCGAATTAACCGAGATCTATAATCATGATTACGATCCTTAATTCATGTCACTTATGCTTTTCACCTTTTCATATGCTATATTCACCTATACATCATTATTTTCTTTATTTTTTCCAATATTGAATCTTGAATCTTACCGGACCTGTGATTTCCTTAAAGATAAAGACCAGTTTTGGAAACGCCCCAATTTCAAAAAATGAAATGGAAGCTTTTATTACCAATCATGTGAAAGAGTATGTTTTGACTAATACTCTGATGATTGCCCTATTCAAAACTGAGAGGTGCTCTTTTTACTTTGACAACTTCCCCTTTTTTCCTTTGTAAGAAGTGCCCCTTCTCCTTTTAATAACTACCCCTTTTTTAAACTCGGATGAGCGCACCTTTCATTTTAACATGTGCCCCTCTTATTTTCTAATAAGTGCCCCTTTTCCTTATGATAAGTGCCCCCATTAAAAAGAGAGAGCTCCTTCCCCTTCTCATAACTCCCCTTTCCCTTCTCATAACTGCCCCTTTTAAACATCTGAACGGTGCCCCCTTTTCATTCAACAAATGCACATTTTCCTTTATTATAAGTGCACCTTTTACATTTTCATAAGTGCCCCTTTTCATATCTGGTCAGTGCCCCTTTGCAACTCTGATAATTCCCCTTTTAATAATGATACGTGCCCCTTTTCCTTTCTAATAAGGGACCTATCCCCTTTTCACCTCTTATAAATGACCCTATTAAAATCTGATGGGTGCCCCTTTTCCGTCAACAAATGCCTATTTCCCATTTTCGTAAACGCCTCCTTTTCATCACTGGTGAGTGCCTCTTTTCAAGTGAAAAAATGCCTCATTTTCACCTCTTATAATTATCCTTTGTATTTATACACGTGCTCCTTTTCCTTTCTAATAAGTGTCTTATCCCTTTCGATAATTGTCCCCTTTTCATGTAATCATTAAACGTGCCCCTTATTTAAAGCGACTAACAACAGTTTCCCCCAAAGTTCGCTCGCTGCGCTCGCTCGCATTTAAAGATTATATAATTATGTTACTTATCAAAGGTCTTTTCAGTCTTCCGTTATGAGAATGTGCTTATAACCCCATCACGATTGGCTTTTTTCCTCTTTATAAGATGTAATTTTTCGCACTGCGACCTCACAGATCTTTAAAAATTTTCTCGCTCGCTTCGCTCGCTCGTAAATGCATATTCAGACATCACACCCAACTGTAAAGTTTGATGCTTAAGCGATATCTTGTATGATGTATGAAGAGAAACAAATATTGAAATCATCCCTGATAATGTAATCACAATGTAGGGGTATATACCAATGTCTAAAAATTGTATATTTTCGCTTTGAGATTTCCCACTGTAGGTGCCCTTTTTTCCAGAAAGTGCCCTTTTTTGTTGGTGCCCCCCACTTTGAAAGTCGCTCGGCCGCCCCTGCCTAGCTATGATAAAGCTTACTTTATGTTTCCAGTTTCCAGACTTTACAGAAACAAAAGCTAAACATGTTTTAGTGCAGCTGTTGTGGTGTAATGGTTGAATCCCGTCAAATATCAGTTATCTAGTACGTCTACAAATAGATTCGATTTGATAAATCCTTTAACAAATAAAAATGACATCAACAACTATTCATACTCCTAAAAATATGGTACCAAATTATTTTGGCAAAACATAATCCGTATTTGGCACACTCCACAACACTAGCATTGTTTGAATCAGGAATTTACCCTCTAAATTACTTCCACTGTGCCATGTTCTTGGGGCATGTGATAACCTTATACGAAAACTAAGTAGTCATTTATTCATTGTCTTTTTAGAAAATTTATGTCGAATTAGAGTTTATCAAATTGTAACCAAATTATTGACGCATACATTTTCCTCATTAATATGCAACAGATTATAACAGGTTTAGTTTAGTTTGGTTTCGTGTAACGGTTTGTTTTACCTGACTGCTATGAAAGGGTGTGCATACTTGTAAGTAAACAACCAGAGGACCGACGGCTCTAAAGCCTCATTTAATGGTACTAGCACATCGACTTGGTTTCGAACCAGGGACCTTCCAGATACGAGACCACTGCTTTACCACTGAGTCATCGCGAGGCCGACTGACTGTCTGACATGATAGCGGCCTAGCTCTTTGTAGCTCTTTAAGATGCCGGGTGACCCCTAACTTTCTTTTCATATTTGGATAGAGTATGAATCGTAGATATGATTTTACGTCTCATTTGACCCTCAATTAACTCATGACGTCATCATAATGGCCTCTGAACTAAAAAAATACAATTTGCCTATTATGACGTAAGCATATTTCTTGAAAATTGATTGTATCTCTGTAAATATTGATTGTTTTTCTTCTAAATTTTGATATGTTCTAGCTGAGACAATTTTCTACAAATGCAGTGCCCACAATTTTCCATTTTGACAAAAGCATCATGGCCTATTTTTGCGATAAAAAGGAGGCATGTCAATTTTTCACATTTTGCGTGTATTCTCTATGGGAAATGACTTTTTCTCAAAGCTGGATTCTACATTTTCGTCTTTCACGAGCAATATCTCCGTTGTTTTAGCTTTGTTTTCGCTGAGCTTCGAGTATGTTTTAGCTGAGACAATAAGCTATCTCTAATGTGCTTTTATTTTTTGATCAGATGCCGGGATCATGCTCATATTTTACTTGCAAAGTGGGATTTGAGAATACCATTTTCCGTTTACGTGTAATCGCTATGGGAAATGTTTTGGTATTTCTGTGACGCACTTGACTTCCGACCATGAGATCCCTGCCCCTAGTTCGAGTCGTGGCGTCTCCAACAATTTTTGCCTTTACTTTTTTTTGTTCTGACCTTTCACTGTACCATCTCCTTTGATTATTTAAACACTAGAATCGCAAATAATGTAATAAACAACTCTATTTACTTTATTATTACCCTATTTTCACTTAATCCATTACTTTTTGCGTGTAATCCCTATGGGAGACTTTTTCTCAAATCTGGATTCTACAGTTTTGTCTTTTGCGAACGATATTGCCGTTATTTCTGCTTGGATATTTGAGTATGTTGTAACCGAGACAATATTCTTCAAGATTAATGTAGATTATTTAGCATTATCATGATGTTATCATAGTAAAAAATTCAATCATAGGTGACATGTCAGAATTTTCACAATTTGCGTGTTATGCCTAGGGGAGGTGAATTTTGCTCAAATCCTGATTCTACATTCCAGTTTTGTTCGAGCAATATCTCAATTAATTTTTCCGTTTTTGTTGTTGTCAGATGTAGATATGTTGTAGCTGGGAAAATTCTCTACAAGGAGGGTGACCTTTATTGTTTAATCAGATGTTGGGATCATTATTATTATTTATTATCACCTTGTTCGACAAATATAACATCATATGAAATCATTAACAAAAATGTAATAAAATACCTAATTGTGCGTGTTACATCTACGGGAGAGGAATGTCAATAGTTTGCGTACAACGCACCCTATGGGAAATCTGATCACTTGTCGTGTATTAAAACTGATAGGGTTATAAAGAGAAGTTTCATGCGTGATTTGCTCTGCATCTCTCTTTTTCTACTCTCTCTCCCTTTCCCGTCTCTATAGCTCTCTTAATTCATTTCTGTCCGCTCTCCTTTTCTTGCTCAGCTGTCTTTGTGTCTCTCTTTCTCTACTCTCTCCCTTTCCCGCCTCTGGCTCTCTTGTTCTGTCCGCTCTCCTTTTTTGCTCGATCCGTCTCTTCTCTGCATCTATCTTTTTCCATTTTCCCGCTTCTGGCTTTCATTCTCCCTCTTTTGTGTCTTTGGATGTTCCTTAATTTTCTCTAGGCATTCCCTTTGCCCCTAGTATTTTTTATTTTACACCTACCACGTTTCCTTACTGTCCTGCCTCCTTTCAAGTGCATGCATTCCGATTCCTCTTTTATCCCTATGTCCAGCTCATTTATTTTTTTACAGGACTATACCCCGTCTCCCTCCTTCTCTCTTTATATATATCCTGCCATCTCTCTCTCTCTTCATCTTTCCGTTTACACCAAAGACCATTTTTTGGGGGGGAAAAAATAGGCAGACCACCTTATTCACCAAGTGACGAATTCAAATCTCGTTTTCTATACGTTTCAGATAATAGGCCATTTTCGTAATGTAACCAAATTCAATGCATAAGTCATTGTGAAGTGCCTCAATACAAATGATTTCATTCACCTGAAATGAATAATAGTATTTCAATAGTTAGAATGCAAACTGTGATCGGCTTGTAAAAGTCATGGGATTCCTGACTGACCCAAAGGTTTAAAATTATGATTGCAGCATGAGCTAAATCCAGGATTTTGTTTAGAATCTGAGGTAAAGATCCCCAACTCCTTAAAGACAGAAAAAAGAAGTACTTCATTCATTTTCATCCAAAGGAAACGTATGCCTAAAGAGAACTATAACCTTTTTTCGTTTTTCATATTCCATCTTAGGAAACAACACATTCATATCTCCTGTAGATATTCATATCATCATTCCGCACCAAATTCATATCGTTTACGGTATAATCAAAGTAAAAATAGAAAAAGAAAAACAAATGTAATAATAGCGTGAAAAATAAAGAAATTGCGCTTTTCCCTCTTTTTTTTTGTATTGAGTTGGCAATTCGAGACCATTATCGTCCTGGGCATTGCCATGGCGACGTTAGTTCGGCAAACATCTTTTCTTTACATCTCAGCCGGCAATCTTGAATTGACTTAATGTATGGAAGAGTGCACGTGTCGAGTTTAAGTGGCTTTTAACTCGGTCGTGAACAGTTATAACTGTGGCAATGGGTGTTCAGGGTGTTCGGTTACACGTTGAATGCATTTGGATGTGTGGTGTGGGTGTATTTATTATGAGCGCCGTGCACAATCAACAGAGCAAAAGCTCTGCATTCCTTTCTTCTCTGGACAAAAAGAAAAGAAAGCAGTATAATTTGCGAATAAAGCGTTCGGTTAACACGTTGCATGCATTTCAATGTGTGGGTGTGGGTATGGGTGTATTTATTGTGAGCGCTGTGCACAATCATCCTAGCAAAGCTCTGCATTCCTTCCTTCTCTCGCCAAAAAGAAGAAAAAGGCAGTAGAATTTGCGGATAAAGCGAGAAAAGTCTCTCCTCACCATTCCACAAATAAGTACTAAATTATACGGGTCTCGCTCTTTTCAAGTTGCATCTGCCGAACTTTGGAATAAACTACCGGAAATTCTAAACATTTGGGGTACTGTTGACAACTTTAAGGCGCGTCTGAAAACATTTATTTTCAAAAATACTTTCCAATGTTAAGGGAGAAGAAGTGTGTTGAGCATACCTCACTCTTTTTATGTTACTCTATCCACCTTTCCTTCTTACTCTTTCTTACAGCGCATAGAGACACATTGTGATATGCGTCATATAAGTACGATTTATTTTTATCGTTATAACATATTTTTATATTGCTATAATTCTTTGTCGCATTACTCCATTCGTTACTTCCTCCTATCCGTACGTAGATTAAAACAAAAACATAAAAATGGCTTAAGCACGCTTTCACACTTGCAGACTTTCCATAGCAACGCGAGCAAACGAAGTTCCGTTATTATGAAGCGAAAATACGTTTGAAGGCTGACGGAGCCGTGCTGTATTAAGACAACCATGAACAGTGATATTAATAATTACTAGCCGATGATCTGTTATTAAATGAACTCTCTCAGCACTTTTCTTTCCGGCAGAGTCTGATGTAAGTCGGTTCATACCATGGGTGTCGATCCCGGGGGGATGGGGGGATATATCCCCCCCCCCCCCGATATTTCAGGTGGGGGGGGGGGGGTGGCCTGTACAATCATCCCCCCAATAATTCACCATCAAATTTTTTTTTTCAAAGGAAGAGAAAAATTAATGATGAGAGTCCGATAAGAGTAGTTATTACTCGCAAGATGACCATCAATAAACACATTTTGCTATCTCATTTTCATAATACATACATATATACGAAGTAAATAAGACAACCGTATATGAGACAAGAATAAATTGAATTCTCGCTCATACGGCTTCATCAGGAATTGATGAATTTATTCAATTTATTCACTCAACAGCATCATAAAAATGCAGTGCGCCAAATGCAAAGACGCAGCATCAAAAGCAACGAGCTAAATGTTAAGCGTGAAGCACAAAAGTAACAATCTGCAATGCACATCAGACAATCCTGGACAGTGCAAACATAGATGAACTCTGTGATGATTTCGTGATGAGATCGGAGACAAGGAGAAAGATTTTCGGACATTAGTATGACTTATGAAATAGTTCACTAGTTGTTATGTTGTTTCCGTTCACCTTTTTTAAAATTCACGTCATTGTATCTTTATTTTTATTTATTTCTCTCATCTTATTTCCTGATATTTCCTAAAACATTTTTCATTTTTGGAGAAAAGATTATTATGTCACAACTTATTTGTGACACAACTTATTTTCAGTGGGGAAACTGAATTCGGACAAGGATTAATACAGAGAACAGTACAACGAATCGTCTTCTTTCTCTAATAATTTAACGAACAGGGCAAAGCTGTTAGGGGGCAACTGATTTGAGACGTGGATTAAGAGTAATAATCAAATGAAACGTCAAAGTACACGATACAACTAATCGTCTTCTTTTACTAATAATTTAAAACAACGTGAAAGCTTCCGCGCTACGCGCGGAATGGGCGAAAATGAATACAGACAAGGATTAAGAGTAATAATTTTTTGAAACATTAAAGCTTCCGCGCTTCGCGTGGTAGAGGGGAAACTGAATTCATGAAGGACACGATACAACAAATCGTCTTCTTTCTCTAATAATGTAATAAAATGTGAAAGCTTCCGCGCTTCACGCAGGAATGGGTAAAAATGAATTCAGACAAGGATTCAGAGTCGAGAATGGTACATAGAATCGTCTTCTTTCTTTAATAATCTAATGAAACGTCAGGGCTTCCGCGCTACGCGCGGAGGAAGGGGAACTTGATTCGAACAAGAATTAAGAGTCGAGAATGGTACATAGAATCGTCTTCTTTCTTTAATAATGTAATGAAACGTCAGAGCTTCCGCGCTACGCGCGGGGGAAGGGGAACTTAATTCAAACAAGGATTAAGAGTCGAGAATGGTACATCGAAACGTCTCCTTTCTTTAATAATCTAATGAAACGTCAGAGCTTCCGCGCTACGCGAGGTGGAAGGGGAACTTAATTCAAACAAGGATTAAGAGTCGAAAATGGTACATCGAATCGTCTTCTTTCTTTAATAATCTAATAAAATGTGAAAGCTTCCGCGCTTCACGCAGGAATGGGTAAAAATGAATTCAGACAAGGATTTAGAGTCGAGAATGGTACATAGAATCGTCTTCTTTCTTTAATAATCTAATGAAACGTCAGAGCTTCCGCGCTACGCGCTGGGGAAGGGGAACTTGATTCAAACAAGAATTAAGAGTCGAGAATGGTACATCGAATCGTCTTCTTTCTTTAATAATCTAATAAAAAACGTCAGAGCTTCCGCGCTACGCGAGGGGGAAGGGGAACTTAATTCAAACAAGGATTAAGAGTCGAAAATGGTACATAGAATCGTCTCCTTTCTTTAATAATCTAATGAAACGTCAGAGCTTCCGCGCTACGCGCGGGGGAAGGGGAACTTAATTCAAACAAGGATTAAGAGTCGAAATGGTACATCGAATCGTCTTCTTTCTTTAATAATCTAATGAAACGTCAGAGCTTCCGCGCTATGCGCGGAGGAAGGGGAATTTGATTCAAACAAGGATTAAGAGTCGAGAACGGTCTAACAAATCATCTTCTTTCTCTAATAATTTAGTGAAACGTCAAAGCTTCCGCGCTTTGCGCGGGGGGGGGGGGGGGGACTCCCCCTCCCTGCACCCAACCCCCTAGGAACCGAGCTTCGCGCGCTCACTACCGCCCCCTAAAATTACATCCTGGCTACGCGCATGGGAGGGGTGCAACTTGCCACACGCTTCAACCACTTTGGTTGCTTTGATCCATTGCCGAAAATATTTTGACACCTATCACCCCCCCCCCCCCCCAACCACGCATACAAATCGACACCCTTGGTTCATACTGTGACGTAGCGTGTGTATAACGCGGAGGGGGGGGGGGGGCTCATTATTATTGTATTGTTTTGTTGTCGTTTTATATTCAAAGTAAAAATCACAATCTGTCAAAGCAGACTACTTTACAACGAGTCCCTGCAATTTGTTTTAAAGAAACAAGTAAGAAGACTACAATATCATTGAAAAACAAATATTTATAAATTTTATAACGAATGTTTGAAGCATAAAAGAAATAAACAAAAATTATATTATACTCTTCAAATTATCGAGAATATTATGAAACTTATCAATTTTGTACCCAAGCCCCCTCTCCTTCCAGTATGAATTGAACAAAAATCGATAGAGCCGATTTATTTGACACATTGATCTCTCTTTCTCCCCCCCCCCCCTTTATCTCCCTCTCTCTCTCTCTCTCTCTCTCCCTCTCTCTCTCTTCATCCATCCTTCGCTGTACGTCTGAGTGACGCTTTTCTGATCATGCTGATTACTGTATTTCCTTGACATTTCAAAAAAAAAATCGGTAATCATGCGGTGCGACTGTTTTTAATCAAAGTTCTAGTTTGGAAATAATTCCCCTTTCATTTTCTTCCAGAGACAGATTTAGAGAAGATATTATGCATTTGTTTTGGGAGATGAAGGGGGGGGGGTGGTACAATTATGCATCTGTTCCAGAAGATCAGTATTAAGACTTAAACACTAAGTAGACAAAAATGAAGAATACTGAAGGGATGCGTGTATATCTTATGGGACCAATATTGGAGCGCTCATACCCGCCAAAATGGCTACATGAATACCAATGTTGAATACCCTCATGGCGATGCGACTGCATTTTAAAACAAAATGAATACAAGTCATTGATGAATGTTATTTATGTAGCCGACGAGAGGAGTTTTGCATTGTGAGAATTTTGAATCATAGACATGATCAGAAAGTTACCCATGCCTTGTGTTGGGTGAAAAACATTGAATATAGAATAGAGGGAACAAAATTGGTTTTGGCCATGAACACTGAACGGTATTCAATACGGAGAGAAAGGTAGGTGTATTATTCTTCACGATGAATTATTATGTCAAAGATAAAGTTGAGTTCTTGCCATGCGATTGCATTGTAAAATAAACGTTGTGGAATCGATAAGAAAAGGTTGATCATCTAGCATATAAGTATTGGTGTGTACTGCAAGGTTCTGGAATCATCAAAATGGTAAGAAATATTGTCCAGTCTCGGTAAAGTTACAAGCACTGTACACAGAAAGATGTATATGGGACTAGACGAACATGCGGCATAAAAATCCGTCCCGATTTGTATGATGCTATATATATGCCATACTTAGAATAGGGGACTGACAGCTTTACGTCCTCTCCGAGGGACTTGGCCAGGATGATCAATGCCTTACCAAAGGGCACTAACGCATCTACTTGGTTTCGAACCCGGGGCCACTGCAGTGCTCTACCACTGAGCCACGGCGCACAGTGGGCCAGGGAGGAACCAAAGTGCGCCAAAACTCATGTTTGGGGATTTTTTTTTTTTATAAATCCAGAGGAAATATTTGGATTTCCAGGGATTTTCGCTTAAATTTTATTACCAACATTTTTTCTGATGTCTAAGCTTTAAGTTGATACCAGATTTGGCTGCCCGATTCTGCCCGTTATTATGTTAGAGCCGTTTTCCTTGCAACATTGCCCCGAAAAATGTGTTTATTTTGGTCCGCGGTGTCAGAACTAGAGTACCTACATAAGTACTCTAGTCAGAACAAGTGTCGCGCGCCCCCTCGCGCCGTGATTTATGACCACGAATCCTTCATGATTCAGCCGCGGACCCCAAAAACCCACATTTTTCGGGGCAATGTGGCAAGGGAAATCGGCTCTAACATAATAACGGGCAAGATCGGGCAGCCAAATTTGGTATCAACTTGAAGCTTAGACATCAGAGAAAATGGTGATATTAAAATTTAAGCGGTACACCGCGGAAATCTAAACATTTCTTCTGGATTTATAAAAAAACATGGATAATTAGTCAATTTTTCAGTGAATTACCCTATAATATGTCATGAAGATTGTGTTTCTATTAATTTTAACCCATTCATTCAACGAGATGTACTATCAGGAAAATTTGAGAGCAATTTCATATCAATAACTTAAAAAATCATGTTGAATTGAAAGATTTATAAAATAAGTCACTTTTGCACTAAAACTGTGAATATGTAGGATTTTGCTGTTTGAAGTAGTAAATTTATACCCTTATTGTGCATACCCGAATTAAATATTTCACTGAGGTATTCCTCTATGTATTACCTTTCAACTGGGCAAGAAAAAAATTGAAAAAAATAAATCAACCAAACTTAGTTTTGGCGCACTTTGGTTCCTCCCTGGCCCACTGTGCGGCGCCATAAACCCCTATACGTTTATGTAACAAGCCGGTAATCGATACATTTTAATGAACAATAATTTTGATTTCGAACATAATAATATAAATATTTGCACCCTTTCTCTCAATGGTGACATTGATGATGAATCCAACAAGAAGAAATAGACGAATGAATTCATGGGTGAATAGATAATAATAATAATAATAATAATAATAATCCGGTTTTTTATATAGCGCTCAATACACCGATCCAACGAAATGTACCTAAGCGCTTTACAGATATATTATTATCCCGGTCATCGGATTCAGGCTTACCCGCACACAATGTGTGCACATTTTCCACTCCCTGGGGAGCATTCCAGCCAGTCGCCATTTTACAGGCGCACACTTGCTCGTTCAACCACATGAACGTTCGCATCCTACCGGGTACCCATTTAACACCTGGGTGGAGAGTAGCAAGTGCAGGTAAATATCTTGCCAAAGGATATTAGTGCCGTGTCGGGATTCGAACCCTCGACCTTCGCATCTACAGTCAAGCGCCTTAAACCACTCGACCACGACACTCCCGCTAATAAATGAATGAAGAAAAAAAATAAACAAATTAGATTAATAAACAAACAAATAACTAAGAAACTACCTCAGTCAGAAAGTATCTAACTAACTTATTGACTAAATAACTAACTATTAAGGATCGACTAACTAGCCAACTAACTAACTATTGGAATAGATACATGAATAAATAAACAAATAAATATTTCAATAACTAATAAAATAAAATAATAAATAAATACATATATTGATAAAAAATAACGTTCTTGACATGAAACAACGACTGGCAAATGGGAAATTCGTTACCTCAGTTGAAGCACGTAGAGATAGATGTCCTGGGTGTTGCCTCTGCTTTCTGAGCTGGACTCAAGTTCATTTTTTAAGTTCAAGTTCATTTTATTTCCATTTCTCGTATAAAAATACATTTAACAATACATTATACATATAAGCAAATATATAAATATAAATAATACAAAGAATATGGAGGAGCCAGCAGAGGCCATTGGCCTTTCAAAGGCTGGGCTCCAGTGTCCTCAGATTATAATACAAAGTACAGAGAAGAAAAAAACAATGGGTAGTAAATATAAACAAATGAGTACAGGCTAATTAAATTAAACATACGATAGGAATTCTTCATTAAATAGTTCTTGTATTTACGTTTATCTCGCTGGAAGTTGCCCTTTTGTTGGGTGACACTTGGAGAAGTATATCCAATTTCCTCAAGTCCGGCACTCGAGAGTATCAGTAGGTGAGAGAGACGTGTGGTGAATACGTAATTGTAGTATAGTCCTTCTGAATCAGGTCGATTGTCTACAGATTGGGAAGAGAGAGAGAGAGAGAGAGAGAGAGTGAAGATTACAGAGGTATAGGGGAGTTAAAGGTTGAAAAGGGTGAGTGAGGGAGAGAGTGATAGATGTAGAGAGAGAGAGAGAGAGAGAGAGAGGGTAGAGAGAGATAGAGAGATAGAGAGATTATAAATAATGATTAAAGTGGGAAATCATAATTAAAGTGGGAATATAATATATATAGAGAGAGAGAGAGAGAGATAGAGAGGGAGGGATAGAGAGAGAGAGAGAGAGAGAGAGAGAGAGAGAGAGAGAGAGAGAGAGGTGAGAGAGGATAGACAGACATATATGTAGAAAGAGACAGAGAAAAAAAGAATGAGGGAGAGATTTTAAATTTGTGATATCGTATCCATTTGCATCCATACGTATCCAATGTATTGAAGCCTCTCATCAACAGTCGAGAGATCTGAGCATTTTATAGACATATTTACACGATTCAACCACTTTCATGATCAATTGAAGATTGCAAGTGAAAGTAGTGCTTTTAGTGGAGAAAACACCGTTTCTGAAGAGCTGATCTGGAGCTCTAATCTCCAGCAAAATGCCGCCGCATCGTCGGCATGGAGTTTGAATAAAAGATGACTACACGTTTACGCGGGAAAAAAGGCGCCAAAGTCCCTAGGTAATAGCACATTTAGATTCACATCAGTGAAGATGGAAAATCAAACGTCCAATGTGTAAAAAATGAATGAGATAAAAAGGGGTGAGAGTTATCAGAATTATCAATTAGAAAAAGCCCACCTGCCCACTGGGAAAAAATGTAAATTGAATAGATAAAACGTGAAAAGGGGCAATGAAAAATTAGTATCATACTTAATAACGTTCACGATATTGTGGATTTGCTGGGATTAACAAATTTACGAAATAAGAGAGAAATACGTTGAAGCTTATGTTAATAATTTCTTGACTTTAAAAGTATCAATCTCTCCCCTATATTAATACGTCGGGTAATACGTCACATAAACGTTTACTCAGGCTATAACCAATGTAATATTCAGTAAGACTGTCAGCAGCTCAGCTCAGTGTATAAATAGTGGCGATTCCAAACTCGACAGTATACACCAATACATTATGTGAGAAAAATAAACCTTTTCCAAGTTTTCCAGGCCGTTTCTCACACGATGTAATTGCTTGAACAGAGCTAAAAGTTTCCTGTTTTAAAACTACCAGCTGCTCCCAACACGTACAAGATTCTTTCCGTATCGAAGGGTGAAACCGCTCATCTTCCCGTCGTGTAACCTCCGTCCAGAAATGTATTATTGTTGATTGAAAGAATCCTGAGGCTTCGGAATAATCATATTAAGTCCGTCAAGCCACTTTTCAATTTCATTAAAGGCATCGTTTAACAATGTTAAATCTGAGATTCACGGCTCTATGTGTTATCAGTGTCTGTGATACGGTGTAATATTGAAGCCCTAACAAAATTGCGCTTCAAAATGGCCAAGAAGTGCCTCAAAAAAAGTAAAAATCTTTGAGTGACCGGTTTTACCATACTCGTTTCCCCCATAGACTGTAGTGTTATGAAAACCGTTAGGAAAATTTGATTTCGATTTCCAATCATAAATATCTTGATAATCAGACAGGCGATCAGCTTGTTAAAGTCACGGGGTTCCTGATTGACCTGAAGGTTTATAATTACCATTGCAGCATGATCTAGCTAAGTCCAGGATTTTGTTTCAGAATCTGAGGCAAAGTTACACAATCCCTTTATTACGGAGGACGCGTGAAGGTAAGAAAGTGCTCTGTGATCTTTAATGCAAATTATATTTTCACATTCCCTTAGTTTTTGGAAATCAAATAGCAGTATCTTCTTGCCAGTTGAAATAGTACAGCTAATAATATATCTACCCGAAATTACGCCCTTATAAACAATGAAAAGTTTCATACCTGAAATATATATTTTAATGTATGATTTTACTTGATGCAAGGAGCTGTGTATTTCTTTCTGATTGTATGTAACAATGCGAAATCCAGCCCGAGGCAGTGATGCATCGTGTGCTAAAAAAAAAATTATTCAATTGTATTAAATTACAAGAAAAAGGTTCTTGTCATACACGCTCTTTACATGATTACATGATGTACATGTGAAAGGAATACGGTATTTTCTTTCAATTAATCCGTTACTGGTAGGAATGAAATCCTTGACGCTAGAGCGCCGTAATGGTATCCATGCTTAAAGCCGGGGTAATAATTGCAAAGCGCCAGGAGTGTCAAGTCTGACAGGCATGAGTGCTATGCAAGAACCCACTATGTTAATTATTATTATCACTCATATTCCGCTACTGTACATTGAGTAACTGAGAACCAATTTTTTAACGAATGTCTGAAGAATTATAGTCGAAAATTCCTGATATGAAATTCTTGGCGATGTCAACACGTAATTTGAATGTCATTGCACTATTGATCTGTGGCTACTGGTGAAGACACACACCTAGGCCCCGACGTTGCATAAAACTTACCATTGATGGTAACTTTGCCATCAATGGCACGTACCATAGTAACAGGGCTCAACAGCCAATCAAAATTAAGGGTTCCATGGTAGTTATACCATTGATGGCAAATTTACCAACAATGGTAAGTTTTGTGCAACGGGGTCCTGATTTTTTTTAAATACTGTTACGGCCCTCCATCTTAGAACGGGTCCTGGATGCTGGAGGGCTGGCCTGTCCCTTGCCTCTATCACCGTCATCTGACGAAGAATTTGCCATCTTGAATAATGCGAGCGGTTTCTATTTGGCTTGTAGTTTAGAGGCCCGGACGTAGCTCCGTTTTCCCAAAGTATATGGGTGTGGAGATGAGAGGTGTTTTGGATAGGTGGATGTGTATTCCCTATGAGAGGGTTATATTACGTCAGTCTATGGAGACTCAACTAATCGCACGTTATGAAACGATGGATTGTTTAACTGTATACTTTAATAATACAAACATAAGTCAACATCTCCAACATGTTATCATAGTTAACACCGACACCGATTACCTGGATTAATCTCAACAAGTAGTAAAGGCAGAGATTGCCTTTTGTAGGAACTCTATTTCTCGCTTCCAATCCTTTTTCCTTACTTTAGCTCAGCTGGAGCAAAGCGGAGAGTTCGCTATCTGACCAAGACGAGAGCCAGCGTCAAGGTGACGAAATTACCGTTAAATACTGGTATTTATAGCCTCTGAGACGCTCTGAGAGCTGTTTTACGCATGGTGCGTCCGTAATCGCGCTCTGAGCCCTTACGCCCCAAAAGCTTACTGCGCCCGCTACGTTTTCTGCAAGATAACTTAAATTGTGGCGAACTGGTTCGTTACACAGCCCCCTTCTTCAAGGAATGTGTCCTCACATTGTCACCCTCAGATTAATACGAGGGGTTTCCAAAAATATTTACAATTACTAAAACGTATTAAATTTTGCATCGCTGTACTATTCATACTGAGAGTTACGTCCTCGTTAAGACCAATTTTGATATGCATATAACAATCAAGCTCTCTATATCTTTCTATGAAGTTCTCATATAAAAACATGTTCATTCTATGGACGTTAACTCTGAATATGACCATTACAGCGAGTGCTTTCTATGCCAATTATTTTCATGAATATTTGTGCATTATGACACATCCTTGAATTTTCCAAAAAGATAATGGTGTGGTGTTCTACAAACAAATGAATAGCTTACACTACGACATAAAAATGATTTTAAAAAGTAGATACATGTATGAATATAAACAATGAGGATGCCTCTTTTTGTTTCCTCCTGAAAGCTGTTGCTTTATTAAAAGTTCATCTTTGTTTTTACAGTTAGTTCGTTTACTGTCCTTCTAGGCATCCATTGGCTCATTGTTCTTTCTCTTTTCTTTTCTGGCAATACGAGTGTATACTGTTCCATCTGGCAGGTGCAGTGACTCGTATTGGTAGGTGATCGTAACCCCTGGCGGAATGATGTGTTTTGTTTTCTGCGTCACCTTACATCCGCCTCCAGCTTGACGCAGGCTTCTAGCGGCTTGGAACAGTTGATCACCATCTGTTTCGTCCTCTGTCTCAGTGGCGACGTCTTTCCTGTAATAAGGCTCTCTCGTCCTACAGGTACAGTCTGCATCTCCGTAGTTACAATGCGGGAGCAGGATGTGGTATTGCCTTCATGGCGACACTGAACTGATCCCCATTTGGTCTCTAGAGTAGCCGTCTCCAAGTCAAGCTTCGCTCCTAACAACAGAAGATTATCCATGCCCAAGACTCCATCGCCGCATACATCAGCGATTATGAAAGTGACCCTTGCCTTTCCCTGGCTTATTGTCACTTTGGCCAGCGTCAAGGTGACGAAATTACCGTTAAATACTGGTATTTATAGCCTCTGAGACGCTCTGAGAGCTGCCCTACGCATGGTGCGTCCGTAATCGCGCTCTGAGCCCTTACGCCCCAAAAGCTTACTGCGCCCACTACGTTTTCTGCAAGATAACTTAAATTGTGGCGAACTGGTTCGTTACAATACTATGAATATTGTTAGGTGAACAAATATATATGTTTGGGACGAAGGTTGAGGGAGGGCCTGCACATGACTTGCTTAGCCGTACACTAGTATTTTGTAATATGTAATTTCATTTGGCAACACAAGAGAAGAAGAACAAAAGGGGAATAAAACAAAATAAGAGGAAGGAAAAGAAATGAAAAGAATAGAAAAAAAAGAAAATACAAGAACGGAAAGGAAAGGAAATAAAGAAAACAATCAAAAGAAAGGAAAAGTGACAGTACAATACAGAAAAGAAACACAATTTAAACAAAAAAAGTAAATACATATTGCCTTTAAAGGATGTCAAGGCCCCATCATGAAGCACCCATATTGCTCCGATTGTCTCATTTGCGCTCGCTATATCACTGCAGCACAAACATAGCTCGTTCGACGTCACTACCCAACTAGCCAATCAGCTGTCAATGACGTCATATTGAATGCAGCGGCAAATATATTTTGTGAAATTATCGAGAAATTGACTATTTCTAATTGCAAACTAGTTTTATTTTTGGATGGAAAAGCAGCCATTGTTATCTTGACATTCATTGAAGTAATCAGAATAGGGTAAGTTACTTCTCAGATGATTCAAGAGGTCCATTTTGTAGATAATTTTTTTAATTTCTTAGAATGTTCCACTGTGTTGCAGGGTACCGGGTGTATGCCATTGGGTGTGATGTGTTCGCGCGCTATAAGTACATGCCACCGCGCCGTCGGGTGTATTCTCGTACTGATGTAGGTGCAAAGCTAGAATGGCTACCACGCCCACTTCCCTCTCTATGCCTTTCTTAACATTACTTTCCTTCTCAATACAATAACTTTCACCTGCCTAAGTTATTCAAACCATACCGCCTCGCCACTTCCATTACGTAATCATTAAAAGGATCCGCATATACAACATTTTCCTGCTATACGTTGTACTGCAGGAAAATACAAATCTCCCTGGTATACCTTACAGTCCAAACGATAAATATGTGCCTTTAACGAAGCAGGCGACAATCGACGTAGCAGACGACACTTGATAGTAATTTTGTATGTGAGATTGCTTTGCTAAATATAAATTACTTTGTTAATAAATATCAACTAAAATTTCTTTTACATTTCTTTAAACCATCATTGATATTTAATAATTCATGAGTGAGTAAAAGAAACATACCAAACTATATAATTATATGAAATACTTGGTGGCAATTAGGGGAGTTTGACGTGATGACCGATTGTACCCCTCTGTTAATAACCGAATAGTCCATGGTGTGTCATGAATATTCATGTTTTTGCTTACCTCGGCTAAATGTTTGCTTTTACTAAATTGAAAAATTACGGTGGGGGTTGGATGAAATGGACATAATGAAATAGGCAGAAGTTATCTATGATAATTCATGCTTTTAATGTTTCGTGTGATCGACCTATAATCTTCAAATCGCTTGGCATACTGAGTCCAAAGTTAGACTTGTTTTACATGTGTATTATAGGCAATAACGAGCTTGCAACCTATTTTGAAAAATTACGGTGGGTGAACTTTCAAAAGTCAATGAGACATGAGGGCTCCAATGAAAGAGCTAGTGATAACATACGTCGGGGTGGATGTGCTTTTCGTTTAAACAAACAATGAATTTTTAACGATTTTTTAAAAAAAAAACGTCCATAGGCTAACATGTTAGGCTGCTGACTCTGACCATGCTCTGACGATAGGGGGCGTTGTGAAATGAGACTAAACGGAGCAATATGCTTTAACCGTACCTCAAGTTGTGTAATTAAATCTGTGCGTTACTAGCGATATCTACGTCATACACAGTTTGATAAATGACTTCACATTCTACCGAGTTACAAATAGAATTCCTAATTATGTAGGTTTCCCAAAGCTAACGATTCATATTCATATTTTCGGCTTCTAAATGGGTTCTGTATAATGTAGCCTTGGGAGATATCTAGTACAAAATCTGGGTTTTCATTCAACACGACCCTTGCATTTACGAGATTATGACCATAACAACGCCATTATCGAATTAAAATGTTTCAAATTAATTAAAACACCGCCAAATGAAAACAAAAATAAATGGAAACAGAAAATCATATCATTGCATGTTCCTATTAGATTCTCGTATTTTTGTATTGTTTTCATACACAAATACCGAGATGGAAGTGAATTTAACATTATGGTTTATGCAGCGTTTTTGCGGGTCATTATAGGTTTCATTATCACGGTTAACTTAATTAAATGACCACACGTCCCTCGTGTTTGCAAACCATAGAATAAAAAGCGTTTCAGACGGGCATTTGTTTCTTTGTTTTATTTTCCTTTATTATCCTTTCGTATGCCAAACTGTTCTATCTTTCTGCAATTATATCCGTCTGCATCTTCTTCAGCCATCATAGTAGATTTATAAACACAAACAAGTTTGCTTTTTTTTTAACTCAAAAAAGAAAAAGAAAGATGATGATGGTATAGCCTACAATGTATACACCGTTTAACTTCAAGCTAAAATAACTTTTTTCTACCTCTTTTTATAAAATGATTATAACAATAATTTATGATTTATTCTCGATAAACGAAGTTATATCTTTTTGACTCCTTGGATTGATCAATAAAGTCCTGAAGAGATATTAACTTTATCTATATCAAGAATGAATCATATTCATTCAATTATTGTGTTTTTATATATTTAAGTAAATATTATGTAATTTCTACTTGGTTTCTACTCAAGATTGTGGTCGCTAATTTCTTTTATCATGATTTCATGAGTATTTTAACAATTCTGACTACATAATTATGATCAATTTATTTTGTATGATCAATTTATTTTTGATGTTTTAGTGTAAGCTTTCAAAATTCAGGACCAGGATCATGGGTGTCGATCCCGGGGGGGGGGGGGGGGATGGGGGGATATATCCCCCCCCCCAATATTTCAGGTGGGGGGATGGCCTGTACAATCATCCCCCCAATAATTCACCATCAAAAAAAAATGAAGAGAAAAATTAATGAGAGCCCGATGAGAGTAGTTAATATATACATTTTGCTATCTCATTTTCATAATACATACATATATACGAAGTAAATAAGACAACCGTATATGAGACAAGAATAAATTGAATTCTCGCTCATACGGCTTCATCAGGAATTGATGAATTTATTCAATTTGTTCAACCAACAGCATCATAGAAATGCAGTGTGTCAAATGCAATGCCGCAGCGTCAAAAAGCAACGAGCTAAATGTTAAGTGCGAAGCGCAAAAGTAGCAATCTGCAATGCACATCAGACAATCCTGGACAGTGTAAACGTAGATGAACTCTGTGACGATTTTGTGATGAGATCGGAGACTAGGAGAAAGATTTTCGGACATAAGTATGACTTATAAAATAGTTCACTAGTTGTTATGTTGTTTCCGTTCACCTTTTTTAAAATTCACGTCATTGTATCTTTATTTTTATTTTTTTCACTCATTTTATTTCCTGATATTTCCTAAAACATTTTCATTTTGGAGAAACATTATTATGTCACAACTTATTTGTAACACAACTTATTTTCAGTGGGGAAACTAAATTCAGACAAGGATTAATATAGAAAACAGTACAACGAATCGTCTTCTTTCTCTTATAATTTAGTGAAAAGGGCAAAGCTGTTAGGTGGGCAACTGAATTCAGACTTGGATTAAGAGTAATAATCAAATGAAAGATCAAAGTACACGATACAACTAATCGTCTTCTTTTACTAATAATTTAATGAACCGTGAAAGCTTCCGGGCTACGCGCGGAATGGGCGAAAATGAATACAGACAAGGATTAAGTGCAATAATTTATTGAAACGTTTAAGCTTCTGCGCTTCGCGCGGTAGGGGGGAAACTGAATTCATGAAGGACACGATACAACAAATTGTCTTCTTTCTCTAATAATGTATTAAAATGTGAAAGCTTCCGCGCTTCGCGCAGGAATGAGCAAAAATGAATTTAGACAAGGATTAAGAGTCAAGAATGGTACATAGAATCGTCTTCTTTCTTTAATTATCTAATGAAACGTTGGAGCTTCCGCGCTACGCGCGGGGGAAGGGGAACTTGATTCAAAACAAGGATTAAAGAGTTGAGAATGGTACATCGAATCGTCTTCTTTCTTCAATAATCTCATGAAACGTCAGAGCTTCTGCGCTACGCGCGGAGGAAGGAGAACTTGATTCAAACAAGGATTAAGAGTCGAGAACGGTCCAACGAATCGTCTTCTTTCTCTAATAATTAAGTGAAACATCAAAGCTTCCGCGCTTCGCGGGGGGGGGGGGACTCCCCCTCCCTGCACCCAACCCCCTAGGGACCGCGCTTCGCGTGCTCACTACCGCCTCCCTAAAATGAAATCCTGGCTTCGCGCTTGCAAGGGTTTCAACTTCCCATACGCTTCTATTTCTTGGTTGCTTTGACCCATTGCCGAAAATATTTTGGCACCTATCATCCCCCCCTCCCCCCCCCCAAACCACGGATACAAATCGACCCCCTTGACCAGGATGTAAACCAGTCCTCTCTAACCTTGTTATCCTGATGGAATATGTTCAAATAAATAAGATAATAAATATTCTCACAACCGCTTCATTAAATGATGTACGACATGTTTATTCAATTTTATAGGCAAAAGTGAAAATTTCACTGGTTTGCGAGTCATTTCTGTAAATGGCAATCGCTTGGTAAAGATAAAGTTGAGTTCTGGTCATGTGATCGCATTGTGAAAGAAAAGGTGTGGAATGGATCAGAAAAAGTTGATCATATAGTATGTAAGTATTTGTGTGTACTGCAAGGTTCTCGAGTCTTCAAATTCATAATAAATTTGGCCCAGTCTTGGTGAAGTAACGAGCACTATACACAGAAAGATGTATATGGGACTACACAAATGGTGTCGGGCCTTCTTACCTTGATGTCCTTATCTTTCTATGCTCATTACTCAGCCAGTATACATTTTCTACCAGAATTATTTGGCAAATGACATTTATATGTAATCTTGAACATTCAGTGTAAGTTTCGTTTGATTCTGTGAGAATTCATTTTTTTAAATTTTTCTTACCAGAACTCAATGTATCTTTAAATCTTGCAGAAGACACGTAACACACAATACACGCTAATCAAGAGCACGCTTTAAAGGTCGTAACGCTTCGAGCGACGAAATTAACAGATCAAGATCACAGCTTCTAATTTGCGTAATATAAAATGCGTTTTAGTAACAGTTAGATAACAACGGTACATGGGGGTTATCTATAATAAAAGCGTGAAAATATTGAAAACTATAAAGAGAGAAAATGAAGTTAACGAAGAAGACAAATATTATATAAAAACTGAAGGTGTGACGAGAGTGATACCACATATTAATTTCTCCATCGCATTTTATCCACCTTGTCTTGTAACCAAGATAATTGGTCCCCCATGACACCAGTTCCTCACGAATGGACGCCATTGGTCATTAAAGGTAATACAAAGTTTTGGGAAATTTTGAAAATTGGGTGGATAGTAAATCTTTACAATTTTGATATATTTGGATGCCCCTGTGAATGTATTATAAGTACTAAAAAAATAGCCCCTAAAACACTTCTTTTATCGAGAAAAATTGAACATAAAAATTTACCGGTGCTCCCGGAAAATTTTAATAAATTTCAAATAGCGCCTACGGCCGTGCAATGGTAGCTGCGACCATGAAAATCTCAGAATATGTAGTTGTGATATATAATATACAAACGGGATTAGCTAATCGGTCGATTTTAGTCAAGAAACATTGTTTCATAGCTAAATATATATTGACCTTGAGAGGGAGCTATACAACATCAAGAGATCATTATATACAATTTCATAACTTTAGACTCGATCTCAACCGCGACAACGATCAATGAATATTGTAGGATCGCATATGCTTCAAATATGTTAATTTGAACCAAATTCATGACCCCATACCAAAACTTTGTAATACCTTTAAGTGACTTTTTGTTCTTCATTTATCAATTTTATCAGTCACACGTACAAACAAAGTGAAACAGGAATTTAAAGAAATTGGTCAAACAATAGACGAACAAAAGTAAGACACAAAATAACCAGAATGCTTATACAATAGACAGCACATAAAAATATTTAAATGTATATGTATTATAAAAACATTTTCAAACAGATTTTTCGGCGAAACAATACAAGAAGAATTTTTTTATAAATCTCGAGAAAAAAAAACTCGCGTAGAATTTAAGACAAAAGAGGGGATACCATTGTCATGCATTATCACGTGCGTCACGTACAAATTCAGGTCTATCGACGCTAGATAGTGCATCCAATAAAGGCACTGCGAAATGAAGTCATTTTTGGCATCGAAACATACGGTCGATCCTAAAAAGAAGTCATTTATGAAGCCCAAGGTTATTGCCGTGTACAATTGCATGGAACCAGTCAATTGACTCTGCTAGAAATAGAAATCGCAGCCAGACTGACATTATAATGTAATTTCACTGGGTAAAATTGCATTGGTCGATTTGAACCATCCAAGATATAACACTCATGGACACCCCAAATCATATTAGGAGTAGTTTTTCTTACCAAGGAGTTATCACAACTCTTTATTCGTGTTATTCTTATCATCTTTGAGTGGAAAAAGAATAGGTATTAGTTTTAAATCTATTCCTCGACCTTGACAAACATACATGATGGGAGAATTCCTTTTCTGTGGAGGTGAGGGATCTAAATTTTTAAATCATTATTATCTTTTTCCATATTTTGTTTGATTGTCTGTGGAGGATTAATTCGTTTTGTAAAGCTTGTTGAGAAATGTTGTTTTGGATATTACGCTATATGAAAACCAATTGTTTATAAATATGTGCACATTAATGATTCATATTTAATTGATTTTTTTGATCTATATTGTGTCATACACCACTGTCACGTTCAATACTAGGCTGTCCTGTATAAACTGTTATAGACACGCCTGTAAAAAATATATATATATCTCACTACTTGTTCTCCCTTTCTATCTCGAAGGGACACTGGTGTTAGGTGTCACGAAAATGCTGGAATTGCTTCTAGCATTATTTTCACACGATGTAAGACACATCAGTCAGCATTTAAAGAGAAGTATGTTATCAAAAATGTCGTGTACAGAATGATCGTAAAAACCGAGAGTAAATGGCAAATAAAATTACACTTGAGAGTTGTTTGTAGTGATATCGAATTATTGAGATATATAATCTCTTGAACATTCTCTCTCCAATCAAACTCAACCTTTCTTTCGCTTTTTTCACTTCAGTTGTTGTCAGAAGGGAATTCCCCTTTAAAAACCACGCCGATGATATTGTCACAAGGGAATTCCCCTTTAAAAACCACGCCGATGATATTGTCACAAGGGAATTCCCCTTTAAAAACCACGCCGATGATATTGACTTTCACTGTTCATACGGCACAACAGCGTTTCAGAGAAAAGGAATAAATCTCCGTGCAAACACGCCCGACAGAGCCATAGATCTTTGCGACATGTTGGCTTTTTACTGAGATATGAAACTGCAAACTCACCTCATTTTATCAATAATTCACTGATATTTTGTTTCTTATACTCATATTCCACTAAATTTAATCGCAGCAAGGTCTTTCCCTTTAAAAAGCACGGGGATGATAATCCACGCTTTTCCCTGTCCATACTATACTGCACGACAACGTTTAAAACAAACGGACTAAGTCTCTGTATAAACACGCCCTTACATAGTCCTAAATCCTTGCGACATGTCCTTTTTTCGCCTGACATTTTAAATATTTTCTTACTTGATTCCACTAAAACTTGTCAGAGAGAACTATCCGTTCTAAACCTGGACGATGGCACATGCTTTTAAAAAAAAAGGTGTCCTCTTACCCCCCCCCCCCCCCCCAACCCTTATTCAGCGGCTGGCTGAGTCGTTGCGAAATTTTCGGCCCGATTTATAAATGTTAAACCCCCCCCCCCCCCTTGAAAAAATCCTGCGTACGCGCCTGTTTACATGTATCCTTCAAATGTAAATTGGGCGAGCTATTTTTAATATTTTATTCCACAAACAAGTGTACTATCACACGCCATGGCTGCATTGCCTAATTGAAAATGCACCAACGGCGTGTCTCAAATTTCAGAAAATGATTGTTCTTTATTCATCGTCCGATTTTCTCAACATGTGGTAAAACAAAATTGTCTTTATCCTGCTTCTACTCGAGACAACCTTTATTACGAATTCTTTTTAAAGAGGGGGAGAAAAAGAGAATTACTGGACGTGTAAATGTCTGCCGACCTTTCGTGAAAGGTTTCGTCAAACGTGTATTCATCTACTTTTATCAGACTAATCAATCCCGAAAAGATTATGTTCTTAGAAAACATTTCATCTACAGAAAACGCCCTACAACGATTTAGTATCGGTCCTTCCCAAAGGCATGTATGGGACTATCAGAGAAACCTTTTGCTTCGGGTATGAAATGAAACGGTGAAAAGTCCGCTCAGATGTCTCAAGAATAGTCTCAGAGATGTCACAAATCGTGTTTTCGATTCGTCCTCTTGGAAATTATATTTCGATTAGGCCAGTCTTTACGTACTGAGTCTCGTACTGAGCAAAATGTTGATTAGGTCTGTGTAATCATGAAAGACTATACCCATCCACTTCATTCATTTCATTCATTTAATCGTTCTGGTACCCGATTTCGCTCCACCCCAACCCGCCTTTCACGATTCAGATATTCATTTGTTCCTGACTCTGTTCCTAAATTCTACTCACAGGTTCAAGCCTCAAGGTTGAATTTCTGCGTCGGAAAAATTAATACTGAAACTATTTATGATTTGAAATAACAATGACCAATGCTTTATTCTGAAACTCATGATATGAAGTACCAATAATCACTTTTGTCGTTTCATTATCTTTAGCAAGTATTGGTTCCTTATTTCATCTATTTCTATAGATTGTTTCTTGTAATTATGTATTTCCTTGGATATTATTGTAACGTCAGTGGAAACCAATTTTCTTTGTAACTTGTTTGAAAAGACCAAATCAAATATCCTGTATCTTGTATTGTATCTTGAATGAGCAGTATAACCAGTAGCCCAACAAGGAAGTAAACAAATGGATACTACTTTCTTCTTCGTTTTTGAATTTATTTTTTTTAAATTTTATTCACCACCATTGAAAACAATGAAAAAAAGGATAAATGTACCATCAATGCATGCCATGAATTATTAAAAAATACATGTTCTACAGCGATATACATGTACATTATGACAAATATAAAGTAAACTTAATTTGCTTCAGGAGTAAAACAATAAATGACTATTTACAATGAGTTTGTGATCGACGGTAAAATAGAGTCAAAAATAGCACATGTGCTAGTTGAGTCTGACTCTCGTTATCTAAAGCCTAAAATAAAGTTACTTAAAAAATACATGATGGGTTTCCAAATCCTATAAATAAGATTTGTTTTTATACAAATAAAGCAATTATACATCTTATTCGGAGTGTTCTATCACAATATGCGAATAATTATTGATATTCAAATGATTACTAACAGCAGAGGACAATCAAAACGATAAGAATTTCCCTAATATATTTTTCCCCTATATTTCTACTTTGTTTAATGAGTTTGGCAAATATCAAATCTATGAATCTCTATTGTTTGAATAACCAGAGTAGATTTCCAGAGTGCAAATATTCTGAATATAATAATTATTTTCCTCATTGTCAGAATACAACTGTAGGCTCCTTCAATCGGAGTTGAGGACATCTTAACAAAGTCCGTCCTTTAACAATTGTCAGTTATTACATTTTAATGAACAAGCAGGAAAATCAATTATATCTCTATATACAGGGGATATGCAGCCTTCCTAACCATTATAATTATTAGTGAGTGTGCGTGCGCTTTTATTCAAGTACGAGGATTCTGAGGTAGATAAGTACATTGTCATAACTATAAATGTCCCTGGAAAATTGGCAGCAATATGGCTAAATCAGGAAGCTTGGCAATTACGTCTCTATCCCATTCAAACGAAATGATTATAAAGACAATTCAGTTATGAAAACACTCGATTTACGAATGGCTAGGTCGATCTGAGAAGGAACTGTCAGAAAAAGTGTTATTATGCTGATAATTACATAGTGTTTTATTTATTTATTGCATAACAATTCTCATATAAACTACGATCAGAGTACTGTTGCTATGATCGAATGGTAGATTTAGAGATATAGTGTTCTGAATGATATGGTTGCCTCTTGCTAAGCTTACAATAATAACAATAATGATGATGATATTATGGTAACAATGATGATACTAATAATAATCATAGTAATAATATAACGTAATAATAAAACTTCTACTACTACTAACTACTACTACTACTATATTAATACTACTTCCACTACTTATACTACTAATAATAATACTAATAATAGTGGGTTCTTATCCCGGTTCTTAGATAGCGCTCATGTCTGTCAGACTTGACACTCCTGTCGCTCCCGATTATTACCCTGGCTTTAGCACGGCTGCCATTACGGCGCTCTAGTAGTTCAAGGAATTAATTCCTACCAGGTACCCGTTTACATCACCTGGGTTGAGTGTGGCAAATGTAGATCAATGTCATGCCAAAGGAAATTAATAATTATAAAATTAATGATATTGATGATAATCATATTAATATTAATAATAACAAATTTTGTTCTACCCAGAGAAGCCCCATCCGCATCAATGTCGTTCTTCCTGAGTGCCCTGCAATTATTATTACCCAGCTATTGCCAGGTAACCATTTCAACCTGGGTGGAGAGTGGCAAATGTGTTTAAATGCATGTCATTAAAGTATGTATTTCGGCTAGACAAATAGCATGAATAGTCTATTCACTATATAAAAAAACAAAAGGGAAGGGCCACGTTTTCCTCCTGGATGCGTGGATTCTGCAAACATGACAAATAACCTTGCAATTATTGGACAAGAGTCCTACAACTTTAACATTGAAAATTCATTTCACATTTTTGATACTAGATGAAATAGAAAGAAGCGTTCGAGTTTCGATCTATCGAAATTGCCATTTGTATAATTTGTAAATATGTCCTCCCCGCCGACTGGGTAAATATGCTTCATCTGTATTTGTGTACATTATATATTAGGGGGTTGATTCAATCAAGGAGTTGGTAACTCGTTGATTCAATTAACCCCATCCTACATTTCGATATCTGATTTAAAACACGAGCCACTACCGTTTGCCATTGCCTTTAATGAAGCTTAACGAGATCTTCCTAGCCGGACAGTATCTACTAATTAATCCAATCAGACGAGGTCTATTGCTTCAGGGATGTTAGCAACAACGCGTTTGCTTTTACCTGACTTTGGGCATGGACCTACGACACAGGGTCACGAGACCTTTTTGTCATGGGTGTTAAAAAAAACGTTTTATAGAATGAGCAAGCCCTACGAGTAATACACGGTGCACCCAAGGCGTCATTTCGATAGAGTTATCACCTGCGCTAAAGGCCCAACGAACACGCCACGATCTTTCTGCGATTTTCGAAGAAATTGAAATTAATATTATATGAAAATCTAAACATACATCTTCCCAACGAATTCTGAATAATGATAAGGATACTAACAACTGGAATTTTAGTACAATTCAACCTTGTAATCAGAATTAAAGCCAAATCGTAGAAAATCCCACTACTGGTCTGATGTCACTACGATTCGTAGCCGATTTTGCTTTTCTTTCTTTAAAGACCGTCAATACTACTGGGCTAGAAAGGATTAGACCACACAGCGAGGTCACTGACAGGTGGCTATCTCATTAACTCAGCTCTCAACAAACATAAGAAAAAGAGGATCATGGGGGACCAACAGGCACCGATTTTGGGAAGTTTTCTATATAGAGGGAGCAAGTAGCTACAAGTAGGACAGTGGGGCTTTAAAGAAACTTGAAATACCTTGGAAATTAGATTTTATGAATCATTTGACTGTTGAGATCCTCGATGATGAAGATTGAGATTTCATATCAAATGCTATAATAGCAAATTATTCCATATTCGGATCGTAGAACTTGAACTTGAACTTGAACTTAAACTTGAACATGAACTTGAACTGTACTCAGATCGGTGTGCGGTGAATAGCATTTAATAATAAAAATAAAACTCAATGTTTGAACTAGAATCGTCCATTCACTCGTTTATCTACTTTCTTTCTTCTACTGGGAAACCATCAACAAGGAGGCTTCATTGAAATGAATGAACTGATACATCATCTTTGTAAGCATTTAAATATTTCCTTCTTTTTTATAATTGTTTGGTTCTTAAAGGTAAAAACATTGTCAAAAATATTTGGTTATAATTTCACCGTTTTTAAATTGTTCCTATCTGTCCTATTTTGTTACTTATCATGGATATATATAACTTTGTTCAAACCTCAGATACGTTCGTTAAAATTGATATAAAATGCCATATTCATAAACGTCTGTGCCCATTGTGTGTATGCAAAATTCTCAATTAATAGATTGTTTACATTGTATCCTGCTCAGGGAACCATCCCATAAAAAAAAATATACAGACCGCCTCCAACGTCATTCGCCTGTCGTCCTTGTCCCTGGCTCGATATCTAACGCTTGCACGCCATCGAACAATTATGACGATAATTGTAAAGAATCATGTGCGATGATAATCCAACTGGGCTGGCAGTTGGTGTCGTCGCCTGGTGAAAATGCATTCCCAATGTTTATTGGTTGAATATTGATGGTCGGATTGGAGCGAGTATCTAAAGTCAATATGAGATGGAGGGTAGGGTAAACTTCCAAGCTCTGCCTTGGTACAGCGGTGTTGATATGGCGGATGCGTAGTCATGGAAGGTACAATATAGAGTGTGGTTATTTCACTGCATCCACGGTTCTGCTCCCGAATACAATATTTTTTAAATCCAAAATTAAACCCGGTGAAATCTGTATACGCTCATCCACTTCCGGTTCCCTGGTGATTCCTAAAGTTGCGAAAAACTTTCTTCTTTTTTTTGGGGGGGGGGGGGATCATTTGCTCACGCGTGTCTTACTTTCTGTAATAGCCTTCCTGAAGGCATCGCAAAATGTATAATCTCTGATTCCTTAAAAAAAATCATGTAAAAACGCTTCTGTTTAATTCTTAATTATTTCTACACTGTTGGTCATAATGGTGGAATATTTATTTTTACCCCAGTTTAGGAAAGGATTTTTAAAAATTATTTATTTCTAATAGATCTAGATAATGGCATACACTCTCAGGTTTTATTGAATATTAATTTGCGAATGTTTGTTTTGCGTGACTGCTTAATCATATGTGTGATACTATGCTAATCAGCTAAGGGACCTACGTCCTTAGGTCATAATTGACAGTAATGAGGATTAATGCCTCACAAAAGGGCACTAATACATGTACATGCGCCTTGAGCACTCAAGAGATTGGATTTGGCCCTATATACGTAACATTTATTATTATAATTATCATAGTTTTTTCGCAAATGTAATCAAAGCCTTTTACTGAAATTTATTAAATTATCGGTTTTATATTTTATCCTATTCTAAGATATAGCGTTAGGGCTAGTAGTGTGGTACGGTATGTCACTAAAACAGCTCCCGTAGGATTTTTGTGCCAAAGTTGATTTTTTTTTTTTTTTGCATTTTTTTTTTGCATTTTTTTTTTTTGCATTTTTTTTTGTTGCATTTTTGGATTCATTGGGGTCCAAGCTATCAGAAATTGATGGGGGTTCAAATTTTCCTGAAGACACCAAATTTCCCTATTGCGCGTTATATAAGCCATTTTGACGCCCAATATAGAACCCCCAGGAAATGAAGGAGGGGTCTGAAAATTTGAACCCCATCATTTTTGGCCAATTGGGACCCTTTTGAAGCCAAAACAGCAACAACTACAAAATCAATTTTGGCAAAAAATCCTACGGGATTACATACCATACCGCACTATAGGTTTATGGTTGCGCTTTATGTAGTAGGCCTTACATGCAGTTACCCATTATCCAATCCTTTCAACCAAAACGACGCCAAACGTTAGTGAAGGAAATATTGGTTTATGATTAATTACAATCCTTTTGTGTATGCTATTTGAAATGACAAACACTGTATACAGAACAAAAAAGGTATCGTGTTTGTAATCAAGCTCTCATGTTTATCAGTGGTGCTCGTATTATTTGCATAACATGATATGCTGTAGTGTGCGCTAGGGTGATTGGTGCGTTTGTGTATGTGTGTGCAGGCGCATACACAGGGGGGTGTTTGGGGGGTAAGGTCAGCTTTTTTAGGTCAGTCATGGGAATATTTATTTATTTTTTTTTTTTTTTTTTTTGGTCTCGAAATTTGAAAAATTGACATTTTGCTCCGTTGGGGAGGGGGGGGGGGGGTAAGGTCAGCTTTTTTACGTCAGCCATGGGAATATTTTTTGTTTGTTTTATTTACCAAAACATTGTAGCATTTACGACATCTGTATTTCTAGATCATCCTATACTTGTATTGCAATGAGTTTCTGTCAGATATGAGCTCATGAGAGATTTTATGATGGTTTTAAATTGACAAACTTGAGTTTTATCTGCTTGTAAATCAAGAAATACATCTTGTACTGTGACATACTGATATTAAAAAGTTCCATGTTCAATGATTTCTCCCAGAGAAAGATAAGGGGGAGTAGTTAATATGTCACCACATGTACATGTAGGTATTACACAAACATGGTATATTCTTAGTGATTTTAGAGTTTACTGTTTTAGAGTTGACTATTCAAGTACTGTTAATGAATCTATTCATAGATGCTGTCCCCCCCCCCCACCCCCTCCCCGCTTATTCAGCGGTCGGCTGAGTCGTTGCTTTGGGACAAAAAAAAACAAATAAAGTGTCCTCCTACCCCCCCCCCCCGCTTATTCAACGGCTGGCTGAGTCGTTGCGAAATTTTCGACCCGATTTATAAATGTTAACCCCCCCCCCCCCTTGAAAAAAATCCTGCGTACGCGCCTGTTCTAACCAATCAGAAGGCCTCTTTTTTTCTCCAGGAGTTAAGTGCCGGTGGACATTAACGCGCCAAATGTGGTTCTCAAATTGCAAAAGATCCCTACTCTTGAAAGCAATTACTCCAGAAAGTGCCTGAAAATGCGTTTAATGTGGTTCTAAATTTGCAAATGCTTCCTACTCTGGGAGGAGGTTCTGACCATCCCCCGCTTGGTCGCTCCGCTCCCTCGCCACTAAAGCCTCGCTCTATCGCTTCATCGTTTTACATTTATATCACCCCATACCATTTTGTGCCCCCCGGTATATAAGAAATTCCTTGATCTGCCACTGATGCCCATACCTCCGCCAAGGGAAATAGCCCCTAGACCTCACTTTGAAAAACGCTCAGCGGGGCCTGCATGTAAGAGTGGGTGGTGTGGATTTGTTGTCAGCCCTTCCAAACGTTTTTGCTAATTAGGCAGAGACTATTGTCCTTCGTCGAGTAACAGGAACTGTAGACTACACAAACTGCATCACTTAATATGCCCTGTATTTCCGATTTATAAACAAAACAATACACCTACTGGCAATGATCGGGTTTGCTTAAACACTAATGAAAAAAAATTCCAAGAGTGACACAATAGATACTATTGCTACAGACTACGTAAAGGCCCGGTCACACAGAGAGGACGCATGGGGAACGCACGGCCAGCGCATTGGAAATTTGCAATTTTGGCCAGTACGTTGTCGTGCGCCCAACTTTTGTCGTAGCTACAGCGAGCTGACACCAAATGCATAGCGTGCTGCTAGCGCGCTGAGCGCATACAGGGCGCATACAGTGCGCATACAGACCGTACCCAGAGCGCACATGATAACAACTTCCACGAATGCACGGCGTGTTGCTAGCGCGCTGGACGAATGGCCCACGCATGCACCGCGTTCTACGACGCACGGCCAGCGCGTTGGAAATCGAAAAAGGCCGTGTGCCTAACTTTTGTCATGATTTTGGAAAAGCTAGCGAGCTGACACAAAATACACAGCGTGAAGCTAGCGCGCTGTGCGTATACAGGGCGTGTGCTCCGCGTATGTTTGGCGCTGGTCTAGCGCGCTCAACGCACGTCTGGCGTGCCTTTGGCGTGTACATTCATGCGTCGAGCTCCGCGCACACTTTTGAGCATGCTCAAAAAATCCCGACGCACACAGCGAATGACGACGAATGCATAGCGTGGGTCCAGCGCGCTCGACGAACGAGTAACGAGTGATGACGTACGCCTAGCGAACGACAACGCACTGGCCAAAATTGCAAATTTTCCATGCGCCGGCCGTGCGTCCCCCATGCGTCCCCTCTGTGTGACCGGGCCTTTAGTAATTAAGAGGCGAGGCCACCACCACCACCATTTACACAATACGATTGATATATGTATGGAAAATCATATCATACTAGATGGTTATCAAATAAAATAACAACAAATATTTGATCTTTATTAGATACTGAAATTGTATAGTTTCTAAGCCTTTCTAATGTAGTCAAAACAAAGTCTACACTTGCAGACTAGGCTTCTAGACTACTTCCTCTTCTTCTCCTCTTTTTCCCCTTTTTGCCATTTGCCACTTTTTAGGTGGTCTGTCGATGACAGATCACCTATTGATTTCGTTAGAATTTTCTTTCTTTATTCTTTATTCTTTATTCTTTATTCTTTATTTATTTTTATTTATTCCGTACACTTTTTTTGTGTATACGTTTACTCGAACTCGACCTGGTCAATTTCCTTCAAATTTCTGCTAGTCATCAGGCCCTATGATATGAAGTTCCCGAAACCTTTTTCAAGTTCATGGGGTCATCGTGACGTCATCCAGGCGCCATTTTGTAAAAATCAGGTCATTATCATATCTCAATAACGAGTAATCAAAAATAAACCATATTTAGTATACATCAACTTCCGGTCAAAGGTCAACGAAAAATGTCAAAAAAATTTGCGCGCGCACCTCGACGCGCACGTACGCGCGCATTAAAATTTTAAAATGGTCAAATTCGTTCCAAATTAATTTTGCATACGTTTCAGGCCATTTTAAGCATTTTGCAAAAAAACGCGCGCACGGACATGCGCGCGCGTTTTCGCGCATAATTGCATCTTCCAACATAGAATCACCAAATTTTTTCTGTCATCATATTTGGCACATTTTTTCAAGCATTTTGATACCTTGTTCAACTTTTTCTGCCCATTAATAACGGAATGAGCGTCCGTTTAAGATAATTACCGTGCGTGCGAGCTCTTGTAATACATAACATACATGTGCAAAAACATGCCTATACAAAATTCATTGTAACTCTTCAGGATGGATAGATACCCCCCAATTTCTTTCATATTTAAATAGATTATGAGTTGGAGATATGATTTCATGTTTCATTTGACCCTCAATTAACTCATGACGTCATCATAATGGCCTCCGAACTCAAAATTTCAATTTTCATATTATGACGTCAGCAGATTTTTGGAAAATTGATTGTATCTCTGCAAATATTGATCAATTTTCTTTCAAATTTTGATATGTTCTACCTTAGAATATTCTCTACAAATGCAGTCACCACGATATTTCATTTTGACAAAGGCATCATGGCGTATTTTTGCGATTAAAGGAGGCATGTCAATTTTTCACATTTTGCGTGTATTCTCTATGGGACATGACTTTTTCTCAAAACTGGTTTCTACATTCTCGTCTTTCGCGAGCAATATCTCCGTCGTTTTATCTTTGTTTACCCTGAGCTTTGAGTATGTTGTAGCTGAGACAATAAGCTATCACAAGTGTGCCTTTTATTTTTCGATCAGATGCCGGGATCATGCTCATATTTCACTTACAAAGTGGGATTTGAGAATTACATTTTCCGTTTACGTGTAATCTCTATAGGAAATGTTTTGGTATATCGGCAACGCACTTGACTTCCGACCTCGAGGTCCCTGGTTCGAGTCCGGGCGTCTCCAACAATTTTTTTTCTTCACTTTTTTTTCTTTTTGACCTTTCACTGTACCATCTCCTTTGAATATTAAAACACATACAATCGCAAATAATGTAATAAACAACCATATTTACTTTATTATTACCCTATTATCACTTGATCCATTACTTTTTGCGTGTAATCCTTATGGGAGATGACTTTTTCTCAAATCTGGATTCTACATTCTTGTCTTTTGCGAGCAATATCGCCGTTATTTCGGCTTGATTTTTGTTGATTTTTGAGTATGTTGTAGCTGAGACTATATACTATCTCAATGTTCTCTCATTTTTTTCAGTCTGATGTCATCATGGTCTGTTGATGATAATCATCAACATCATCATGATCATCATCATCATCATATTCGTCATCACAATTACTATCAAGATCATCATCATCATGATCATCATGATGATCATCATTGTTTACATGTCTATATAACTTGAAGGCAGACCACCTTATTCGTCCTCGTGACGAATTAAATTCTAGTTTCGTATTGCCATTGCCAAACTGATGTCAAGCCATTACATGTCATGAAGTCTTATTCATGGTGCAATTCTCTCACCTATATCACTCCTTATTTCTTTGTCTACATTTATTTCGACATTATCATAATGTTTGCATCCTGGAATGATTGATTGAAAATACAATTGAGTTGTTTAATTGAAATGGATAGAAAGGAAGAGAGAGAGACACTGAAGAAGGGAAGTAGAAACATAAAAAGGTAAAATAGAGGAGGGTGTATGGATAGAGACAGGGATAAGGAATGATCGATATAGAGAGATGATCATAATGAAAGACATCCTTAAATCATATGGAAATGTCAACAATAAGGAAAAGAACCAGGTACATCTCAATATTTCTTTCATAAAAATAATGGGTTTAGATAATTAAAATGGCAGCAAGCTAGCGAGTGAAGGGAGCGCTTCCAGGTTTCCAATTTTCTTTCTTTTTCTTCTCTTTTTCTCCTTTGCTGGAAGCAGGCGCGTACACAGGGGGGGGGGAGGGGTGTTTGGGGGGTTAACCCCCCCCCTTTGTATTTTTTTTTTTTTTAAATTTATTTAAAACAAAAATATTCCCATGGCTGACCTAAAAAAGCTGACCCCCCGAACGGAGCAAAATGTCAAATTTTCAAATTTCGAGACCAAAAAAAAGTGTCCTCTTATCCCCCCCCCCCCCCCGCTTATTCAACGGCTGGCTGAGTCGTTGCGAAATTTTCGACCCGATTTATAAATGTCAACCCCCCCCCCCCCCCCCCTCCCCCTTGAAAAAAATCCTGCGTACGCGCCTGACTGGGCCCATGTACGTATGGAACGTTTGTTCGCAAATATGTGCATGCACAGCCCGAGTGGTGGGTAGCATGTTATCTCCCGGCAGTGCTCGTGGCAGTAGCTTCTGGAAAGAATTTTTTACTAGTGTTACTGTTGTTAGTGGCCATTATAAGGCCCATTATTAGTGACTATAAAAAAAAATTGCTCTTCCTGGCTATTTGGGAATGTGTCAGTTTGCAACAGAAATGGAGAAACGCGCATTTTGTTGAAAATCATGTGAAATCACGAACATATCAATATACATCACTTGTATGGAATTGAAAAAAGTCATGGTTTAATTTTATGGGGGGGGGGGGTAGCGTCTATTTTACAATTGTACTTCGTTATCTTTATGATGTAATCGCAGACACATGTACAGCCCAATTGATGTAACTTTCTCTTTATAAGTGAACATGCCTTCCTATACTTAATTCTCTCCTCTCTTCCTTTCACTATTTTTTCTTTCCTATCAACGTTCTGTTATATATAATGTAATTTTCTATAATGTTCTTTCGGTAACTGTGTTAATTTATTATGGGCGTTCCCAACTCAAGCTATGCTTTCCGGGTTTTCACCTCCTTCCGTATCTGAATTATTTACTGTATACTCTATGTTGAAAAAATTGTTACATATATCATGTATATATACATTGTGTTTTATATTGTGCTGTTGAGAAGGAAATAAATGTTAATAAATACAAATACACCAATACGCCAGTGCCTACACTGGAAAAACAAGGGTGTTAAATTCAACACCATTAACACTTTTCCGGTATCTATATCGGAAAACACCAGCTGGTGTTCTTTAACACCAGGGTTTGGAATTAAACGATTCAATTCCACTCTTGGTGTTGAAGTAATTCCGCCTTTGGTGTTAAAATCTAACACCATTATTTCAACTTGATGTTAAAGTTCAATTCTAGTTTTGGTGTTAAAAAAATCCATCACCATTTCTTTCAACACCAGTGGTGTGTAGAATTTAATCCTGATATTTTTGTTAAAATCAATACCAATGATTTAACACTAAATTCGAAGAATCCTGCGATGTTTGTTGGATTTAGTGGTTACAGTTTTCTAACTTTTCTGTCTGCAGAACAAATTTTCACACTTAACGGCATGATTGCGCTGATTAAATACAATTTTCAGACCTTGACTAAAAATTCCATAACCACGATATCCAGAAGAGATTCTTGACGGCTAGCTCGCGCATGCGCATGCACGATACGACGTCATATTATATGTCAACTGTCGTCCAATGATTTTGCTCGAATCCACTAACTTTTTCGCATGCGCAAGTTCAACACCATTACACCAAGACTCGGAACATCAACCTGTAATTAAATATTTCGACACTCTGTTGGTGTTGAACGGACGTGAACGGACGTGAAAATAACACAAAGGGTGTTGGTGTTAGAAATTTAACACCCTGGTTTTTGCAGTGTGCAACTATTGCTCTGATGTTGTGTGAATCTCACTGATACCTGTGTTTATGCCATGACATGATACTTTTTTGCCACTTCACAACAATTTTCATTATGACACCTGATAGTTTTTCATCATCTTGGCATAGATGAAATAAGGTGACAAGGCGTCTGTTATGCTTACTCCTTTGTGCCTCTCTCGATCGAAACCGTTGATATGAAGTCCCTCCTCCCACTAAACGTTTCTTTTTTTGTGGTCATCTTTGGTATAGCAAATCAGACTTTTTGTCAGCACTGTGACACTAGCTTAATTAGCTTCACAACAGTTTAATACAATTTGATATAGAGGGCTGCAAAATGTTTTACATTAATTAATATCACAATTAAATCATATAAAGCATTTATACAACCCCACATATCTTTCGAAATAAAGGTGTGGGGAAGCATTTATAAGACTAGCCTAAGAAGTATATTATATTCTCAGAAAATGGCAGTTCGTGCTATAACATTTGGTGGATGAAAAACTCTTTCAGATCCGTTAATTAAAAGATTGCGAATCCTAAATGTGTATAATTTACATGATTTATCCGTTTCTTTTTTCATGTTTGATCTAGTCAATGACAATTTGCTCCAATATTAGGTCAATGTCTTGTTTAATATACAAAGTGATATTATCTGGAGAGTGCAAAATTAGGGGTATAGCTTTATGTGACGCCTTAAAGTGACTTGGTAACATTGTTGAAGGTTGATGACAAAATTGCTTAATTTTGTATAAAATGTTACTTACTATATTCCTTTTACTGGACTAACCCTCTGACATGCAAAAAATCCTGAAAAAATTCTCAAACCACGAAGATATCTATGGTTTTCTTTGAAGGAGTCGATGTATGACACCCTCTAACAGTGATTAACAATAAATTCTCCCAACCATTTTTGAATTTTCCCAACCGTTTTTCCATGAAAAAAAGACATTAAACAGGCTATAAAAAATCTGTCAACACTTAAATGTCTGGAATGGAATGTAGAGCCATTTTATTGCTTTGTGACGATTTCCATTCACCTAAAATGTAATTAAATTGTAATAATATAGTTGGGAGAATTAAGGAATCGATCAGAACATTTTTTCTTAATTTGTACCATGAATAATGGTCCGTTTTCACTCACATTTTCAGATTCTCTTTAATGGTACATCTAGCATTGAAGTCACTACCTTAGCACCACTATCTCTCATCTGAACAATGTACCAAGTCCCTTTAATGCACACACACACACCCGCAAAAAAAAAACTCGCGCATACACGCATACACCCACATGCCGCCGCACACTATTTTAAATATGGCAATTAAAATCAATTCAGATGAGATTAGTTAGATGTTACTATCTCATCGTAAATGACATTTACGGTTATCATGTAATTGCCGTATAGTTTTGACTTTAAATTAACTTTAAATTGACACCCGCATAGCTTCAACCCAATTGATGAAAAGCAAATCCATCGCTTCTGATTAGTTACTTGGTATGTGTCAAATTTAATTGAGTTTCTATTCAAATTAACTGCGAGCGGCCGGAATTTTTAACCGTCAAAATATGGTTAATTCAAGACACTTAACAAATTAGGACATTTGCAATAACAGCAATGGAAATTGATACAAATGAATCCATTCTAGTTTGATTTCCGCACGCTATTTTTAATGTTACGATATCGGGTAATTACAATCTCGTTTAAAGGGATTTTTCTTTAAATAGCATTCCACTGTCAGTTAACTCTTACAGCATTCATTAGTAAATGGAATTACATTTACAATTAGAAAATGCATATCTCAAAGAAACCAAGGCACGTTGCCCGTGCATGTAAACAACTCCTGACAATTGCGTATGATCATCGCGTGAAAAATGAAACCCAATTAGCCCCCTTGGAAAATCAGGGGGTATCTAGCCGCTGTGCCCCCAGTCCCGTGGCCTGTCTAAGCGAAAGGGAGCGGGGACAAAATTATACGCCGACAATAATTTCCCGAAAATGTTTCTCACAATTTTTTTTTTCCGGCAGCTATTTTTTCCAGCGGGAGTCCATCTCCCAAGCGCCCAAAACCAGAGAGAGTGCGCATTTTACACCTTAACGGGTTTGTTTTTATTTTGTTATTCATAACGACGGGGGCACGACTCCAACGCATTTCAAAGCGCTTTTTATAAATAGGAATTACACCATTTGAAATGATTGACAGTCCTTACTGTTATTACTATCACTATTACTATCAATATAATTGTTATCATTTCCATTGTTTTCGTTATTTTTCTTTTTTTAATTTATAGTTATTATCATTATTAGTATTATTATTATTATTGTTATTATTATTATCATCATTATTATTATTATCACTATCGTTATTATTATTATTATTATTATTAATAATATTATTTTTTACTATTGGCCTCCTTATTGTTATCGTTGTTAATATTATAATTGTTTTAATTATTGTTATCAATACTATCAATATCATCATCATTACTTCTACTTCTATTACTACTACTACTACTAACACTAACACTACTACTACTACTACTACTTCTTCTACTACTACTACTATTACTACTACTTCTACTACTCCTCCTACTAATAGTACTACTATTACTGCTCCTTCTACTACTACTACTACTACTATACTACTACTACTACTACCACTGTTATTACCGACCATATAATGATATTACTGTTTTATGATAATAATCGTTAAAATCTAATCACCCGCTCCAAGTGAAGATTATTATGTCGAAGACATGTCTACACTGCACATTCGCTGTATAATGACTTTACACAACATACACGCATAATTACAAATCCCACCACTCCTATTTCAGCTATCCGTGAAATTCAATCTAATAAAAACTATCTCCATTTATTTGTCTACCTGTCGTCAACTTAATTTGTTATAATTATGTATATATATAAATATATATATATATACACGATAATTTTTTCTACTATAAAGAAGTAAGAATAGAGATATAAATGATTCGACGAGTGCCGAGATTCACGCTCTCTCTATGCTATGTCATCTCTTCAAAGCAATATTGAATGACGTTACAAATTGCATTGTGGATTGTGGAAGCAAAGTTGAATATATAGAGTTCTATCCTTAAGCTTGAAGCCCTGATTAAGTTTCTGGTTTAATTTCTGATTGCTAGGGTTGTAATATTGTCCCCAAACCACAAGGTATGCCTAATCATTAATGAGACCATTGTCATTGTATCCCCATCATAATGCATCTTAATCAGCCTAGGAAACACAAAGGATCATATGTCGTCAGTGTAGTCAGTCCTACGTCAAACAAGACTATAGTATCATTTTTTTTGTTTTCGAATTCTCCTCCCCAATTGATAACGACGGTCAAATTGTGATTGAAACGGGCCTTTTGTGCATTTCAAAGCTGTAGTATAATTAGCATTGCTTATCAATATGCTGATCCAAATGCAAACACACCAGATCATTACTTATTTTCTGTATAACTCAATCGGTGGGGGTGCATTGGCGATTGGATATATGTTCTTGTGTTGACGTGTCCCATGAATTCTAATTCTTCAATTAAGTCGTGTCCTATTTCTGTTCATTGTTGCTGTAGTTGTTGTTGCTATTGTTGTGTAGTGTGTGTGTGTGTGTGTGTGTGTGTGTGTATGCGTGTGTGTGCGCGCGTGTGTGTGTTCGTTCCTATTCTTTTATTATGCATTCTAGGAGTGATGTTATTATCAGAATAAACATGAAACACCGGAAATGAAATTGTCAACACCATCTAGAACTCTCTAAAAAAGGGAAAAAAATGGTAGACTCAAATTTACTCGATGAAGTCTCTCATGATTGACTCAATTTCGAAATTGGTTGTTTAAGTAAATGTAGAAATATATGTATATACATATCAATAGTTATTAAATATTTATGATCTTTATCAAACAGACGATTATCTAATAGAAATTCATACACAAATGAAATTCGAAACAAAAGTATTTATATAAAAGTATTTTATTGTGCATGGTTACTGACATATAGCTCCTGTAAAAATAAGTTATAAACATCGATACTTATATAATCATCGACACTGTTAACAGTGCATAGCTGGATAGGGTAGGCGCTATAAATAGCGTTACAAGTCACCAGCCGATATTGAATAAAGGTTAAAAAGTTTACACCTAGAAAATTGGTAATTCTTTTTAATTACATGTTATTTATTGAACTTGAGAGGTAATCCCACCAAGGCGGTCAGTTTGGGACCTGTTACTCAGGAAGTAACACACAATGGAAATGATAGATTGATTGACATCCATACATATCATCTAAGTTATTGAAATGAAAAGAAGGGGGCAGCGATCCTCGAGAAGAGAACGGCAACCATAAACGGTGCCATCACGATCACCTCGTCTCCGGCAGTGGGCGTTGTTGTAGAGCCGATGGCCAGCTGTTCGGAATCGCATCACAGCCACGCGGTAGCCGTGTTGATAGGATAGCCATCATCAACAGACTCGGTTATGTCGTTAAAGCGGTAATACTCAGAGCCTTTGAAGAAGTAAGTGCGGGCGTTGGTCCACTGGAACGCCGCATCTACTCCGTGGCTTGGGAGCCCGTCCCATTGGCTGAGCGGTTGAGGGTAGTGTGAGGTGACTCCATAACCAGGGGTGTAGCGGTAATACTCGTCTCCTGTGGGATACAGGGAGCAAAGTAAAAACAGATTACTACATGTCTGAAACACATTTGTTGATGATTATATATTCAATTAGAAAATAATGCTGTGAGAACCTTGAAAAACGTCATGATTATTTAGGTTGATTGAATTCAATCATTGAAGTTACAAGGAACCCGATGTAGTCATTTTCCATTATGTTATGTCTAAATAATTAAACAGGCCACAACAACAACAATAAACGGTCCCCCGATTTTAAATTTTGCCGACAGGGGGAATTAAGATCTCCAGATTGGTAGACAAATGTTCACTTTTCTCCACAATTGTTTAAAGAATTGCCTGCAGCTTTTAAAACGTCGAATTTGCTGACAAAAACCACAACTACCCCTTCACCCTCTTCCCATCCCTCCTTCCCCCTCCCCCGGCTATGCCCCTGAATCAAACTTCATCGTACCTTTTGTGAAATATATCTTGCCATTACGGCTCCAAATGAAAGCCGAAGAAACGTCCTTCGGCACTCCGCGCCAGTTTGACATGGGTCTCGGATAACCGTTATCCATTCTCTGGTTACGGAACCTCCAGTATTGACTTCCCTGTGGTGCAAACAAACAGGAGAAGTAATATCATTACAGCATTTTCCAACAATGTCCTCCATGTGATGAATGAATAAGATGAATAACGGGCAGAGACTAACGAACAAGTGACCGATATTTTGGAGGGAAAGGGTTGCAATCACTGTGAATCACGTGACAAGAAAAGGTGCGTGAGAAGTAGAAAGAGTTGGTGGGAAGGAGAAAAATAGAGAGAGAAAACTGAATGAGAGTGACTGTCTGAGAGACTAAGGAAGAGGGAGAGAGAGACTATTAAAGAGGGCGGTTGGGTGGGTATATTGGTGGAGGGAAAGAGAGAGAGAGAGCGAGAGAAAGAAGAAGGGTTGTGAAAAAAGAGAAGCGATGGGTGATTAAGAGAAATCCCCCCTTTCATGTTCCTTAATTTCATCTGTATTTCCACTCACCTTAAAGAAATACGTTTTACCATTACGAGGGTAATACAAAGCTGCATTCAGAGAAGTTGGAAGACCGGGAAACTCATCACCAATCACCTTCGGATAACCGTCGGGAATCGAACCATCTGTTCGACGATACAAGTGCGTTGCTGCAAATGTAACATAAATCAGAGCTTTAATGATAGTTTGAAGTATATTTGAACAAACTGAAGAGTCGGCTACCAAACGATACATGTAGTTATAACTTATATCAGCTTTAATATTCGGTAAATGAGTAAAATTAAAATTTTCGACGGAAGTTTAGATACGACAGGCAACAAACAAAACAACCAAAACCAACAACAACCAAAGGTGAAATGTAAGGAGCGTCAATATAAAACATAGCTTGAACATGATATAGAAGAGTAAAAAACAATCATTTCACCAACTTTCACACTTTCTCACAAAAGTATCTCTCCACTACCCATCTGCATATCACTGGTCATATTATCCGGAAAAAAGTTCGAAATTCGTCTTTTAATTTTGTTATGGTTTTCATTGTTTTTTTTAATATTTCTTAGGATATATATATTATTTTATTTCTAATGTATTCTTTGGTTCTAGAATAAATCAAGTTACTATGAGAAAAATATCAAAGCAATTTGATATCAATTCATATCTCCCACTCATGAAGAAGTACATCTAAACCTGTATTTACATTAAATTTTCTGCTTGTACGTGAACATAGGCAATTAAAGCACTTTTTGATGACAAGCGCATACTAATTGTTATGTAACACCTTAGAGGTATATCTGGTTTAAAACAAAGTGGTATCAAAATGTGTGTAAGACTCGACGAAAAAATGTCATTAAACGGCAATTTTAAATTCTAAGCAATCTCCAAAGAATGTGGAGGGGGCTACCAGGCCCCCTAGTACAGTTAGGAATAAGGAATAAGGTGTTAGAGAATATTAGTACTTTAACTTTGTTTGACCATGGAATTAAAAGCTAATATAACATATATTGATAGGAACGCATACAACTGTAGCTATTGAGTAGCCTACATGATAGGAATATGAAGTCCTACTATGACTTTATTTGAAATAGCAATCAATCTCCCGACAATGATTTCGAGAATCATAAAATTAAAAAATATCGTAAAGGTGCATTACTTCTAAGTAATCGTAAACAAAATGCAGTTCTCTTAAGAATTTCTTTATATTGAACAGTACTATTACATTTCATGCAAAATAGACGGCGTCATATAAAAATAATTAGTTTTCGAAGAAACTTTATCTTACCATTTCCCAAATAGGTGGAGCCATCTAGCGTTCTTGTTGCCAGTGTTATTGAAGTCATACACTTATCCACCGGCGTAGAGGGCGTGTTTTCAGGTTCTCCAACATTCTCGCCTATCAAATATAGAAAATACATGAACATAGTAATACATTTGACGTAGAGCCCTCCCAATGAAGTGTTCAATGAAGGTATATTTGAATACACATCCTCTTTCCAATAACGCATATATAAAAATAAAATAAAAAATCAGAATTCTTAATAATTGCCATGTCGTAGTGATGATAATCAAGTTACGATTGATTTAAATCAAACGAAAATGAAGATAAGACAGGGATAGTTTATCCACAATGTGTCCAATGTTCAATGGATCAAGATGTTCAAACTTTAACAATTTTTTTTGGTTTTTGACATACTGATCATGAGCACGTATACAAGCCGTTTTTATGATGATCGCGGTGAGATCTATGAGGGATAATGCACTTTTTTCATGACGTTTTCCTTGCAGCTCATACTGTGATACACATTCTTTATAAATGGACGAAACGGTTTACGCCAGGGAATGATGCTGTTGGGAAAACATTTTATATTCTGAAGATGATTCCTGCATACTACACATTGTGTAGTATGCAGGAATCACCTTCAGAAAATCCCAACAGCATCTTTTTCTGAGAATTTAGGAGTAAATATGAATAATGTGATTTAATACCTTTCTTCTCTTTTTTTGGGGGGGGGGGGCGGATTTAATATATTTTTCCCCGTGCAAGTAGCCAAAGAACTGTGGATCAGCCACCGAAAACTAAATGAATAAAAAAAAGTCAATGTTTACCATAGTGGGCTTGAATACCGGCGATGTCATCACTATTTAGCTGGAAGTTGGGTACGTAGCCTGTGTAATACGGGTACATCACAGCGCCCTCAATCTGGGAATGGCCCAGTCCAAGACTGTGCCCGAACTCGTGCACGGCGACCCATTCTAAATTTATTCCTGTAAGGATTCAAGAGAATACTCAATCATAATCATTACCCCAGGTTCAGCTCTTCTTTTTCACTGAACATGCTGAATGAACTAAACTAGTATCAATGACGCAGCTAAGGAGGGCTCGGAGGACACGTGCCTCCCGGCGAGAAAAAAAAAGGAAAGGAAAAGAAAAGAGAGATATGAAAAAGGGAGAAAGGAAAAAGGACGAGAGAAGATACCGACAGCTAGGACCCCCTCTCGTACCCCCTAATAAATGGTCTCGCAGATTTGCATTTCATTTTTCGAGAAAGACCAAAGCACCCCCTTTCGATTCTAGTGCCCCATCAGCTCACACACGCTACGCCACTGAGCCCCTATGTAAATGATAATATAATAAATCAAGAGAAAGTAATGTGTTCATGAAGAGCGTTTTAAGAGAAATTTATACTTATTGTGGGCAATCCTCAGGCATTGGTTGTTCTTCCTCTTTTTTCTTGTTCTAATAATCACCATGGTATGCTGTCATTGCCGTTATCGTTATCGTTCGATAAATGAATAAATAAATGAAAACGTATACATGTCCTTAAAGGGATCTTAAAGCCGATGCTGAGAAAGTAAGGGTTGTGTCACAAATACAGATCGTTTAATTTATTTATCGTTGCCAATTTGTGTTTGATTGATCATAACTTCAAAAGTTCATAACTTTCTTATTTTTAATCGGATTTTCTCAAACTTTCACTGACCTTTTTCTCTTATTTGTCTGCATCTATTTAAACTAACTTAATATCAGGATAGACCTCCCCTGTAAACATGAATATTTTTTTTAAAGGCCACGTACCTGAAAAACTAGCGTCCGTGTAACGTTCATCTTCGTCGAAGTGTGCGTCGCCGCCAATTGCATTTGAGGAGGGGTAATACGCATGTGCAAGAACACCACCGGGTCCGTCAAATGGATTGTCGTCCCCGTGGCTGCCTGGAGCAAAACTGATCAAGATGTCTGCGTTTCCTGACTTTACCAGCGTGAATGTAAGACCAGATGCATCAGCCCATTTCTGCAGAGTAAAATAAAGGAAGAAGAAAAAAGGAGTAAATCATCATGACTACTGTGTCGAACTGGTAGTGAGATGATGCCTCTTGTCTGAATATCAACAGCCGTCAACATGTATTCAGTCTCTAAAATTTGCAACGAGTAAAATGTTAAAACCAAATAAACAATAGAACAGTACAATTAATAAATTAAAAAGCAGAAGGAGGCGAAAACAGGGAAAGCAAATACTTGTGTTGAGAACGTCCGTTACACATTAAAAAAAAACGAAAAGAGTGTTATGAATTGAAGGATAATGTCATTGAAATCGCATGATAATAAGTACTACTGTGTATATTTTCGAGCCTTCAGTACGAAGTGGTGTTTACGATGACGTCACCATCGCAGACTAAAGAAACTAGAATATCACCGGAGAATATCAACAATAAGAAGCAGCTTACGTCTCGTTTGAAAACCGACTGACAATAAGAATCTGGTAATGAAAATGTTTTTTTGTAACAAAATGTACAAGAAAAGATATACAAACTAAAATAGACCACCTCACTCCCAGAATAGCCCAATATGGAGACGGTTGCCCAAACTTCAGTCATTACCCCCCCCCCCCCCCCCGCCCCCTCCCCTTCGCCTCTAACACGAATGAATAACATGAACTGATGAATATAACAAACAATTGATTATTTCAAACATGTCACTAATGAAGGATAAGGATATTATTCAGAGATTTTTTTCAAACGTATTAATATACGCCTTTAGACATGATTTGCAAGGCAATGAGCACATCCCAGTAGACCGACAGCCCGCGAGACCAAACATTTCGGTCACGTAAACCTGCAGACAGGCCGATGAACCAAATCTTTGGTCTCAAGGACTCAATCTTGTTAGCTGTCGGTCGAGCCAAACCTTAAAAAAAAATTAAATCGCCTGAGATTGTTTGAAAAATAGAAAATCCATGTTTTGCATTCATGTTCTATATGGCTGTCCCTCGCTTAATTTTTATTGTAATCAAGAACAATTTGTGGGCTTAAAGATCTTCTCTTTTTTTGGGGGGGGGGGTGTTCTTGATCCCCCAAAGCCCCCCTCTAACACCCGTCCGCTTTTGAAGCAGATCTTACCTCGATAGACTCGGTAATGATACGGTCAACCTCGTTAGCAGGCAGGTCTGGGGTCCTGTTGATGATCCTATAAGTGAGTTCTGTCTTGGACCACCTGCTGCCTAAGGCATATCGCTTCTTCCTCATCATGTCGGCAGGGGAGTCCATGTCCACCATTCCACAACGAGGTGTGTTCATCATCGCCATAGTCTCACTGTCTAGGCATCCTGGGGGAATCAACAGAGAACGATCGAGCAAGGTGAACTCTAGTTCTGCATGGCACTAATACCGTGTGGTCATTGATACTGTGCCTATACTAGTGATTGCACAAGGAAAAGTTCAATTCTGTGAAATTAAAATGTTTCTCGCCGTGCTCCCTGGAAAGAATGCATTTTGAACTGTAATTCAAGGGTGTCAGTTTAGGGTGTGATTACTGAATTTATGCTACAAAAATCTCGGAGCGGCATGGGCTATCATGTAAGCCCCTTCCCCTTCGTTACCGAGAATTGCAGAAGAGTGACTTTCCACATACCTGTCATTGTTATATTTGCAAATCTTTGGAAATACTCGAGGGCTGTCTTCATCTCTTCAGAATTCGGCATGCCACCTTTCATGTCCAGATATCCATACTTATTGAGATACGCCTGTAGATCACCAAAGGTCAAACAAGAAGAATAAACCACCAGATGAATAAAGATATTTAAACAATAATGCAAATTAGAGTTCACATTTATGGAATTTTCAAGCGTGTAGCCTGTAGGGTCATATCTCCATTTTTGTTTGACAAAGAATAACCAAATTCAAACTTATTATATAGTGCTAAAAGATAAGTGAGTGCAAAAGTCAATATTATAATTAACGGAAATCTCTAAAAAAAAAAGAAATATATATTCCATAGGCCTCTCCGTGAAAATAAAACAGAGATAATAATAATTTACATTTCTCGTAATATTTTTTCTACAGCCTAATCTTTCAGGGAGGAAAAAAATGACAATAGTCAGAAAGTTGGCATTTTATATAAACAACAAAAAGGATTAATTTTATATATTCTTATCCCGTGGAATAAACCCCGAAACGCCCCCCCCCCCCCCCCCAATATCAAGTTCAAATTCAATTGTGTTGCTTAAAATCCGAGTTACACTCATGCCCCCCCCCCTGTTTACCGAGCAGTCACTTATGCCTGAGTTAGTATTACTAACAATTATCCGACAAACAAGACTATAGCTAGTGCCTAGGGGTGTTTGGACTGTTCCACATTTCCCATTTGTATTATTATAAGTTAATGTTTAAAAGTCCTATCGATTGGCCGTCCATTAGAAAGTATCATAAGGAATGAACTTTAAGAAAGATTACTTAAAATGCCTTGTCAAAAGCACGCTTTCTGTCACTATGAAAAAACGTGAATTAAATAAACTATGGTACAGTGAAACCTGTATAACTACAAAAAACGGGTTCCTTTAATACAGGTTTTATAGAGAAATGATTTTCAAGAGAAACTAAAAATGTGGTCGCTATATACAGATACGAAAAGCTCTTCCCGTTATTTAAGCAGGGCTCCCACTTAGCCGAGTTGGAGCCTCGAGTTGTGGCGAGCTGACGCGATCTTATGGCAAGCAGTTTTATCATTGAAACATATTTCTTGATATCAAAAATTCAATTCTTGATATCACGGAATGGAATTCCTGATATCACGAAATCCAATTCTTGATATCAAGAATTACCATTGCTTTAAAACGTAAAATTATTTCTTGATATCAAGAATTGATTTCTTGATATCAATTAATAATAAAACGGCTTGCCATAAGATCGCGCCAGCTCGCTACAATTAACTCGAGGTTCCAACTCGGCTAAGTGGGAGCCCTTCTTTACTCGATACAACTCTTCACAACTCTCGACGAAGTGGCGAGCATGTCCAAATTAAATCATCAGGGACTTTTAGATTTGCGTGGACTGATACGTGTGACGTCCATTCAAGACAGTGCATTAAAAGGACGTCGATCGTAGCAATCCACATTGTCGTTGTGCTAATCTAAATGTCCCTATTTTAACTTGAGGTGAACTCGCTTTCACCCGTAACAAGCTCGCGCTGCACTCTTCATAACTCGTAGCAACTCCCCCCCCCCCCCTTCAAGCAGGCGCGTACGCAAGGTTGGGGTTTTGGGGGTAGACCCCCTCAATTTGTTTGTTATGTGCGTTTTTTGGATGAAACCCCCCCCCCCCCCCCCCACTCAAATTTTGTTTTAAGGGTAACCAAAACAAGTGACCTTACTCGAGAGAAGGACGCCAATCATTTTGTGATGCAATATAATCCATCTTCTATAAAATTTAATCCATCTTGTTTAACAAGCGATAAATCATTTGCATTATAATAGCCTGCCATGGGTCCAATAACATGTTTTGTGATCTGGAAATAGTCGGAGATTGAGGGACGTCTAACCCCACACCCCCTCCACCCCTTCCCGGTCAGAGAACCCTGAATCCACCCCTAAATAAGTTTGACGCCTTAAAGAAATACAAATTACGTACCATTGCTTGATCTTCATTTTTGACCCTGTTCTTCTGTGCAAGGCAACAGGTCACCATCAGAAAACTCCAGAGAGCTAGCAAGACCAACCGTGAAGACATTTTGCCTTCTCTAACGAAGATCTTGGTGGTTAGAAAGTCCAGCAAACAAGTTCTTTTCCCAACGATCGAAGCACTCCAAACTGTTCCTGATGAATTGAAATTGTAACAGGTAGCACGGACCCTATGCTTTTGCTGACGGCTAAGTCTGCTTTTGTCTCGTTCTCAAAGTGTTCATTCCCTTTTAAAGACTGTTGTGCATCCACCGGCGTCCTTACAAATTGAAGAAGTGACGTGATTGGGTGATCATCTTTCGTTTGCACACGGCACTCTAGCTCGTTTGCCCCATTACGCATGTGCAATGTGGAATATTAAAGTAAAGATTGAAGTTTTCCTGTTGTTCTTCTTCTTTTTTGGTTTTGTTTTTAGGCATTTGAGGTGAGATTTAACGAAGTATTAACCTACATACAGGTAATATAATCGTTTTCATTTTTTATTTTGTTTTGCTGCAAGGAAATCACAGGTCCGGTAAGATTCAAGATTCAATATTGGACTCAGTGTAAATAAATTAAAGAAAATATAGGTGAATACAGCAGATGAAAACTTAAAAAGCATAAGTGACATGAGTTAAGGATCGTAATCATAATTATAGATCTCGATTATTCGACTCTCACTATTGTAATGTATAATCATTGCATGTAAAACACACAAAAGAATAGAAGAAATAGTTCGTTCTTTATTTCAATAACAATTCGCATAGCTAGGTTGAAGAGGAGATTAATTTAAGGGGGGGTTGCGAAAGGGGTCAAATGAGACGAGAGAGATAATCAAAGAAGGAATGTACAAGATGAAGAGAAAAGGACCCACTTCGCAAATAAATTGCATTTACAAACTCGCACTTAATGTAAGAAAAACATAAGAAAAACAACGAAACACACCAACAGCAAATATAATGTAAGTGTAATCTTTAATTGTCCTTTAAAACAATAATATAATTCACCTTCCTAAAATATTATTTGACAGCATGCCGTTTTAAGACCTTTTCAAGCGAATAAATCCAAGGCTTAGAACCGCCATCGTTGTGAAGAGGTCTTTGTGAGACTGAGATTATTGCATAAGTATTATGGAAATCTGCATTTTAAACGAAAGGTTTCCTGAGTTAAAGAAAGGTATAGCGAACTAAAAATGTTAAAAGTTTATGCGAAAGAAAATCATACACATTGCTAACTTTAGCAAATTAACTAAGTTTAAACATCGGATTCATATAGGAATGGCCAAGAACGTAATTTATGCTTTCACTAACAAGATCTTCCCAACAAATAATCTTTTACAAATTAACTAAGTTTAAACATCGGATGCTTAGGAACGGTCAAGAAGGTAATGTAAACCCTCACCAACAAAATATCACAAAATGTAATCTTAGCAGCTACGATCCAGACGATCTTCAAATCTTAGCTTCTGGGAACAACCAGAATGATCAGAAAAACACGCTTTGATGTTCACGGTATACATTTGAAAAGTTGCAACATATTATAGTGATGGTTAAACGAAAGTTTTTCGAGAAATACGGACTACATTCCGTTTAAGTTGCAGAATAACGATAACATTGATAATACTATCAATAAAGATGGTAATAGTGATGATAACACTGCTAGTACAGTAGTACTAGTAATACTACTACTACTTCTACTACTACTACTACTACTACTACTACGACTACTACTACTGCTAATGCTGATGCTGCTGCTGATGACGTGATAACAATAATGATTCTTATACTGTGTTATAATGATAATTATGAAAATATATATTATAATGATTATGATGATAACAATAATTAGAAAAATTTCATTATAAACATTCTGTTTTTATGAAACACTTAATGATTTTGCTAAAATTCTGCCTCCAGATTTCAAAGTCCAAAGAGAGTATTAACTTGATAAACTTGGGTCAAACTATCATTGTTAAAATAACGATTTTTATCCTTCAGTCGTGGGACGTGTACAGTGACGTGATCTGGCTTTTCCTTACATTTTAACCCTATTTAGCCCGGGGGGTGGGCTCTAGAAGCCCCCCCCCCCCCCTCGACATTTTTCGAGATAATTTTTCAACGCAAGAAAATCTTGAACTGAAATTTTGTGGCTTTTTTCTTACGCGTCTTGCGCATCTTTTGAAAGAAATTTTTCGAAAATCGGACCTACCATTACAAAGTCACGCGTCCTTTTGTTTTTGCATGTCAGCCCGAAAATCGCACATTTTTGTGATTTGTGTACAAAACATATGGAAATCTCATTTTTCAAATAAAGAGATAAAGCATTGGTTATTTGGTCTTGTTTATAGTTCGGTGTTTATTTTGGGGTCAAAATAGTTGGATTATAGTTGGAAATGAAATAAAACAACACATACAATAAAATACTTAAGTTAAAAAAACAAAGAAATACATAAGAAATTATCAAAACAATAGATAACATAATTAAGGAATAACCCTGGTTTTTCAATTTTTTGTGTTGTATTATTATTCCAAATGGTCTAACAAATATATGTAGTGAAAAAAAATGCTTAAATATGAATAATGTCTGATTTATGGGCAAAAATGCGAATTTTATGACCTTATTTGCATAAATTACTATAAATATGCAAATGAGTGAATTTTTCAAAAAATTGAAATTACCATATTATTCTATACACTTCACTTGACATGTATGCAAATTTTCGCGGCGATCGGGCGTTTCACGGCCGAGATCATAGGGGGGGGGGGGACTTAGAAGCAAATTGCACGGTGTGAGCGTCGTACGTGACCCTGCCTGAGTTGGCCGCTGGAGGCATTTGAAATCCTGTACGCTCGTTGAATTTTCAACTCCTAAATAATACTTTTTCACCAATAACAAAACAATGAATTTTTGATGCAGGATATAATAGTGATTGTAATAGTAATTATAGTAATAATAATAATATAGTAATACTAATAATAATCATTATTATAAAATTAATAATATTTGGTTATGATAATTATGATAAACCTAAATTATAATGATTATGATTACGATGATAACAATAAATAATGGAAAAAAAAATCATTAAAAACATTCTGTTTTAATGTAACACATAATACGCTTCTGCCTCTAGATTTCAAAGTGCTTTCAATTTTAAATTATTAACTTGATAAACTCGGGTCAAACTACCAATGCCAAATAAGTTCCAAATAAGGAATTTCACCCTTCAAACATAATAATTACGTGTACAGTAACGGGGTCTAGCTTTTCCTTACATAGTGTATCCCCCTTTTAAAGCACGTCATTCTCCAAAAATCAATATTATTTTGTTGCTCTGAGCGCTTTGCGATACCCACTTGCCCAACGTGAGCGGCAATGAATGGTTCTTAAGTAGATTAAATATGGATTAAACACAATGAGATGATTACTCACAAAAACCTAGTATTAAAAGAGCGATAAAGTGTCAGATTACCAAGACTGTGATTATTGTGTAATCGTATTATTCATAAAGGACCACATCCTTGATACTTATAACAGACGATTTAGCCTCAAAAAGGAAGAAGTCTAGTTCACCTACATGTAATGCTTGTTAATATCATGAGTGGCGAAGTGACGTCATTCAAGGATGCCCTGATGTCATGATATAGGGTCGGGGCACTGGACTTTCTGGTTGATGAAAAAAATAAATATTGTAAATTAGTTTCATAGGATAATAAACATACAGTCAATTATATGTATTTAATTTTCTTCAAGGAAACAGAAAATGTGGCCGCTGTGGACATGCGGTTTTTCTAGACAGGTTCTAACACATTGCTCGAGGGACATGGCACTTATAGGCGTCAAGTACTTTTTCTAGAGCGGTGGCCTCCATAAGACTAATTTGTGTTAGTATTTGTAAGACGAGTGCTCATTAACAGCGAGTATATAGGTTTGAATATTTTTTGTTATTAGTCTTTTATATCGTTTCACCAACTTTTGTTTTATTACGACAGAAGTGCTACCTTTTATAAATGTAATGCTTCCTGGGAGAAATTTCAATAGTTTAAACATATTTGTGGCTTACACCCAGTAATCGATCTTATTTACTGGGTGTAACCCACAAATATGTTTAAACTAAGTGCTACCTTGTTTGACTATGTCATGAAATCGAATGGTTAAATGCTTTGGTATATTTTGTGTTATCGGGTGGAAAAAGGATTGGTGGTGTAAAATAAAATGATACAAGGGGACTACATTTGGTAGGGAAACTGCCACGGATCGCGAAACGCGGAGCACAGAGCCATAGGAGCCCTTGGTGGCACCATCCCCCTGCAATTAAATCCCGGATGTACCCGCATAACCTATCCGGGAAGCGAGATGCCTGAATAACTCCATAATAGAATACCGAAGTGTGACGTCATATTGGCCAAGTTGTCAAGGGTGCTGGTTCCAAACAATTTTGTGCTACACAAGGGTGTGGTGATCACACCAGCACGAAACATTGAAATCTCCCTGCTCCAGCCCGTTGCTTGAATGATTTCGCGATTAACCTCATGCACAGGCTCTGTTGTTTATAACCAGTTGGTTGACGAGCGAATATGACGTTCACATTTCGGTACTCTATAAGTATTCGAGCAGCGAGGTGGCTGATTTGGAAAGGCAATGCGTAATATAATTTATCTGGTCTATTTTACTGACACAATAACATTTCTTACCTGGGAAAGTGAACTTTCTTTTTTTGAAATATCGAAACTTTTATTTATAAGTAGAGCATGAAATTTGAAATACGGGCACTCATGCTCCGTCATGCAGTTTTCCGAGACGGCCCTCCGGGATCTATTTTAATAGTGTCCCCCTCAGGGGTGAGCGCAGTGCCCCCACACTTTTTCAATTACCCCCAAAATGCCCCCTTTTACATACGTAAAGTGCTCCATTTACTTTTAGTGCCCCTGTTAATTGGTAAAAGTGCCCCCTTCCCCTTTTCACCTCTCACAAGTGCCCCTTGTCCTGTGCAATAAGTGTCCATTGTCCATTCATTTAAGCGCCCTTTTTAGTCGCTAGTAAGTGCCCCTTTTCACTTTTGATGAGGGCTTTCTTTTAATAATTGTCCTATTACAATCTGAGAGGTGCCCCTTGACATTTAAAGTGCCCCTTTTACTTTTAAAGAAGTGCCCTTCTCCTTTTAATAAATACCCCCTTCTTTACTTGGATAAGCACACCTTTTTTGAGGTACGAGAAGTTACTCCTTTCCATTTCAGATAAGTGCCCCTTCACCTTCGATAACTGCCCCTATTCAAATCATACTCGTTTTATTTTGAAAAGTGCCCCCTCCCTCCTAATAAGTGCTCTTTTTAATCTCTGATGAGTGTACTCTTCACTTCTTATAACTACCCATTTTATTTTTGACACGTGAATCTTTTCCTTTCTAGTAATATGCTTTTTTTCCTTCTTGTAAGTACCTCTTCCCCTTTTCATTATTACCCCTTTTAATTTCCGATAAATGCCCCTATTAAAATCTGATCGCTGTCCCTTTTTCAACTAATGCACATTTTCCGTTATTATAAGTGCCACTTTTTCATTCTCATAAGTGCCTCTTTTCATATCTAATAATTTCCATTTCTACAATGATGCGTGCCCCTTTTCCTTTCTAATAAGTGACCTATTCCCTTTTTTCATAAATGCCCCTTTTCACCTCTGATAAATGCCCCTATCAAGATCTGACGGGTGCCCTATTTCCGTCGACAAATGCCCATTTCCCATTCACATAAGTGCCCTTTTTTATCGTAGGAGGGTGCCTCTTTTTGAAGGTGTAAGAAGTGCACCATTTTAACTTCTGGTAATTACCATTTTTACTTTGACATGACTTTGTGCTCCTTGTCTTTCTTTCTTCGATAAGTGTCCCCTTTTCCTCTCATCAATAAACGCGGCCCTAATTTCAAGCGACTAAGAGCAATTTCCCCCAAAAGCTCGCTCATACGTTCGTTCGCATTTATAGATGATATAATAATGTTACTTAACTAAAATGTCTTTTCAGTCTTCCGTTTAATATGAGAATGTGCTTATAACCCCATCAGGAGTGGGCCTTTTTCTCTTTATAAGATGAAAACAAAGAAAGAAATATTGAAATCACCCCTGATGATGTTATCTCAATGTAGGGGGTAATTATACCAATGTCTAAAACTTTGAATATTTTTGCTTTGAGATTTCCTTTTGTAGGTGCACATTTTTCCAGGAAGCGCCCTTTTTGTTGGTGCCCCCCCCCCCCATTTAGAAGTTGCTCCGCCGTCCCTGGAAGTTGCTCCCCCCCCCCCCATTCCCCGCCTGGTAAAATGTGCCCACACGCCTTTGGGCATGCACCCCGAACCCCAATTGTCTTATAGGCTTGTTTGGAATTGCACTTGAATGATTATTAAACTGAAATGAAGACATATTTTTATTGTTTAGCAATCATCCAAAATCGTCCCTTTGTTGCCATTTCAGCATCATTGGCGGCGCTAAAGGGGGGGGGGCACAGGGTTCCCACTTTTTTAAAGAACCCCCAAATTGCCCACTTTTACTTAGAAAAAAGAGCCCCTTTTTGCATTGATAAGTGCCCCTTTTCCTCTTAATAAGTGTCATTGCCCCTCCTAATAAGGACCTCTTTCACCTTTGATAAGTGCACCTTTTATTTTGACACGTACCCATTTTACTTGTGACAAGTGCCCCTAATTCTATTTTGTATAAAGAGTCACTTCCCCTTCTCATAAATGTCCCTTTTCATCTCTGATCCATGCTCCCTTTAAAATCTGAGAGGCGCCCCTTTTTCTTCTAATTTGATTCCTTTCCCTTTTGATATGTGCCTCACATTTCACTCGCGCGCCGGAAGTAGTTTGGGATTGGGGGAGGGCAATCGTTTTAGGGGGCTTGGCTTTCAGGGGCAGTGGCGTAATGAGCAAAAACGTTTGTTGGGCAGAAGAAAAAGCTGCATCACCACCACTCTTACATGTTACGTAATGGCCCGGCGGGACGTTTTCAAAGTGGAGTATTAGCGATCAAGGGAAGCGAGTGGAGTGTAAATTGGCGTGGGGCCAATGGGCTGGGCCATGGGTTGGGGCAAGGTGGGGGTCAAGTGGCGAAGCTCCCGGAAGCTCAGGGGTGTGGGGCATTTAATTGTACGGTCAGATAAGCATATTGATACCTTATTTGTGACACTGGCAGGTCACTCATTATTGGCGGGGGTCAAGGGGGCTGATTCCCATGAAGTTCAGGAAATTTAGGCATTTAATGACGGTCCGATGAGCATCCAGGGGCCCGTCGTAGTGCTCCTGGTAGGGTTCAGGGGCCATAACCCCTGGAACCCCGGGTTTAGGTATTCAATGACGGTCAGATGAGCATATTTTTATACCTTATTTGTGACAATGGCAATTCACTAATTTTGCGGGGAGTCCAGGGGGCTGAGCCCCATTAAGCTCAGGGGTTATAGGCATTTAATAACGGTCAGATGAGCATCCAGGAACCCTCCTAAGGGCCTTTTGAGAGGTCTACGGAGCAGAGCCCCTGGAAGCTCAGGGGTTTTAGGCATTTAATTACGGTCAGATGAGCATTTTTTAATACCTCATTTGTCACAATTGCAACCCACTCATTATTTCGGCCTATCTCTTTTCTTTTTCTCTTAAACATACTTTTCAAAAAAGTGGGGGCTCACACACACACACACACTTTGGAAGACGGAAGACGCCCCGCCGTCTCTGTTTATCATTCCTTTATGGGTGTGTAGCGTCTTGAGTTTAGGTTAACCAGATAGACATCTCTCTGGGTCAGGCGCGGATCCAGGATTTCTTAGGGGAGGGGGCCCAACTTTCTTTTTTTTTTTGCTCCCGAAAATTTGAAAATCGCGCCGGCCGAAAAGTCGCTCAGTGGGGGGGGGGGGGGGGGGGGGGGGGGGGGGGGGGGGGGGGGGGGGGGGGGGGGGGGGGGGGGGGGTACAGAGCACAATTTTTTTTTTTTTTTTTTTTTGCTCCCGAAAATTTGAAAAATGCGCCGGCCAAAAATTCGCTCAGTGGGGGGGGGGGGGGGGGGGGGGGGGGGGGGGGGGGGGGGGTAGTGAGCACATTTTTTTTTTTTTGATCCTCAAAAAAATTTCAATTTGCACCCCCCCCTTGAGCGCCAGGGGGGGGGGGCCCAACCCCAAAAATCGTAAAAATCACGTGATTTTACATGATTTTTTTCTCAAGGGGGGGGGCCCGGGCCCCCCGGGCCCCCCCCCCCCCCCTGGATCCGCCACTGCTCTGGGTTAACCATTAGAGGGCGCTTAATTTGTTTGCCCCGCTTAGCTTTCGGGAGAATTCTTTTGCGCCATAGTTCCACATGATAAGTGAACATAATCGTCTTACTTTAGTTAAAATGCCGTTTCGACATTTCAAATGATTGGGATTTAATGCCATCTTTTAGGTTATTAATCACAATACTTTGATTGATTGTATAAAGAAGGTTGTATTTTAATAAGGTTTTGTCATTGGGCTTAAATTAAGGATTATATCTCATTAACTAGCACAATCTCATAAAGATTGCCACTCGTTTCATCAGCCGGTTACGAGCAGCTCGTGATTGGTTCAATTTGTAGCAACTCGATTGGCTTGAAGTTTATTTCAGAGCGCACCGTGCGCCGTAGCCACTTTCTTTTGGGACTCATCTCGCCAATTTGTAATCAGTCGCTTCGAAATCCCAGTGCCTCGAGGACCGTTGGTCATTTGTCATCCTCGAATTTGCACCCGTCAGTATCCAGTGACACTTTCATAGTATTTTCTCGATTTGTCATTAATTCAATTTAATTGACAGTTTGACTTAATATGCTGCTTTTTTGGGGGGGGGGGGATCATTACATTGGTGCTGATTTCCGCCATTTTGGATTTCAGTTTTCACGACCTCAAGTTTGACTTCCGACATCGATCCTTCCAACGTCAACTTTGAATTGAAGGTAAGATCCTCATTCTTATCTTCTTCGTCTCAAATTTTCGTTTCGTCGTATGAAGGTCAGAACTGTACTTTTACCTTCCTCATGACCATCGTCGAACTTTATTCCGACTCTTGTCTTAGTCCGAATACGAATATTTCTCAACTACGTCATAACTTTCTACTATAACGAAAAGAATTAAAATGTTTAATTACATGTTTACATAACATGTAGGACAAGCGATGCAAGATTAGATCAGGGATATGTGAGTTTACATATCCCTGATTAGATGATGACAGTGAAATATGCTATGGACGCGACCATTGAGCTCTTCAAGTTAAGACGTAAATGGGAAAATAGTATAAGTCTGTGTGTATTTGACCAAACTAATTTCTGTGCACCTTAATTACAAAGAAATAACATTTTAACAGATTAGAGTCTTTTACAAGTTATAATGCATTAATAACATATTTCTTGACTACGTCATAACCTTCTACTATAACAAAAGGAATTCAGATTTGTCATCAAATTATAACATAACATGTAGGACAAACAATGTGAGATTAGAATATGACAGTGAAATATGCTATGGACGCGACTATTGAGCTCCTAAATGCGATATTGTTTTGTATAATCTATTGTATTGTGCTGGAAAACTTGATACCTTGGTCCTGGTCATTAGGTATTACAAGTTATCATGATGAAACCCCTAATAAGACTCAATACAATAACCAAACGAAATTTAATAAAGAAAGAAAATAAAGATTGGACAAAACTATGTACTTCTGTTGTACATTAAAACGTAATCGTCCCTTCTGCAGTGCTTACAGACAAACGATTTAATTTGTGCAAGGAAGGGGGCAAAGTGAATATTTCCCATTGTAAAAGATAATCTGTGATCCTATACTAGGGAAAAGTATTATTTATTCAACAGGTTCGAAATAATTGCAGCTCTCCCGTCGCTCTATCAAGTTGGTCCCAGCCTAAGATGACGTTTTTCGGTTGATCTTGCATTTTTCATGTTCTTGTTGTTGCCACTTGAAGGTTCGGTACGACTTACAAGCAAACTTTCTCATCACTTATTCAACAGGCTCGAAATAACTGCTTCCATTCTGTCGCTCCATCGAGTTGGCCCCAGCCGCAGATGACGTTTTTTGGTCGATCTCGCAATTGCCATGTTGTTGTTGCCAAATTGAACGAATGGCAAAAATCATGGGCAAGACACAAACCGGCGCACAAGACTAAACCTTTCACTCGTGCGGAAAATAAGGAGGGACCCGGCAGACAGTATTTCTTTAATGGAAAACCGTCATAGCCTCATTTAGGTCCATCGTGTTTTTTGTTCTTTTCTTTTGTTCGAAAATGTTGTTACTAAATTTACCACCGGGCATGGTGGCTCAGTGGTTAGAGCGCCCGCCTCAGGAACGGGAGGTTGTGGGTTCGAACCCCAAAGACTTATAACAATGGGACCTTCTGCCTTCTAGCTAGACGCTCAGCATATATTATATTGAAGAAGGGCGACAAAGTAATATCAATTGACTAGCCGTAACAATTCTTCCATTCGCCTGGCCATGCGAACGGGCTTCCCCCATCTCTTGCGGCTTTTTGCACAGACAAGAGGCATGGGTGAGCGAAGATGACTTCCCGCCGGAAACCCTGAGCGTTATGGAGCTCTCACACTCTGCCGTGTAGGCCTACCGTCCACCTGCCGGGCTATTAAAAAACAACAGAGTCCAGAACGTTGGGTTTTGAGCGAACTTGTCCCCGGCCGCAAAAAAAAAAAATTCATAAAATTAATCTTTTTACCGTTTCGTTGCCATCTTCTGACCGTTCTCACCGGGCGCATACCGGGTGTTGAACGTGCTTCTACCGTCTTCACCGCCCAGATTGACTTTTGTTGAAATTTTTGGCCGTTTCCATACCGGGTCTCGAACGTGTGCACCGGGTTTGTAGCAGCCACCTACCAGTCACTTAGCGTCCCCTCGCCGTTCTCCACCGTCCGCAGACATTTTCGCGCACGGTGGCACACGGTAGGCCTACACGGCAGAGTGTGAGAGTCACTTTACACACGGCATAAGTCATAGTCCAGAATCTGCACGGTCTTTTATAATTTCCCTACACACTTGATTCAAGCCGTCGAAGATGGCGTTATCAACAAACTCATAATTATGCTCACCAGCCCGGCCTTTTTTTCGCCGGGCGTCTTAATTTAATGATCACGCCATCATCGGCTGGTAGTAAGTAAGTAGGAAGAGGAACAGCTTACGGACAAGTCAGGCTCGTAAAATTGTATAAATACGGCAATAAAAACAGTCCAAATTTTGTCTCCCCTTCTTAACAGACCGCTTGCTCTAGTTTTACATTACCACAACGAATATATTTCTTATATAAGCGATTATAGGCGTCCAAATTCGCAAGAATGCAGCGAAATGAACAAATTAAATGAAGATGAGTTAAAAAGCTGTATTCGCCGCCACTACGATGCCGGCACTCCGGCCAAGACTGATACTGACGGTTTCCTTCCACGCCCCCGCTCCGATGACCGCTGCTGGGCTTTCGCTTTCGGCATCTTGACTATATTACATATTACAAACTCTAGTTATTTTCTCCTCTAATGCTGGGATAAGAAGTCTATGTAGAGTGCAGGAGTGTTAATCAACCACAAAATGAAGGAAAACGAAATACGAATAAGAAATGGAAATAATACAGATTATTCCAAAGTTTGATCACGAAGTTATTTAAAAGTTTGTTCACGAATCTGACCATCTCTCATGAAGACCATCGAAAGAATGAAACGAGCCGAGAGCACGCGGTGCTATGGCGCGAACCTTTCTGGTTTTATTGCTGGCGCCAATACTTCTGCGACCCCCTCCCTTGACCTCGAGGCGTGTGGTCTCGGCTCGATTCACACTTCTCCGTCCAGATTGGGAATAACCTTTTTTAGCTTCTTGTACAGATCACTAAAATGTACATGTAACAATATACATGTAAAATATGTAATCAGGGAAAAAGACTATAGAGAGAGAGAGAGAAGGAGGAAGGGAGGGAAAGCGAAAGAGATGATAAGACCATGAGATATACACTGACTGACTCGTTTTCAAAAATATTTGTATTCATCGCCATTCTATTGCAGTTGCGTTAGATGATTTCACGATTCGATGGTGACTTTGTAGATTAATTCCACCTGAGGCGGGAGGATAAATAACATTTGTATAGAGTATACAGGGGCGGATCTAGCTTTTTGCTAAGGGGGGGGTTTGACCAAAATAATGACGATGCGGAGCATCGTCCACGAGCCGATTTTTTTGTGGGTGTTTATTTGAACCCCGTAAGTGATGTTTTCCTGGCATCTATTAACACAATGGAGACCATAAAAAGCAGTGCATGATAACGTCTTTTTAAATCAAGTAACAGTTAAATACACAGTTATATCCAGAGTTATCATGTGTTTGGTTAAGTTACCAGATGAGTTGAATATCTTCTCACAATATTTGCACTTGAAAGGGTTTCTCTCCAGCGTGCGTTCTTTTTTCTTTCTTTTTTTCTTTTTTTTCTCTTTTTTTTTCCTTTTTTTTTTTTTTTTTTTTTTTTTTTTTTTGGGGCCGCCCAAGGGGGGGGGGGGGGTTTAAACCCCCTAAACCCCCCCCCCGTAGATCCGCGCCTGGTATAATCCTTTATAAATCAGCTATTTAATTACGCTTAATTTCCTTGCCTGTTTGCAGTGGAAACTCGAGCGTGTCGAATGCTCGAAATTAAAAATGTGTGCCAATCTCTCACTCTACACTGCCTACTTCTCTCCTTATTTTCCATATTTTAATTGTTTTCCTCTTTAACACTAATACTAGGACAGATCCTTACGTATCTACAGATATATGTTCTCTTTCTCTACTAGAAAAATCAACTCATACTATCTTTCTCTTATTTTCTAACACACACACACACACACACACACACTAAAGCACGCAATCTTACATACACCCACTTTCTCTCTTGCACTCTCCGTGCATCTATAGAAGCATTATGTCCACAACTCTACCCCCTCTTATCCCTTATTCTTTTTATGTTTGTATTACTTGTTTTTTCATGTCTTGTAGTATTATTATAAAAATTGTAAATTATTATATCTCATTCTCTCTCTTCTTCGCCTAACATTCAGTTGTGTCCCCCCCCCCCCTTGTTTCCCCTCTCCCTCTCGCTATCTCTCTCTCTCTTTCTCTTTCTACCCTCCCTTCAACTCTCATGCTACATACATTGACACAATTAATTGGTAAGCTACGGTTTATTTAGCTGTTGCATCAATGAATGTGCTTGCTGTCACCAAATCCCCTTTCAGTAGCTGGGTATCAGACAATAAACCCCAGTCGAAATTAATTTCGTAATGTCCGCCTCACAATAAAAGGAGGGAGAATGTGATGAAAAATCACATTTCAGTTTGCTAACTTCATGAGAGGTTGGTCAGGATATTTTGTTGGTAGAAACTCCCTGGAACCCTGATGAATTTCTCCAGCATGATCGGGCTATTCTTGCTTGCAATTTTGACAGGATTTACATCAAATGTACAAACAAAAGGTAAGTAACATTGTTCTAACTTTTTTTTATTCCTTTCAAATTGAAATTTATTTCATTGTAAAGAGTACCTTGTTTTCTGTCTAGTGATACCTTATTCAAGATTTTTCTGCCACGGATGACTGAGCACAAGGGTTTTAAAAAGTGCCGTCGAAATCACCTCGTATGATGCACCGAATGTGGGTCAGGCCATATGTATGAGATACTTTGGTTTGCTTCATGAATACTCCAGAGCTTCTTCTTATCTACGTTTTCACAATACCTCATTCATATCCACAGGATAACCTTAAATAATTTTTAAACAGCCTGCTAACATTTTGTTTCATGATATCTATGTCAGGTTTTCTCTGCTAACTTGTCCATTGCACCATTTCACATAATAATAATAATAATGATAATAGTCCACTCCAAATTTTATTAAACCGAAACGGAAATTCTTTTTGCCCAATTGATCATGAGCCCGGCAGCCACTGAGCAGCGCCAGATCGACGTTGCTCTATCCCCTTATTGTTGAACGCCAAACAAGGTAGCAACAACTCCCAACTTTTAACGTCTTTTGGTATGACGCGGCCGGGGTTCGAACCCACGACCTCCCGGTTGTGAGGCAGACGCTCTACTGACTGAGCCAACACTCCGGTGTTCAACATGCATAATGTGCCTAAAGTGCACAACCTATTTGTCTCAAACAGTGCATAAAAGCTCAGAGATTCACTTACTAAAAGAAGTAAGTAAATGCAACAATGAAAGTCATGATAATGAATTTGATGGCTATCAATGATATTGACAGTAGACTTTCATTTTTTGTTTTAATTGACGCTTTTCTCAAACAAGAGATGCGAGAGAAGCCAAGATGGTGCCATCATAACGGAGAGAATATAATAAATTGTGCATTTAAATAAGTACTATCTGAAGTCTGAGTTGACATTGTTACATTTTCTATTCAATTGCCAAAAATCAATATGACTAAGTCAACAATTTTTTTAGACTGATATATCAATTCTTAATTTCTTTTGACCCACATTAATTGATTCAGCTCAAACTTGGTACAAGATAATTTTAACAACACTTTTTAAAAGCCTGTTGCTCATTCTTTCGTGGCAGCAGAGTTAGGAATAAGGTATCATTAGACAGATCGGTACTCTTTAAAACGAAATATAATTCGAATTCACAAAGGTTATTACATTTAAATGGGAATCTACCCAATTTGCACGAAAGCGAATTCGATCATTACATTCTGCGGCGGACCGCCAGGTGAGACGAATTTGAATGAAATCTGACGAAAATGAATGGACAAGTGTTGAAATAGATTGACTATTGACAAAGTTATACTTGAATTACAAATTACTTGATTAACTTTGACATTACCACAATCCCCAATTCCAAGGAAGAATTGAAATGCACGAAGATGCATTTGAATAAAAAAGAAAGTGTTTAAATGGACGGTAAACTATATATTATTCATCACAGGTATTTTTGGTCGGCCTACGTTGCATACCGTCTAATTTTGAATGGTATTTTAGGTTGATTTTTATCGACAATTGTTCCAGATTTCCAATAGAAATTAGACTGTCAGTTGTGGTGTGTTATATAGAATATCCGGTCCACTAAACACTTTTTTTAAATGACGAAATTGATTGAAACTATGGTGGCACTAATAGGCTTCCGTACAAATCCGTCTCCGTTTGATTTTGATTTTGCTCCTTCGAGGACAGTTTTGATAGTAAATACTTATAAACAAGATTTCACAATGGGTTCGGTAAATAAAATTTCATAGACTCTGCTAGTTACTTGGAATTTCATCCAGATAGAATAAAATGTGTTGAGGCATACTTATTTCAGCTTTAAAAAAAAATCGCATTTTGCGGTAACAACTCGACAATAATTGTGTTGATAAATTTTGTGTCATATTTGAAACTAATCTCAGTAAATGGAGAGTTTGAGAGATGAATAATTAAAAACGAATGCAGCTGTGGTCATGCGAGACGGTTTAGAAAATGTTTAAAATTGCGTTTTCCTGCAATGTATACACGGTGCGTATAAATATATTTAAGGAAAAAAATGTAGCTTATAATTGAAAACTTATTGTCATTGTGACCTTAAAAAATATTATATTATAAAGAATAACTTGTTTTCTGCCTAATGATACCCTATTCATAGTTTCTTTTCTGCTACTGATGACTGAGCACCAGAATGTTTAAAAAGTTCCGTCGAATTATCCTCGTATCAAGTTTGAGCTGATGCACCGAATGTGGGTCAGGTCATATGCACGTGTAATTTAGTTTGCTTCATGCATACTTCATTTAGTTTTTCCGATTTAGTGGTCCGATATATTTAAGTTTTCACAATGCCTCGTTTTAATCCACCGGATGACCTCTAGTTTCATGACATTTAAGATCTCTCTGCTCACTTGTCCATTGCACCATTTCACATGCTGCTTAAGTTGTGTTAAGTGCACAACCTATTTATCTCGAACAGTGCATAAAAACTCAGAGATTTACTACCTAGAAGATTCGGTAAAAGCAAGAATAAAAGTCATGATGATAAATGTGATAACTACGAATGATGTTTACAGTGTACTGTCATTACAAAGGTATCATTCAGAATCCTTGTCCATTTTGAATGACTCAATGTCAAGGCTTACCTTAAACAAGAGATGCGAGAGAAGCCAAGATGGTGCCATCATAACGGAGAGAATATAATAATTTTTGCTTTTAATTTAGCACTTTCATAAGTCTGAGTTGACATTGTTACATTTTCTATTCAATTGCCAAAAATCAATATGACTAAGTCAACAATTTTTTTAGACTGATATATCAATTCTTAATTTCTTTTGACCCACATTAATTGATTCAGCTCAAACTTGGTACAAGATAATTTTAACAACACTTTTTAAAAGCCTGTTGCTCATTCTTTCGTGGCAGCAGAGTTAGGAATAAGGTATCATTAGACAGATCGGTACTCTTTAAAACGAAATATAATTCGAATTCACAAAGGTTATTACATTTAAATGGGAATCTACCCAATTTGCACGAAAGCGAATTCGATCATTACATTCTGCGGCGGACCGCCAGGTGAGACGAATTTGAATGAAATCTGACGAAAATGAATGGACAAGTGTTGAAATAGATTGACTATTGACAAAGTTATACTTGAATTACAAATTACTTGATTAACTTTGACATTACCACAATCCCCAATTCCAAGGAAGAATTGAAATGCACGAAGATGCATTTGAATAAAAAAGAAAGTGTTTAAATGGACGGTAAACTATATATTATTCATCACAGGTATTTTTGGTCGGCCTACGTTGCATACCGTCTAATTTTGAATGGTATTTTAGGTTGATTTTTATCGACAATTGTTCCAGATTTCCAATAGAAATTAGACTGTCAGTTGTGGTGTGTTATATAGAATATCCGGTCCACTAAACACTTTTTTTAAATGACGAAATTGATTGAAACTACTTCACGGTGGCAGCCGAGGATGACGAACTTGCTTTGCTTTTGATGAAATAGGACGTAAATGATGAAATTGATCGGGCAAAGTGCGAAAATGAACGAATAACCAAAGACGATGACTATGAAATGGGCAAGATTATGAGTTTCGGAACGAACTGAATGAGAAATAGTATGAAATTGATTCTTTATTAAGTTTTGAAATGGACGGGAAATTCTATATAAAAATTATTGTGATAAGGTTTTTTTATAGCGCTCACATCGGACATGATCAGGGTAAAGGGGTGTTTCAATATAATCTGTGCTTTGACTATGATACACACTATTTTGGTGCCAATACCATAGCATGATTTCGTTCAGTGGTGGATCCGGGAGGGCAACGGGAGCCTCTCCGCTCTCTCTGCGCCCGTCCCCTCCCCCCGAAAAATTGGAATAGGGAGAAGAGGGCATATTACTCTTTTGTTTGCTTGTAAGAAAAAAATTAAGAGCCTACTTACTTACACAGAAATTCACTGTAAATCATATTGAGATAGCATATTAAATAATCTCGCAAACGAGTCCTTTAAATCGGGAGAACAAAGTGAGACTAAATTCAACACGTTTCATATATCAATATTCTTTTTGGCACCAAAAATGTACATGGGCTTTGATACATCTCGCTCGATGTTTCTTAAAGCGTTCCAGATTTATTTTTTATTTTCCCGTTGATTTTAATACTTTTTCCATTCCATTTCTTACATATTTCATTTTTTCTAACTTTGTCAAATCAATGTTATCATTGCGCATGAAATGAAGTCAAAGTTAATTCAACTTCGTCACTAGGCTTGTTTTGTATAATCCCTTTGTGTATGTATATTTTTTAACAGCGTAGGACTATGACTACACATTTTCATCACCATGAGAATCATTCAATCGAATTTGTTATCTCTTTGTTTCATATTTTCATTTTGCCCATGCACTTATTGTTCCAGCTTTAATCACGTGAATTTTATGAATGTCAACACTACAAAATTGAAGCCATTTTAGCAATGGTATTTATAATGTACATATATAAATGTGTGTGCATATTGTGGTGTGTGTGTGTGTGTGTGTGTGTGTGTGAATATATAGTGCACTTTCATCAATCTCCGCACTGATTTAAAATTCTATCGCCGCACCAAATGCAGAATACCTTCTGTGATCGGTACCATAAACTTTAAATATTATCTAATATGCAGCCCAAAAGATTTTCTGTGAGCAGGGCTCCCACTTAGCCGAGTTGGAGCCTCGAGTTGTGGCAAGCTGGCGCGAGCTTATGGCAAGCCGTTTTATCATTAAAACATATATCTTGATATCAAGAATTCAATTCTTGAAAATCAGGAATTACCATTGCTTTACAACGTAAAATTATTTTTTGATATCAAGAAATATGTTTTAATGATTAAACGGCTTAATTGCCATAAGTTTGCCACAACTCGAGGCTCCAACTCGGCTAAGTGGGAGCCCTGCTTTAGAACACTTTTACTGTAGAACTAATTTCATGCCACCAACATTAAATCAGTTGAGCAGATTATGTTCATTTAAAACAAAGTTAGGTCAATCAATATCGCATTCAATTTACAGAGGTGACTTACAGATGCGATGAAGGCTGGTGGAAATTTGAAGACAGGTGTTACCGGATCCTGGGAAATACGTATTATTTTAAAACGTATGCGATCAATGTATGCACCGCGGCAAAGTCTCAACTCTTCGTCCCTTCGTCGCAAGAGGAGTACGACGCTGTGTCATCATACATCAACAGCATCGGCTGGGCCAGCGCGCCTAATAATCCGATTTCTGCACCCATCAGCGAGGCTTGGGTAGGGTGTGAGGCGGGAACACCCACCTGTATAGATGGAACAGTGTTTGACAGCAGTGATGGTACGTACGTAAAATATAAGGTATAGGGTAGAAATATTTATGATTCTAGGAATGATTACTATACACCCATTTCCAGTGGCAGATCCAGGATTTGCCGATAGGGGGGGGGGGGACCTACAATTTGAAAATCGCGCCGACCAATATTGCGCTCAGTGTGGGGGGGGGGGGGTAGCGTGAGCACTAACTAAACATAATTATATTTTTAAAAAATTATTTTTTATTATTATTATTAAAATAAATTTTTAAAAGTCCAGGGGCGGGCACGTCGCCCCCCCCCCCCCCCCACATCGGGAAAAGAGCCTTAAAGGCTAAGTCCACTACAAAAATAATTTGCTTTTAATAGATGCAGAAAAACAAGAGAAACAGAGCAAAACAAAATTTAGTAAAATCGGATAACTAATTAGAGAGTTATGATTTTTTTTTAAAGTATGGAAAACTATGGAACTGAGAAAATCACGACACAAATTGCCAATTTGGTTATTAGTTTGTGACATCATTGCCTTACTATTTATCAATTGCATTATATATTTGTATCCCATTAATTTCCCTTTATATCCCCCAAAACCTGATTTTCCAATGCTTTTGCCCAGGCTATATGATTTGTATCATATTGTGTGCATGACATTTCACAAAATATTTTATGAACTTTGAAGAATTAATAATTTTTCTGAAGATTGTATATTCATAATCATTGATTTTTATATAAACAGTTTATCAAAATTTACGTTTGTCATGATTTAACAGAAAAACATGCTATATATTAGTGCTTCCACACAAAAACATATAACTTTCAATATAACGTGGATGATGGTGTGAGCAAATCAGATTTTTAGGGGGAAATTGGAAATTCATATTATCAATAAAAAGAAAACAATTAGTGGATAGTGAGGCAATGACATCCCAGACTCTAAGGGAGTTGTCAATTTGTCTTGTGATTTTCAAAGTTTGTCATGTCATTATAACTTCATAACTTTCTCATTAGTAATCCGATTTTGCTCAAACTTGTTTTGATTAATTTGTCTGATTTTTCTTTTTCTATTGACAGTACGTAATTTTTGGAGTGGACATGCCGTTTAAATTTGAGGACCCATCATGCAATTGTATGACAACTTATTTTGATAGGCAGCCATTACATAAGAAAATAAATGCATTTTTTTAACTGAAAATGTCACGTACAATATGTTTTATCTTCTATAAGGTTTAATGTTTCATTGTCGGTATCTTACCTTCCACAACTTTTACATTATCGATAGAGTATCCAGAAATAACTCCTCGACAAATATGCCATTAATGAAATCTTTTTCCACAACAAAACTGATCTCCCGATGTAATTTTATCTCTTTCATGTGGATGTCGTGCTTTCGAATGCTGTACTCTGATAGGATGGTGGGGAAGTGAATATATTCACCATGCTGATGAAGACTGTGTGTTTTATTCTAAATATGACGGACTTCAATCAAACTATTGCCCGGATGCGCAACATCAAGTACTCTGTGAAGGTAATGTGAACTTTTAAGATAGGTTGCAAATTACTTTGCACACACCTCTAGGTTCAAGCAGTCAAACATTTCAGTGTTTTAGGGGTGTATAATACTTTTTATTTATTTACTTCGTATCGCAAAAAACAGGGTAGTCCATTCAGCATTAAATTAGGTGTTCTGTGAATCCCTGTAATGTAACGAACAATTTAATATTAAACATTAACAACGATAACGACAACATTAATACAAAAAAAATCATTACGGAATATTTATGATATTGTGTCAACATTCTCTCCAGTCAGTTTGTTCCCAGTCCCATTTGCTGTGTTCTCACGATAGAAAGTTTGTGACAAGTGGGTACTTCATTTTAAAATGAAGAAAAGAATGACAGAAAAAAGTGTCAACAAATTAAAATAAATAGTGCATGCATTACTTGCTGTTTGTGTGAATATTAGTGGAACTGTATCCTTTTCATTTAGTTGAGTTTAGTTTAGTTTAGTTTAAATATAAAAACCATTCAGATTTTTGTTAAGTTTAACAGAGGCATTGCAAAAATTTCATATTATGTATGGTAGACAAGACATCAACTTCAAGAAGCGCGTGGAATTCACACGATATAGAGAATTTCATTGGCACAAACGATTATTTCTCTGTTTGGTTGTTTTGTGTGTTTTTTGTGTGAGGGGGGTTCTTTTTGTTGGTCTTTTTTTTTGGATAAATTATTTTTAGTTATCAGAATGCTTACTCAATTCATTGTGAATGGCTTTTATATATACTTATAGCTCCAGCCGCCGTCACACGATCCAGCACATACACCGCATCATCGCTCTCTAACCGCTGTCTCCGAGGGTTCACGCAGACGACGGTCCCCACAAAGTCCAAGACCCGCTGTGCTGCTGAATGCTTGAAGGAGGACTTCTGCGTCTCATTCAATTTCAAAGATGGCGTCTGTGATCTCAACTACAGTACCCGAGACCATGAGCACTACAGTGCCTTCCAAGAGGAGGAAGGGTGTTCTTATTATGAACCATAGATTTCCTTGATAACCATCAATAAGAAATTGTAAGAGGTACCGGTAGTAAATTATTCAAACAGTTTAAGTATAAAGAGAAATTTGAGCTCCGGTAAAGGTTAAAATAGAATTGTGCCTTAGAAGAGGAGGACCTCAACCTCGTTCCAGCATTTAAGACATAAAATACTGCACAGCTATCAGTTACGAGTTCGCTCAAATAGACTTTTCCTGGTGATTTGCATTTGATAATCAATTTATTTTTCTTCAAAAATTATCATACATTCAGGTGTCATGCCATTTTTTAATTATTTTAATCAATGCATTGCCCAATTGCAAGACTTGTTCATGTGGTAAATATAAAGTCACTTCATATCAAAATGTGTAGTTGCGCATGATCGTAAGCGGAGTTGAAAATGACCCCCGATTTTGCAATGTTGCAAGTTCATTTCGACAATTATGGCTCCTTTATTACATGAACACAATTTCCAGAAAAATACTTTGATAGTACGAAAAACAGATGCGTAAAATCAATTTTCTGCTTTGGAAAGATAAATGGGCATAGAGATTTTTATTATGAATTAAAACGACGAAAAAGAGCTAGTGTTTAATCGAGAGTGAGTATAATAGACCAGTTCCTAGTTAGTATATGTTTTTAAAAGACCCAAAATATCTTCAGATCTTTTTAACATGGAGATATTCCACTTTGTGAACTTCCCAAAGTCCCCAAAAGATGGAGATGCTTCATAAAATCCTTTACCCAGTTGGAAAGAATACTCTCACCTGTGCATCGTGGAATGCACCCTCAGTGAATTATTTAACTTTCATGAACACCTATCCATTACATTACTCACTTCAATGGGTTTTACATGGTTCTGCTCATCTGCACAATCTCTCTACGAACTAGCTTTATTTTGTTAAATTTAAAGGGAAAGCCTGTCCTGGTATGAGTCTAGATATGAACTTCGACTTCATTTAAAACGTTGTATGTTTTGATATAGGTGTGTGTGCGTGCATGCGTGTGGGTGTGGGTGTCTGTACTTGTGAGTGCGTATTGATGTTGTTAGTTTTACTTTGGGATGGAGTTGCGAGTAATACCATTTCTCATTCCATTAACTGCTATAGGCATGACAGGTTTAGAACTAATGAATGCATAAGCATTATGTTCGAATCAAATTGGAAAGTATCGACCAACGTCAAAATAACTGGGTCATTTTAAAGAGAGGACATTCTACTTTAATCACATTAACTAATCTGACCGGGCCAGACAATTATATATCTTCTTGCCGATAATGGCCTTACCCTTTACAAAATAATAACAAGAGAATTATTTTGATATCATAATGTGTGAAAAATCAAGGAGGTCATTTAGCAATTTCCTGCGAAATCTTTGGAAGAACATAATTTACATGGTAAAAATAACGAAACAAAAGTGTCTCGTTGAGGAACGCATGATTCGGGGCATGACTATATCTAGTTCTTTGTACTCAAACTATTGAGTTTTTTTGCTGGCAATTGCCTCTGTTATCATAGTAGTATAATCATTAATATTTGGGTATTGCAGTTTATTCAATTGACTCTCAAATCATGGGTTTAGTGTTCAAACCCCAGCCCAGCTGCAAAAGAGTACCTGGCAAATGCCTGGCAAATGCTAATTATTATTAGGTTATGTTCAATGTTGAGTATAGCCGATTATATTCATGAGGGGCATATAAACGTCATAATGAATTATCTGATGCATGTACAACTTCATAGATAGGTGGCGGCAGAGCATTACAAGAGCAGAGACATGTTGTTTTCATATGTTCATAAATGTAGGATCTACGCATTCGTATCAAAGCTGCGTTTGTGTTATTTCTATGATGTTATACATGATATAGCTCTCACATAATTCACAGCCACAGATGTAGCACAATAAATCAATTTTCTTTATATAAAATCGAGCATTTTTTTTCAGGAACTTTTTCCCTTGCCTTACTTAGGTATTTACAACAGATTATCACTATACACAAAAGTGGTTGGTAATTAATTCGTACGATTTTACCTTAGAGAAGGATTAAAGATTATGGCCAAAATGTTATTTTGCATGACGAAGAGACAAAAATGAAGGATGTCAATTGAGTGTTTGCTTATGTATTTGGCCAACTTTTAATATAATTGCCTTGTCTAGATTATGGTACTATGTGTTGATCAGATAATTTTCAAATTAGTTCGAAATGAAAATGAAATGAGTCATATTTATCTCTTTACACTTCGGTTGGACCAATGAGCGTGATAAGACATTAACACCAATATGGTGAGAAAATATACGGTAAAGATTACATTTGTAACTCTTTTAGCAATTGCCTATAATATCTGATTTAGCATAGTTAATGATGAAAAGGTAAGAACATGGTTTATAAAAATAAATAACTTTACATGTATTTATTGTCCGTCCGTGTATATAGTGAACAATTTATCAAGTCATTTCTAGACTACATGATTATAATCAAGCAGAGAATCATGTTATAGACAATAATGCAATTTTATAAGAGTGATTATCTTTGTTATGACTTATAAAATCATTTTATATTCATAAAACTTGTTATGCAGTAATGTTACCAACATGAGGAGAAGGACGAAAGACGAATAGGTTTAAAACCAACTCGCTTCAAAAAAATGTTAGTGTCACACTATTTACTGTAGACTCCTCTCTATTTTTCCCCATAGTCCCTCTAAAGCAGGGCTCCCACTTAGCCAAGTTGGAACCTCGAGTTGTGGCGAGCTGGCGCGATCTTGGCAAGCCGTTTTATTATTAATTGATATCACGAAATCAATTCTTGATATCAAGAAATAATGTTACGTTGTAAAGCAATGGTAATTTTTTATATCAAGAATTCGATTTCGTGATATCAAGAATTGAATTCTTGACATCAAGATATATGTTTTAACTCGAGGCTCCAACTCGGCTAAGTGGGAGCCCTGCTTAAATCTCTATCCATGCTCTCCTTCCTCTCACTCTCTCCCTTTCTCATTCTCTCCCTCTTTCTCTCTTTCTCTCTCTCTCTCTCTCTCTTTCTCCCTCTCTCTGTTGCTCTCCCCCTCTAGTCATTTCATCTTTATGAAATTAGTAATTCAATTATGTAACGAGCAGATAAACTTGAAGAGAAGGAAGAAAGACGAAAAGGGCCTAAAAGTCTAACTCGCGCCTGGAAATGCTAGTGTCACATTATCTACTGTTGACTAATCTTCACTTTTCTCTCTCTCTCTCTCTCTCTCTCTTTCTCTCTAGTTTTCTCTAATTCCATCTCCTCTTCACCCCTCTCTCTCTATTTCCCCCTTCTCTCTCTCTCCCTCTCTCTCTCTCTCTCTCTACGTTGCTCTCTCCCTCTAAATTACTGAGGTGTGACGTCATAATCGCTAGGTTGTCAAGGTTGCTAGTACCAAATAATTTTGTGCTCAACAATGGCGTGGTGATCACACCCTCACACCAGCCCCAAAGCACTCGATTTGCCCTGCTCCAGCCTGACGCCTGAATGATTTAGCGGTGAACCTCATGTGCAGGCTCTGTTGTTAAGAATGGTATAATCTGGCATGTGTCCAAGCCATAGGAAGTTTCTTTTTATCGTTTCTATTTGCCAATTCAATAAAAGTACGTAGCGAGGTCTTTCACATTATCACTTGATTATATTAAACATTTTGACGTGGAATATATACAACCAACTTTCTAGTCTATCTAGTGTTTTGTTGTCAGTGTGAAAACATCATGCTGTGTTGATGAACGTTTTCATGATTATGTTAAGAGTTATGATTGTCAGTTTTATGAGCGGGAGGATGTGGTCATGTGTGTAAGGTGGGTGTGTGCCGGTGTGACTACACATTCTGAAAGTCATTTGGGGTATTCTGAGGAGGCTAGGAACAGTGCGTGGTATATGTGTGGACGTGTGGTCAGGTGGTGTGTGTGTGTGTCGTTTGTGTGTGTCGCATGGTGGGTGGTAGTGGTGTGTTTGGTTGGATGGGGTTATTTGTTTTATGTTAAAAGTGGTTTAATTTGTGTTCATCAATCGTACAATCTACATAATGAAAATGTTTTGAATCATGTCAAAAGAAAACAACTGTATTATATTTCTAAAATTGATTGGTATAGTATGGAATAAAAAATGTTTTAAACTATCGAATAAAAAAAGAAAAATTATGCACCTACAACAACAGTAGTCATTTAAACCACTCCTTTCGGTTTCACGATTAGCCCAAGTCAGTATGTTTTTTTAGGTGTTATTATATTTTGTTATTAGCTGTTTCTCTTGACCCTCCATGCAGTAAGCTGGGTGAAAAACAACCATAATCTTGATTATCGGGGCTACTTTTATCCATGCACTTTAAGAGTGTATACCTAGACTCTATTTTTACAATTTCATTTACTATCGAAAGTCATTGAGACAAAAATCCCATTTTAGCATGGTGAGAGTTAACTTTCAGTCAAACTTATTCGGGTCAAACACAAGTATATTTTTTACATTGATTTGAATGATATGATGGTAAACACTCGTCGCATTTAGAATATCAATTACTTCAATCAAAAATTTAAAAAATTGGATCAAATATGCATTCTTCTAACTGTCATGATTACTGCTTATAAAATATTTTGAAACATCTCATCAACAAATTGAAAATCAATTGCCGTTCCAGATGCATATCCAATTATGTTTATGACACTTTCATTATATTGTAGTATGCCTTAGTGTGTATGTGTGTGTGTGTGTGTGTGTGTGTCGCATGGAGGGGGGTAGTAGTGTGTTTGGTTGGATGGGGATATTTCTTTTATGTTACAATTGATTTAAGTTTGTTTTTTTTCATCAATCGTACAATTTACGTAATGAAAATGTTTTGAATCATGTCAAGATGAAAACAACTGTATTATATTTCTAAAATTGATTGGTATAGTATGGGATAAAAAATGTTTTAAACTATTGAAGAAAAAAAGAAAAAATTATGCACCTACAACAACAACAGTAGTCATTTTAACCACTCCTTTCCGTTTCACGATTAGCCCAAGTCAGTATGGTTTTTCAGGTGTTTTTTTTTTCAGGTGTTTTTTTTTTCTTCTTTTTTCAAAGAGCTGTTTCTCTTGACCCTCCTTGCAGTAAGCTGGGTGAAAAACGACCATAATCTTGATTATTGGGGCTACTTTTATCCATGCACTTTTAGAGTGTATCTAGACTCCATTTTTACTATTTCATTTACAATCGAAAGTCATGGAGACCCATTTTAGCATAGTGAGAGTGAACTTTCATTCAAACTTATTCGGGTCAAACACAATGATATTTTGTACATTTCCAAGATTTTTTCTAAATTGATTTTCAATTACAGATCAATCAATCGATCTTATTTACTGGGTGTAAGCCACAAATATGTTTAAACTATTGAGATTTCTCCCAGGAAGCATTACATTTATAAAAGTTATTGTCCTATGGCGGACTAATGAATATTAATAATTCAGAATGAATCAGGAGAGCTTGGGTACTTGTTTCTAGTTCATCGTGATTGTGCCATGGACCAGTTATGGCCTGGTGGCAGAGTCGCTGCCCGGCAAGCAGTAGATGGCAGGTTCAAATCCCGCTGGTTCCAAGACTTTTTCTGACTTGTTTTTCAATTACAGGTATTCGTAATGAAACTGCATTTATCATATATTTTCATGAGAATGTACATGATTTAGCTCGCAAATAATTCACTCCTAATTCATGGCCATAGAAGTAGTACAACCAGGCAACTTTTTTCATGTAAAGTCGAGGATTTGTAAGGAATTATTTTACATGCCTTAGATGTTAACAACAAATTATCACTTTACATGAAAGTGATACGTAATTAATTCGTACGATTTAGCCTTAGATAATGATTAAAGATTATAGCCAACATATTATTTTGTATTTTGTACAAAAATGATGGATATGAATTGAGTGTTTCCTATATATTTGGCGATTGAAAGCCTACTTTTAATATCATTGTCTTGTATAAATTATGGAACTATGTGTTAATTGGTTCTGAAAGGAAAAAAAGAGCAATATACAAGTATGTACACTTCAGTTGGAATCATGAGCATGATAAAACACCAATATGGTGGGAAAAGGTAACAGATATAATTGTAACTCTCTTAATAACGAACGTAAGCAATCGCCTAATGTCTGTTTAAGTATAATGAATGATGAAACGGTAAAGATATGGTCTATAGAATAGATAACTGTACAAATCAATGTAAATATTGTCCGTCCGTGTATATAGCGAACATTTATGAAGTCTTTTTCTAGACCACATGAGTATAATCAAGCAGAGAATCATGTTGTAGACCATAACAAAATTTAATATGTTTGATTATCCTTGCTATGACTGATAAAATCATCTTATATACACTACAGTTTGCTCATTCCCCTGTTTTTTTCTTTCGATCTATTGCAGCATAAAGTTTATTCTTTTAAATATATATTATTTTTTAATTTAAATTCCTAATTATAACATAATTAGTTAGTCTGTCAACGACAGATCACCTATTGATTTCGTTAGAATTTTCTTTCTTTATTCTTTATTTTTATTTCTTCCGTACACTTTTTTGTCCACACGTTCATTTGAAATCGACATGGTCAATTTCCTTCAAATTTCTGTCAGTCATCAAGCCCTATGATTTCAAGTCAAATCAACTTTTTCAAGGTCACTAGGTCATCGTGACGTCATCCAGGCGCCATTTTGTAAACATCAGGTCATTATCATATCTCAATAACGAGTCATCAAAAATAAACCATATTTGGTATACATCAATTTCAGGTCAAAGGTCAACTAAAAATGTTAACAAATTCCGCGCGCGCACCTCGACGCGCACGTACGCGCGCATCAAAATTTTATAATGCTCCGATTCGTTTAAAATTAATTTTGCATACGTTTCAGGCCATTTTAAGCATTTTTAAAATTTGCGCGCGCGTAATTATGCGCGCGCGTCTTGGCATTTTGCAACATAGAATCGCCAAATTTTTTCTGTTATCATATTTATTACATTTTACCAAGCATTTTGATACCTTGTTTACCTTTTTCCGACCAGTAATAACGCAATTAGCGGCTGTCAAAGTTGAACGCACGCGCCGACCTGCGCTATCTGTATCCACAATACATGGGCAAAAACATGCCTATACAAATTTCATTTTAACTCTTCAGAATGGATATATACCCCCCAATTTCTTTCATATTTAAATAGATTATGAGTTGGAGATATGATTTCATGTCTCATTTGACCCTCAATTAACTCATGACGTTATCATAATGACCTCCGAACTCAAAATTTCAATTTGCATATTATGACGTCAGCAGATTTTTAGAAAATTGATTGTATCTCTGTAAATATTGATTAATTTTCTTTCAAATTTTGATATGTTCTACCTGAGAATATTCTCTACAAATGCAGTCAACACGAGATTTCATTTTGACAACGGCATCATGGCGTATTTTTGCGATTAAAGGAGGCATGTCAATTTTTCACATTTTGCGTGTATTCTCTATGGGACATGACTTTTTCTCAAAACTGGATTCTACATTCTTGTCTTTCGCGAGCAATATCTCCGTCGTTTGATCTTCGTTTACGCTGAGCTTTGAGTATGTTGTAGCTGAGAAAATATGCTATCGTAAGTGTGCCCTTTATTTTTCGATCAGATGCCGGGATCATGCTCATATTTCACTTACAATGTGGGATTTGAGATTTCCATTTTTCGTTTACGTGTAATCTCTATGGGAAATGTTTTGGTATATCGGTAACGCACTTGACTTCCGACCTCGAGGTCCCTGGTTCGAGTCCGGGCGTCTCCAACAATTTTTTTCTTCACTTTTTCTTCTTTTTGACCTTTCACTCTACCATCTCCTTTGAATATTAAAACACGTACAATCGCAAATAATGTAATAAACAACCATATTTCCTTTATTATTCCCCTATTATCACTTGATCCATTACTTTTCGCGTGTAATCCTTATAGGAGATGACTTTTTCTCAAATCTGGATTCTACATTCTTGTCTTTTGCGAGCAATATCGCCGTTATTTCGGCTTGATTTTTGTTGATTTTTGAGTATGTTGTAGCTGAGACTATATGCTATCTAAATGTTCTCTCATTTTTTTCAGTCTGATGTCATCATGGTCTGTTGATGATAATCATCAACATCATCATGATCATCATCATCATCATCGTCATCACAATTACTATCAACATCATCATCATCATGATCATCATGACGATCATCATTGTTTACATGTCTATATAACTTCTCCCTTTCTCAAGATAGTAAATATTATAATCTATCATAAGACTTGAAGACAGACCACCTTATTCGTCCTCGTGACGAATTAAATTCTAGTTTTCTTTTTATTTTTTTTTATTTTATATTTGTATTTGTTAATTATTATATTATGTTATTCATCACGCTCGTTACAATTATTTTCATTATATTTCATTCAATTGATTTTAAATCCGCTCTTCTTTTACTGTTGTAATTGTTTAATTAGGTGGTCTGTCGATGACAGATCACCTATTGATTTCGCTAGAATTTTCTTTCTTTCTTTCTTTATTCTTTATTAGGTGGTCTGTCAACGACAGATCACCTATTGATTTCGCTAGAATTTTCTTTCTTTATTTATTTATTTATTCTTTATTCTTTATTAGGTGGTCTGTCAACGACAGATCACCTATTGTTTTCGTTAGAATTTTCTTTCTTTATTTATTTATTTATTCTTTATTCTTTATTTATTTTTATTTCTTCCGTACACTTTTTTGTACACACGTTCACTCGAAATCGACATTGTCAATTTCCTTCAAATTTCTGTCAGTCATCAAGCCCTATGATTTCAAGTTAAATCAACTTTTTCAAGGTCATTAGGTCATCGTGACGTCATCCAGGCGCCATTTTGTAAAAATCAGGTCATTATCATATCTCAATAACGAGTCATCAAAAATCAACCATATTTGGTAAACATCAACTTCAGGTCAAAGGTCAACTAAAAATTTCATCAAATTTTGTGCGCGCACCTCGACGCGCACGTACGCGCGCATTAAAATTTTAAAATGCTCAAATTCGTTCCAAATTTGTTTTGCACACGTTTCAGGCCATTGTAAGCATTTTCAAAATTTTGCGCGAGAGCACTTATTTTTTGCGCGTTTCCGCGCGTAATCGCGCGTACTGACATTTTACAACATAGAAACGCCAAATTTTCTCTTTCACATCAACCACATTTTTCCAAGCATTTTGATACCTTGTTCACCTTTTTCTGACCAGTGATAACGCAATGAGCGTCCGTCAAAGTTAACAGCACGCGCGGATCTGCGTTATCCCTATCCACATTACATGTGCAAAAACAAGCTTATACAAAATTCATTTTAACTCTTCAGAATGGATAGATAACCCCAATTTTTTTCATACTTAGATAGATTATGAGTCGGAGATATGATTTCATGTCTCATTTGACCCTCAATTAACTCATGACGTCATCATAATGGCCTCCGAACTCAAAATTTCAATTTGCATATTATGACGTTAGCAGATTTTTGGAAAAATGATTGTATCTCTGTAAAGATTGACCAATTTTCTTTCAAATTTTGATATGTTTTAGCTGAGAATATTCTCTACAAATATAGTCATAACAATATTCCATTTTGACAATGGCATCATGGCGTATTTTTGCGATTAAAGGAGGCATGTCAATTTATCACATTTTGCGTGTATTCTCTATGGAACATGACTTTTTCTCAAAACTGGATTCTACATTCTTGTCTTTCGCGAGCAATATCTCCGTCGTTTTATCTTCGTTTACGCTGAGCTTTGAGTATGTTGTAGCTGAGACAATATGCTATCGTAAGTGTGCCCTTTATTTTTCGATCAGATGCCGGGATCATGCTCATATTTCACTTACAAAGTGGGATTTGAGTTTTCCATTTTTCGTTTACGTGTAATCTCTATGGGAAATGTTTTGGTATATCGGTAACGCACTTGACTTCCGACCTCGAGGTACCTGGTTCAAGTCCGGGCGTCTCCAACAATTTTTTTCTTCACTTTTTTTTCTTTTTGACCTTTCACTTTACCATCTCCTTTGAATATTAAAACACGTACAATCGCAAATAATGTAATAAACAACCATATTTCCTTTATTATTCCCCTATTATCACTTGATCCATTACTTTTCGCGTGTAATCCTTATAGGAGATGACTTTTTCTCAAATCTCGATTCTACATTCTTGTCTTTATTTCGGCTTGATTTTTGTTGATTTTTGAGTATGTTGTAGCTGAGACTATATGCTATCTAAATGTTCTCTCATTTTTTTCAGTCTGATGTCATCATGGTCTGTTGATGATAATCATCAACATCATCATGATCATCATCATCATCATCGTCATCACAATTACTATCAACATCATCATCATCATGATCATCATGACGATCATCATTGTTTACATGTCTATATAACTTCTCCCTTTCTCAAGATAGTAAATATTATAATCTATCATAAGACTTGAAGACAGACCACCTTATTCGTCCTCGTGACGAATTAAATTCTAGTTTGTATTGCGTCTCATTTTGAATTGTATATCTTTTATATGTGATTTTTATTATGTGTACACGGACTTGCTGAAGAAGAGCCATTGGCTGAAGCAAGTGATCCGTTTTGAAATAAAATAAAATGATATGAAATGTTGGTCATAAAGGTGGAATAATTTTGTATTACCCAAGGTATTATGGAATGATTTTGACAATGATTTATTCCTAATACATCTAGATAACGGTATACATTCTCAGAATTTATTGAATAATACTTTGTGAGTGTTTTGTTTTACGTGAGTGCTGAAGCATGTGTGAACTACTATGCATATCGTCTAGGGGACCTACGGACTTACCTCATAACTGACAGTAATGAGGACTAATGCCTCACAAAAAGACACTAATACAGCACATCGACACGGTTTGGATCCTGGGGCCTCAAAGTTACGAGGTCATTGCTTTGCCACTGAATCATGACTGTAGCGGAGGCTATCGAAGGGGGCAACCCCCCCCCCCCCCCCCCCGCCAAAAAAAAAAAAAAAAAAAAATGCAATAGATTATCAAAATTTTATTGCATTTTCCCCCGATCCCGAACATGAAAAAATCCTCTGTGTGGCCATGCCTTGAAACATAATGCGTGGCCGTATATAGTAATTATGACCAACAGTGTATATGCAACTTGGTATGCAGCGATGCTACCATTTACATGAGGAGAACTAAAACCCACTCGCTCCAGGAATTGCTAGTGTTACACTATTTCGTCTCTCTCTCTCTCTCCCTCCTAGCCCCTCAACCTCTATCCCGCTCTTTTTCCTCTCCCTCTCTCAGTTTCTCTCTCTCTCTCTCACACACACACACACACACCCTTTGCTCTGTTGCTCTCTCTCCCCCGCTTTCCCTCTCAATAGATTATAAATGTGACGTCATACTTGCCAAGTTGTCAAGGTTGCTTGTTCCAAACAGTTTTATGCCAAACAATGGCGTGGTGATCGCACCAGGCCCAATTACGCTTAATTTGCTTGCCTGTTTGCAGAGGACACTCGCGCGTGTTGAAGATCCTACAAGATCCTAAAACGCAAGCAGGCTGAAAACTACAACCAACATGCTAAAGACTTGCCAATCCTGGAAGAAGGGGATGTTGTCCGTTTCAAGTCCTGCAGGAGTTAGGAAGCTCTGTATGGCAGAAAGCAGTTGTACAGAAACGACTGTCTGAAAGATCCTACGAGGTCGAGACAGACTCAGGACTGCATAGAATGCTAAGAGCAGGGATCCCTGCTAAGAGAGCATACCTAAGAAGACAACAAAGAACCCCAGTCTAGAGAAGAATCAAAGGGAAAGAGAAAATAAAGGTGAAAAACAAAACACGTTCAATAAGACAATGTCTGGCAAAAGTAGACCACCAAAGAGAGTTGGTGATTATGTTTGAAGATGAATGATTCTCCTAAATGTTCTATTAGTAGGTATAGAGATACATGTATAATGACTTGTTCCTATTTTGCATCATTCTTGCAATAGTTAGTAGGAACTACTTTACTATATATAGTGTGATTTTACTGTGCTAAACAAATTTGCAAGTAAATTATCTTAATTACTGATGGAAAGTTTGAAAGCAAATTGTATTTACACGCATTGAGACAAGACTGTCAACTATGTTCAAGCGTTATCACATTGTTTCGTCACAATGCCTTATTAGAGCCAATTGTTATGAGAAAAATGACAAAAGAAAAGAGTCAAATTCAGTTTATTCATCTTATTACCGATTTAATGACAAGATGAAATCTGTACAACATCGTTTACAAATAACAAATGAGAGATATGATAGTACATGAATAAACAGGTTTTACTTAGATTCTGAAGCAATACATCTACAGGTAATTTGAACCAAATTCAATCAGCTAATGGTTTTATTCTGGTAAATGTATTAAATACGACAAATGAATACAGAGTTAATTTGTCTTTCAAAAAAGGGAGGATGTATGAATATAGCATGATCTTCATGATTAATGAAGCAGTGTTGTACGCATGCGCGATTGCCCTTGGCAAACGTGTTTTATGTGAATAAAAGAGTTTAGAGTTCGAGAGTTAGCACAATCCACAATGTAGTCCATCTCTAGTCTTTTGTGTGATATATCACCATTTACATATGACCACTCGATGAGAACTAACAGCTACTGAAACAACATGTCCGTCGTAAAGGTGACCTCCAGTCTTGATTAACAACAACTTTTTGGGATACCAAATGGCGTCGTGTTCCCCATGTGAACCCACTTTTATGAGCCTTTAAAATAAGATGCCCATCACTGAGAATATGTCTTAAACATTATGCTTTCACTCCAAAATTATATAAAGTCTATTGCAAACAATTTTGCGGGCAAGTACGTAAATGTGTGATTGCTTGTTTCATCATCGTATAGTACATTTCATTCGATTTGTCAACAAGGTGAACACCCACAATCCCAAATCCATATTAGATGCCGTGTTATGCGACTAAGACAGGGGTAGAGCAGTGGTCAATTAACTGGGAGGACACGGGTTAGAAATCAAGTGGATTCGTGAATGCCATTAGGTAAGGCATTAGTCCCCATCAGGCGCGTACGCAGGATTTTTTCAAGGGGGGGTTTTAACATTTTTAAATCGGGCCGAAAATTTTGCATCGACTCAGCCAGCCGCCGAATAAGCGGGGAGGGGGGGGGGGGGGGGGTAAGAGGACCCTTTTTCTTTTTTTTTGGTCTCGAAATTTGAAAATTTGACATTTTGCTCCGTTGGGGGGGGGGGGTAAGGTCACCTTTTTTAGGTCAGCTATGGGAATATATTTTTTTTATTTATTTTTTATTATTAAAAAAAACAAAAGGGGGGAGGGGGGTTTTGGGCTTCTTTTAGGGGGGTTTATACACATAAAAATACCAAAGGGGGGGTTTAACCCCCTAAACAACCCCCCCCCCCCCCCCCCCCCCCCCCTGCGTACGCGCCTGGTCCCCATTACGAAGTCCCTTGTAGGGGACTTAAAACCGTCGGTCCACTAGTTACTTTATTTACAAGCTTACACATGCTTAGCTAGCAGTCAGGTAAAATATTAAAGCCACCAATTTATCAAAATATCAGATCACATCATGCTAAAAAATACAGGGTTCTACGTCAGTTATAAATTTAAGGATGATCATGATTGATAATTCAACTATTTTGAACGGAACATTTTCAATCATTCTCAGCTGTATCTGGGTACATACATTTTGCAATTTCAAATTGTCTTAATAAATCAAAACTAATGTACAATCTGAAGCAAGGTGCAAAAAAAATGACACCCATCCTGAAAGATGCTTTTCTACCTCTTATTTCTGTTCATATTATAGCAATATATCTAATACTGGAGGTAAATAAGAGAGATGAATAAATAATAATTTCTGAATAAATCAGAAGAAGAACAAAAGAAATGTGAGTCTGTTGTTGAATTTGAGATGATGTATGGATTCTCTCCTTGGTATTCTTTCAATACTTTTGATTAAAAAAAGAGTCATATCTTTACACAACGATCATATTTGTATTGGATGGCATCATCGTGAACATGTCTTTTTACATACAAATATATATTTAATCATAGAAATCGAGAGAAAAAAAATTATAAGGAAAAGAAGAAAAAGAGAAAAGGGAAAAGGGAACGAGAATAAAAACGACGTGCAAGATGAGGGACAAGTCAACAATACTTATGATTACTTCTAAATCCTTTTAATGACAAAATTACATACCCATTCGGCATTCAGCACTCATTTAATATTAGATCAAATATATTGTATTAAATATTTTGATATTTCTTATCGAATACATACGCACTAAAGATGGGAATATATTTTATTTGGTTATTTTCGCGCTTAATAGGCGACATGGATTAATAGGTAAACTACGCGCCTATTTGAAGGTCGTATGCCAGCGGAAATAGTGTTATTTAATTCGGCTAATATATCCTGTTACGTAAAATTCTCCAGACTATCATATCCCCTTAATTGTATGTATTCCTTCACAAGGATAAGTTGATAAATATAAACAAACGTGATTGTATATAATTAAAATTACTTATGTGTTTTCAGTCAAAGTGCTATATACTATCCTTGAAAGAAGGATGTATCATAGAGCCAAACATCCATTTAGTTTGTAATTCCTTTTCTATGGATTTTTAATGAAATTATAAACAAACTAATACGAAAGAAAGGGTTGAAAGATTGATTTTGTGGACTATGCGTATATTTCTGTTACAGCCGGATCACGTTTTTTGTTCGTTTTTTTTTTATTGGGCTTTTAATACTTTCAATAAGCGCTTTGGTGAGTTAATGGAAATCGCTTTAAAGGTACTATGTCTATGTCCCATTCACAGGCAAACAAAAATGAAAAGGTTAAATTCCAACGGCATTTGAAAGATAAAACTAATTTAGAACTTTCCTAAAAAAGGTGGGGCTTGAAAAAGTCTTCAAGTGGGAAAATAACGACTATTAGTTGTCAAATCGACTTAGGAGCTATAGAGCCAATAAGTAATAGTCTTGATTTTCAGACCATTGTACCGAATGGTAATACGTTTTATGCTGCGCAAAGATTCAATCAGTTTTATTTTGGCCATCACAAGAAGTGGGTTATTGATGTAGACAAATGCTCATGTACCCTTTACAGCTCATTTCGTGTATGTTATTACCAAAGACGAAGAAAAAGCTAGTCAGTGACTCAATAGAGTCTGACAGTGAAGTCTAGCAAGTAAACGGGTTTCCTTGCATAATTTGAATATTAGGACACTGCTAACGTTTAAATTTCGCAGATAGGACATACATGACATATTCATAATTCCTACAAAATTCTACAGAATTTGAGGTTGGCTGCAAAAGGGACACAGTACCTTTAAGAGAAACCAATATTACTATTATAATCATCATCATTATTATTATTATGAAGCATAAAATATTTTATTTATTGTATCATTTTTAATATTGTTTCATTTTGTCATGGGAAGTTTAATGACAATTTTGTTCGTGTGTATGTTTTGATGAGTTTGGGTGTGGGTGTGTGTGTCAAGCACATTTCAAACCTACTTTTAAAAATGGACAGATATAGCTACATAAAATCGAAAAATTTAGTCTGAAACCAGCTTAAATTTTAAATAAAACGATGAAGAGTAATAAGTGGAAAACGTGGAAATATGCTTATTTCATGAAGTGACTGAGTTGAAGGAGACTTGTGTGCGTGTATGTGTGTGTATTAAAATATTTCAGAAATATATTTTATACATGGGCCTATATATATATATATATATATATATATATATATATTCGAATTTGGTTGTATATTAATAATGGTAGCATGAATGTGTTAATAATATTACTCGTTTGCTTTTTTATGAACGATTTGAAAATTAAGTGTAGTATTAGAAGTAAAATCCCTTGATTTGATTTGTTTTGATGAATAGGGAGCGTAACAAATCATAATAATTCCCCTACATGAGCTTGTATATATTGCACCCTGTATGGATTACTAGATTTGACTTGATTCAGCTTTTTGTTAAGAGAATATTGTTGATACATTGTTTATTATAGAGGGCAGAGAGAATACGGTATGATGTGTCCTTGTTGGAATAGTTATAAATGTATTAATAATAATGGGATTTCTCGACAAATCGCTTCTCAATGTTTCTTTTTTTCTTCAAACAGACATGGAAGCAGGAGGCAAGCAATCAATCATAAAAGTACAAGCCAACAATCTTCCATTCCGTTCAAAGGGATTTAATCATGAAATTAAATTAAATCTGCTCCACCTATTTCTGCATTGATCAAATAACTTCATGAATAATTGACCCAGAATCTTGATTTGAATGGGTTGAAGAGCTTCAAAATGAGTCAGATATAGCTTTTGAAAATATTGAAAAGGCCTAGCTTTTATACTACTAACTTTTCGTACTTTCCACTACGTGACCATAGAAGATGAAAAGAAGAACTTGTTTATGTTGAGATACCCTCCATTTAAAAACTGTAATATCAGCTGTAGGTCTCTGTTTTGGCTTTATAACACGAACAAAAAACATCAATACTTTATATAACATAACATATATAACAACATATATGTAAAATATATTATCAGAAAAAGATAGCTTTGTAGAAATTTACTTTTTGTTCAGATTCTGAATCTCATGAATAGTGATCAAATTTTGAATGGTAATTATAGATTTGTCAAATCAATGATACGTTAAAGAGTCAGAAGGAGGGAGCAAGACACATGAGAGGGAAGGAGAGAGAGAGAGAGAGAGAGAAAGAGTAGGGAAAGGGAGGAAAATCGAAAGAGATGAAAGGTCCATGAGATATACATAATACAGTCGTTGAAGATTAATTCCACCTGAGGCAGGAGGATAAATAACATTTGTATAGAGTATAATCCTTTATAAATTAGTCATTTAATTACGCTTAATTTCCTTGCCTGTTTGCAGAGGAAACTCGCGCGTGTCGAAAGCTCGAAATAAAAAATGTGGGCTTATCTGTCACTCTACACTGCCTGTTTCTCTTCTTATCTTCCATATTTTTTTTCCACTTTCACTCTTATACTAAGATAGATACACACGTATCTACAGATACATGTTCTTTTTCTTTAGCAGAAATGACTCTTACTCTCTTTTTTATTTTTCCAACACACAGTCTAAAGCACACAATATCACATACACGCACTTTTTTCTCTTGCTCTCCCCGTACATCTTTAGAAGCATTATGTCCAAAACTCCACACCCCTCTGCCTCTTCCTATTTCTATCTCTCTCTCTCTCTCCCTCTTTTTATCTGTTCATCATTTTATCTTTTCATGTCTTGTAGCATTATTATACACATGTAAATTATTTGAGCTCTCTCATTCTTTTTCCTCTTCGCTAAACTCTCATCCGTGCCCCCATCTCCGCTCTATCTCTTTCTCTCTCTCTCTCTCTCTGTACCCTCTCTCCAACTCTCATGCTATACAAATTGACTTAATTAATTGGTTAGCTATACGGTTGAGTTAGCTGTGGTATTAATGAATGTACCTGTTGTCACCAAATCCCCTTCCGTAAGAGAGGATTTAACTATAAAGCCCAGTCGAAATTAATTTCAATCTTTCCTGCACACAATAAAAGGAGGGAGAATCTGATCGAGAACACATTTCAGTTTGCTAACTTCATGAGAGTGTGGTCAGTATTTTTTTGGTAGAAACTCCCTGGAACCTTGATAAATTCCTCCAGCATGATCGGGCTAATCTTGCTTGCAATTTTGACGGGATTTACAGCAAATGTACAAACAAAAGGTAAGTAAATTTTCCCAACGTTTTTTGTTTCGTATCATAGATACGATTTTGAAGAAAACGAATAACTCTGCTGTTCTCTTTGTCGTGCAAATCCGTCTTCGTTTGATTTTTATTTTGCTCCTTCGAGGAAAGTTTTGATAGTAAATACTTATAAACAAGATTTCACAATGGGTTCGGTAAATAAAATTTCATAGATTCTGCTAGTTACTTGGAATTTCATCCAGATAGAATAAAATGTGTTGAGGCATACTTATTTCAGCTTTAAAAAAAAATCGCATTTTGCGGTAACAACTCGACAATAATTGTGTTGATAAATTTTGTGTCATATTTGAAACTAATCTCGGTAAATGGAGAGTTTGAGAGATGAATAATTAAAAACGAATGCAGCTGTGGTCATGCTAGACGGTTTAGAAAATGTTTAAAATTGCGTTTTCCTGCAATGTATACACGGTGCGTATAAATATATTGAAGAAAAAAATTGTAGCTTATAATTGAAAACTTATTGTCATTGTGACCTTAAAAAAAAATTATATTATAAAGAATAACTTGTTTTCTGCCAAATGATACCCTATTCATAGTTTCTTTTCTGCTACTGATGACTGAGCACCAGAATGTTTGAAAAAAGTGCCGTCGAATTATCCTCGTATCAAGTTTGGGCTGATGCACCGAATATGGGTCAGGTCATATGCATGTGTAATTTAGTTTGCTTCATGCATACTTCATTTAGTTTTTCCGATTTAGTGGTCCGATATATTTAAGTTTTCACAATGCCTCGTTTTAATCCACCGGATAACCTCTTGTTTCATGACATTTAAGATCTCTCTGCTCACTTGTCCATTGCACCATTTCACATGCTGCTTAAGTTGCGTTAAGTGCACAACCTATTTATCTCGAACAGTGCATAAAAACTCAGAGATTTACTTACCTAGAAGATACGATAAAAGCAAGAATAAAAGTCATGATGATAAATTTGATAACTACGAATGATATTTACAGTATACTGTCATTACAAAGGTATCATTCAGAATCCTTGTCCATTTTGAATGACTCAATGTCAATGCTTACCTTAAACAAGAGATGCGAGAGAAGCCAAGATTGTGTCATCATAACGGAGAGAATATAATAATTTTTTATTTTAATTTAGCACTTTCAGTCTGAGTTGATATTGTTACATTTTCTATTCAATTGCCCAAAATCAATATGACTAAGTCAACAATTTTTTGAGACTGATATATCAATTCTTAATTTCTTTTAACCCACATTAATTGATTCAGCTCAAACTTTATAGTACAAGAGAATTTTAACAACTCTTTTTTAAAGCCTGTTGCTCATTCTTTCGGGGCAGCAGAGTTATGAATAAGGTATCATTAGACAGATCGGTACTCTTAAAATGAAATATAATTCGTATTCACAAAGGTTATTACATTTAAATGGGAATCTACCAAATTTGCACGAAAACGAATTCGATCATTACATTCTGCGGCGGACCGCCAGGTGAGACGAATTTGAATGAAATCTGGCGAAAATGAATGGACGAGTGTTGAAAAAGATTTACTATTGACAAAGTTATACTTGAATTACAAATTACTTGATTAACTTTGACATTACCAAGATCCCGAATTCCAAGGAAGAATTGAAATGCACGAAGATGCATTTGAATAGAAAAAAACGTGTTTAAATGGACGGTAAATTATATGTTATTCATCACAGGTATTTCTGGTCGGCCTACATTGCATAATGTCTAATTTTGAATGGTATTTTACGTTGATTTTTATCGACAATTGTTCTAGATTTCCAATAGAAATTAGAATGTCAGTTGTGGTGTGTTATATAGAATATCCGGTCCACCAAACACTTTTTTTAAATGACGAAATTGATTAAAACTATTTTACGGTGGCAGCCAAGGATGACGAACTTGCTTTGCTTTTGATGAAATAGGATGTGAATGATGAAATTGATCGGGCAAAGTGCGAAAATGAACGAATGACCAAAGACGATGACTATAAAATGGGCAAGATTATAAGTTTCGGAACGAACTGAATGAAAAATAGTATGAAATTGATTCTTTATTAAGTTTTGAAATGGACGGTAAATTCTATATAAAAATGATTGTAATGAGGGTTTTTTTATAGCGCTCACATCGGACATGATCAGGGTAAAGGGTTGTTTCAATATAATCTGTGCTTTAACTATGATACACACTATTTTGGTGCCAATACCATAGCATGATTTCGTTCAGTGGTGGATCCGGGAGGGCAACGGGAGCCTCTCCGCTCTCTCTCTGCGCCCGTCCCCTCCTTTAAATCGGGAGAACAAAGTGAGACTAAATTCAACACGTTTCATATATCAATATTCTTTTTGGCACCAAAAATGTACATGAGCTTTGATACATCTCGCTCGATGTTTCTTAATGCGTTCCAGATTTATTTTTTATTTTCCCGTTGATTTTAATAATTTATCCATTCCATTTCTTACATATTTCATTTTTTCTAACTTTGTCAAATCAATGTTATCATTGCGCATCAAATTAAGTCAAAGTTAATTCAACTTCATCACTAGGCTTGTTTTGTATAATCCCTTTGTGTATGTATATTTTTTAACAGCGTAGGACTATGACTACACATTTACATCACCATGAGAATCATTCAATCGAATTTGTTATCTCTTTGTTTCATATTTTCATTTTGCCCATGCACTTATTGTTCCAGCTTTGATCACGTGAATTTTATGAATGTCAACACTACAAAATTGAAGCCATTTTAGCAATGGTATTTATAATGTACATATATAAATGTGTGTGCATATTTGTGTGTGTGAGTGCGTGTGTGTGTGTGTATAGTGCACTTTCATCAATCTCCGCACTGATTTAAAATTCTATCGCCGCACCAAATGCAGAATACCTTCTGTGACCGGTACCATAAACTTTAAATATTATTTAATATGCAGCCCAAAAGGTTTTCTTTAAGCAGGGCTCCCACTTAGCCGAGTTGGAGCCTCGAGTTGTGGCAAGCTGGCGCGAGCTTATGGCAAGCCGTTTTATCATTTAAACATATTTCTTGATATCAAGAATTCAATTCTTGATATCAAGAATTACCATTGCTTTACAACGTAAAATTATTTCTCGATATCAAGAAATATGTTTTAATGATTAAACGGCTTAATTGCCATAAGCTCGCAACAACTCGAGGCTCCAACTCGGCTAAGTGGGAGCCCTGCTTTAGAACACTCTTAAGTAGGGCTCCCACTTAGCCGAGTTGGAACCTCGAGTTGTGGCGGGCTGGCGTGATCGTATGGCAAGTATTTTTATCATTAATACATATTTCTTGATATCAAGAATTCAATTCTTGATATCACGAAATCGAATTCCTGATATCACGAAATCGAATTCTTGATATCAAGAGTTACCATTGCTTTACAACGTAAAATTATTTCTTGATATCAAGAATTGATTTATTGATAGCAATTAATAATAAAACAGCTTGTCATAAGATCGCGCCAGCTCGCCACAACTCGAGGTTCCAACTCGGCTAAGTGGGAGCCCCGGCCCCCCCCCCCCCCCCCCACTAAGTGTTATTTAGGGTACGCATATGCTCGTTTCCTCTTTTTGAAAGCACCCCCTATCTGAGGACTGCCAACATTTCCGAACCCCCCTTTCGCGGGCTTTTTGCGGGCTTTTCCTGCCTTGGAGACCCCCCTAAATCATGAAAAATGGTCAATGTACCCCCCCTTAATTCGGAATAATTTCTTAGGAGTGCAAAGAGATGAGAGAGAAAGAAAAAAAAAAAACACCCCTTTTTAAAGAAATCTCCGGGTGAAAAGTCAAATACACCCCTTTTTTTACAATTCTCGGGCCGGACTTTGTCGCACGAAAAGTACCCCTTTACCAGACATTTTGGCAACACGCATGCGGTCATTTCGAACCCTGAGTGGGGGGGGGGGGCCGGGGTGGGAGCCCTGCTTTACTGTAGAACTAATTTCAAGCCATCAACATTAAATCAGTTGATCAGATTATGTTCATTAAACATAAAATTAGTTAACTCAATATCGCATTCATTTACAGAGGTTACCTACAGATGCGATGAAGACTGGTGGAAATTTGGAGACAGGTGTTACCGGATCCTGGCAAATACCTATTATCTTGAATCGTTTGCGATAAAAGTATGCCCCAATGCGAAGGCTCAACTCTACGTCCCTTCGTCGCAAGAGGAGTACGACGCTGTGTCAGCATACATCGACAGCCTCGGCCTTGTCAGCACGCCTGATAATCTGATTGCTGCACCTATCGCCGAAGTGTGGATAGGGTGTAAGGCGGGAACACCCACCTGTATAGATGGAACAGTGTTTGACAGCAGTGATGGTACGTACGTAAAATATAAGGTATAGGGTAGAAATATTTATGATTCTAAGAATGATTACTATACACCCATTTCCAGTGGCAGATCCAGGATTTGCCGATAGGGGGGGGGGGGGGCTACAATTTGGAAAATTGCGCCGACCAATATTGCGCTCAGTGGGGGGGGGGGGTAGCGTGAGCACTAACTAAACATAATTATATAAAACTTTTTTTATTTTGTATTATTATTATTAAAATAAATTTTTAAAAGTCCAGGGGCGAGCCCGACCCCCCCCCCCCCCCCCCCCGTGGATCCGCGCCTGGCCCATTTCATACACGAAACAGTTTCTGAAACACCCCCTCCCCTTCATTTATTAAGGAAAAAACACATCAACGGCCAGCTCGCCAACATACGCAGCTGTGATGGCCTTTGGAAGGCTTTTTGCGGAGTCAGTTAAGAGTCACTCAGCGCGTGCAACTCCGTCGGAAAGGTTTTGGTTCTTGGTGATGGCAATCGATTGGATTCATCTTCACTTAAGCAGGGCTTCCACTTAGCCGAGTTGTATTCGCGAGTTATGGCGAGTTGTGGTGAGTTGCCTCAAAGAGGCACTCGCAATACTCGCGAATAGCTCTTCTTGTAAACTCGGGATAACGCGCGACACCTCCGTATGGCTCGGTGTAACTTTTTACATTCCACGGCTCTCCTCGAAGTCGCGAGCAGTTCCAGAATTTTGAACATGTTCAAAATTTTCACTGACTCGTCGTTACTCGAGGTGAACTTGCTTACACTCGTAATATACTCGCATTACTCGTTACAAGCTTGCACTGCAATCTTCATAACTCGTAGAACTCGCCACCTTCAAGCAGGCGCGGATCCAGGATTTCTTAGGGGAGGGGGCCCAACTTTTTTTTTTTTGGCTCCCGAAAATTTGAAAATCGCGCCGGCCGAAAAGTCGCTCAGTGGGGGGGGGGGGGGGGGGGGTGGGGGGGGGGGGGGGGGTACAGAGCACGATTTTTTATTTTTTTTTTTTTTTGCTCCCGAAAATTTGAAAAACGCGCCGGCCAAAAATTCGCTCAGTGGGGGGGGGGGGGGGGGGGGGGGGGGGGGGGGGTAGTGATCACATTTTTTTTTTTCGATCCTCAAAAAAATTTCAATTTGCACCCCCCCCCCCCCCTTGAGCGCCAGGGGGGGGGGGCCCAACCCCCAAAAAAGGTAAAAATCACGTGATTTTACATGATTTTTTTTCTCAAGGGGGGGGGCCGGAGCACGATTTTTTATTTTTTATTTTTTTGCTCCCGAAAATTTGAAAAACGCGCCGGCCAAAAATTCGCTCAGTGGGGGGGGGGGGGGGGGGGGGGGGGGGGGTAGTGATCACATTTTTTTTTTTCGATCCTCAAAAAAATTTCAATTTGCACCCCCCCCCCCCTTGAGCGCCAGGGGGGGGGGGCCCAACCCCCAAAAAAGGTAAAAATCACGTGATTTTACATGATTTTTTTCTCAAGGGGGGGGGGCCGGGCCCCCCGGCCCCCCCCCCCCCCCCCCCTGGATCCGCCACTGCCTTCAAGTATATGCGAGTGCTATTCGAGTTCCCAAGAGTGGAGTATGAGCACGACGATCGTGCTGCGAGTCATGCCGAGTTGCCAACGATATTAACGCAAGATTCGATCGAGTACGGGGATTTCAGGCGAGTTTCGTATGAGCATGAGCAGAGTGCAGGGCGGGCATAACGAGCATGACGAGCGCACCATGATACGTCAGCTGGCCTACAATTGTGCAGAGGATAAAGGCCTGTTCTTCCTCCAGCATATCGAGCAAATATGCTTCTGGCATCCAGCTTTATTTTGGAGAGCGCCAAAATCAGATCCAGGAATTTCTTGCCGGTGGGGCACACGGGGGGGGGGGGGGCACACGGTTGGAAAGAGAACATACATATATATTTTTGTTAGTCCCCAAAAAATCGCAACGACTCAGCCAGCGGCTGAAGAAGCGGGGGGGGGGGGGTAGGAGGACACTTTTTCTTTCTTTGTTTTGGTCCCCAAAAATATCGTAACGACTCAGCCAGCCGCTGAATAAGCGCGGGGGGGGGGGGGGGGGGGGTACGAGGACACTTTTTTTTAGGGGGGGGGGTCACGAAATTTTTTTATTTGACATTTTGCTCCTTTGGGGGGGGGGGGTAAGGTCACCTTTCGGGTCAGCCATTGGCATATTTTTTTTTTTTTTTTTTTAATAACAAAATAATATTTTGGGGGGCCGGAAGGGCACGCCCCGTTTTTAAGTACATTTTGGGCGAATTTAGGGCTGATTTTAACACATTTTTTTGGCCCGGGGGGGGGGGCACGTGCCTCCTGTGCCATCCCCCCCCCCCCCTACCCCTGGATCCGCCACTGTAAAGGACCTATCCCCTTTTTTTATAAAAGCCCTCTTTCACCTCTAATAAATTCCCCTATCAAAACATATGTCCATTTCCTATTTTCATAAGTGCCTTTTTTCATCCCTTTTGAGTGCCTCTTTTAGAAGGTGTAAGAAGTGCCAAATTTTCATTTCCGATAATTACTCTTCTTATTTAAAACGAGCTCTTTTGTTTTCTGATAAGTGTCCCCTTTATCTTTCATCATTCAACGCGCCCCTAATTTCAAGCGACTAACAGCACCTCCTCCTGAAGCTCGCTTGCTCCGCTCGCTCGCGTCTATAGATGATATACTAATGTTACTTATCAAAGGTCTTTTCAGTCTTCCGTCATAAAAAAAATCTGCATATAACCCCATCAGGATAGGATTTTTTGCTCTTTATAACATGTAATTTTTCGCATTGCGACCTCATAAAAATTTAAAAAATTCCCTCGCTACATTCGCTCGGTCGCAAATAATTTTGAGGACCATCACACTCAACTGCAAAGTATGATGCTTAAATGATATCATGTACTGTGTACAAAGTGAAAGAGATATTGAAATCATCCCTGATAATGTAATCACAATGTAAGAGAAGGACCCAATGTCTAAAACATTGTACTGTATATTTTCGCTTTGAGATTTCCCCTTTACAGGTGCCGTTTTTTTCTTAGTACCCCTCCCCCTCCAACTTCGGAAGTCGCTTGGCCGTCCCCTGGCCAAAATGTTGCATTTCCCGCCCCTTGATCGCATATGAATTGTTGAAAACTCTTATCACTCGTTGGAATATCTTGATAACTTGTTGGTAGATCGGTACAAGTCGTACACAAGTCATCGCAACTCATACCGAGCTCGCGTGACTCATACATCCATCGTAGGAAACTCGATAATGCGTCGCATGATAATTAATGTAGATGCCATACAAATTAGTAAATTTCAAGCGAGTTCACGCGAGTTTCCGCGCGTTCAAGCTCGCGCCAGCTCGCCACAACTCGAGGCCCAACTAGACTAAGTGGGAACCCTGCTTAAGAGTGTCAATTACAGTATATCACGTATGAATTTAGAAAACCTCGGCAAAATAATCATCTTGTTATCTTAATAATCATAACGTGATCAAGATGATGTTAGGAGCCAGGCGCGCCGAAAGCAGTTTGGGATTGGGGGCAAACATGCAAGGGGGCTCACCTTCCAGGGGCAGTGGCGTAATGAGCAAAAAAGTTTGAAAAGGGGGAGAGGAGAAGAAAAATCTGCATCACCACCACTCTTACATGTTACATGCAGGCCCGCGGAACGTTTTTCCAAGCGGAGTATTAACGATCAGGTAGAGCGTAGCGAACGTAAATTGGCAGTGGGGTCCAGGGCCTGAGCCCCGGCATGGGGTCAAGGGACTGAGTCCCCGGACGCTCAGGATTTTTAGGTATTAAATTACGGTCAGATAAGCATATTTAGATACGTTAGCGTACGTTATTTGTGACACTGGCAGGTCACTAATTGGCGGGGGATCCAGGGGCAGAGCTCATGGTTTTTAGGTATGAAATAACGGTCAGATGAGCATCCAGGCCCCCCCCCCCCCTTAGAGCCCTTGGTGGGGTCCAGGGGACAGAGCCCCCGTAAGCTCAGGGTTTTTAGGTATTAAATTACGGTCAGATAAGCATCCAGGGGACCGCCTTAAGGCCCTTGGGGGTCCAGGGGGCGGAGCCCCCGTAAGCTCAGAGGTTTTATGCATTCAAATACGGTCAGATGAGCATACTGTGATACCTCCTTTGTGGCATTGGAAGGTCACTTATTTTTTTTCTCTCTCTCTTTCTTTCTTTTTCTCTGTAACATACTTTTTCAAAAAGTGAGGGGGGCCTGATCCCGAGCCCAGACGTTCTCCAGGCCCTGACATGAAAGCTTCTAAATAAACATATTTTTTAAACTAATTTCTAGTTTTCCAACAGTTATACACGCATCAAAAAGTATGCCTTACAAAAAAAGTGAGAAAAAATATCAGAAAATCATATCATTTCAGCAACATTTGTAAATTACTGGTATCGAATTAGAAATACCAGCCCCCCCCCCCCCCCCCCCCAATCAGTACGCCAGCGTTCAGGGGCTCATGTCTTTCTCACCCCTATAGTAAAAAACACACACGCTTTCCGATCCTCTCACTTTATTTTCACGATATGCACGTATTGCTATTATAAAAACCTCCATTGATAAATAAAGGTGGCATGCGGAATGTTTAGGAAATTATTTAATTCCTGTTAACTTTCCTTTTCTTTGAATGGAATATGATTCAATTCAGGTTTTTTTTTTATGTTCTTTTTGATTAAAAATACAAATCATCTTACTTCTTTACTGCTTTTCCTCTTTTTTTTTTGGAGGGGGGGGGGGGGCGTATTTTTTTTTTTTGGGGGGGGGGGGGCAAAATGCGTTTGCCCCCCCCCCCCCCCCCCCCCCCCCCACTTCCGGCGCCTACGTTAGGAGCTATATAGTGGAGTAGGTAAATTTGTCAAGTTTTTAATGTTGATGATTTATTTCGTGAAGGTACCTTTAATGACGGTTACCAATGCGCCAAGTAACATTATCTGCTGTGGTCCCGTTGAACTCTGAGAAAAATCAGTGGGGGAAGAGGGCCTAGGGGGTGGGGGTTCGCCACCCGACCATCTCAACATCGTGAAAAGGTCCACTCCAAAAATTGCTTTTAATAGATGCAGAAAAATAAGAGAGACAGAGAGAGAGAAAAAATGAGTAAAATCGGATAACTAATAAAGAAGGTTATGATTTCTTTGTTTAAGTATGGAAAACTATGGAACTGAGAAAATCACTACACAAATTGCCTATTTGGTTATCAGTTTGTGACGTCATTGCCTTACTAATTATCAATTGCTTTATATATTTTTATCCCATTAATTTCCCTTTATATCGCCAAAAAACCTGATTTTCCAATGCTTTTGCCCAGGTTATATGATTGTTATCATATTATGTGCATGACATTTCATAGAATATTGTATGAATTTTGAAGAAGTGATACTATTTTCTGAATATTGTATATTCATAACCATTGATTTGTATGTAAATAGTAAATCAAAATTCATATTTTTCATGATGTAACAGAAAGAAAATACTATATATTAGTGCATCCACACAAAAATATATTACTATCAATATGACGTGGATGTTGGTGTAAGGAAATCAGATTTTTTTTTAAAAGTGAAAAAATACTAGGCCTATATATTAGTGCTTCTACACAAACACATATTACTATCAATATAACATGGATGATGGTGTGAGGAAATCGGATTTTTTTAGGGGGAAAATTGGAAATTGATATTATCAATATAAAGAAAACAATTATTGGATAGTGAGACAATGACATCCCAGACTCTAAGTGAGTTGTCAATTTGTCTTGTGATTTTCAAAGTTTGTAAGGTCATTAAAACTTCATAACTTTCTCATTAGTAATCTGATTTTGCTCAAACTTATTTTTTATTATTTTGTGTGATTCTTCTGCTTCTATTGAAATTAAGTATTTTTTGAATGGACATGCCGTTTAAAGATAAATTGAGGACCCATCATGCAATTGTATGACAACTTATTTTGATAGGCAGACATTGCATAAGAAAATAAATGCATCGTCTCAACTGAGAATGTAACGTACAATATAATATGTTTTATATTCTATAAGTTTTAATGTTTCATTGCCGGAATCTTACCTTCCACAACTTTTATATTATCGATAGAGTATCCAGAAATAACTCCTCGACAAATATGCCATTAATGAAATCTTTTTCCACAACAAAACTGATCTCCCGATGTAATTTTATCTCTTTCATGTGGATGTCGTGCTTTCGAATGCTGTACTCTGATAGGATGGTGGGGAAGTGAATATATTCACCATGCTGATGAAGACTGTGTGTTTTATTCTAAATATGACGGACTTCAATCAAACTATTGCCCGGATGCGCAACATCCAGTACTCTGTGAAGGTAATGTGAACTTTTAAGATAGGTTGCAAATTACTTTGCACACACCTCTAGGTTCAAGCAGTCAAACATTTCAGTGTTTTAGGCGTGTATAATACTTTTTATTTATTTACTTCGTATCGCAAAAAACAGGGTAGTCCGTTCAGCTTAAATTAGGTGTTCTGTGAATCCCTGTAATGTAACGAACAATTTAATATTAAACATTAACAACGATAATGACAACATTAATACAAAATAAATCATTACGGAATATTTATGATATTGTGTCAACATTCTCTCCAGTCAGTTTGTTCCCAGTCCCATTTGCTGTGTTCTCACGATAGAAAGTTTGTGGCCAGTTGGTACTTCATTTTAAAATGAAGAAAAAAATGACAGAAAAAGTGTCAACAAATTAAAATAAATAGTGCATGCATTACTTGCTGTTTGTGTGAATATTAGTGGAACTGTATCCTTTTCATTTAGTTGAGTTTAGTTTAGTTTAGTTAAATATAAAAAACCATTCAGATTTTTGTTAAGTTTAACAGAGGCATTGCAAAAATTTCATATTATGTATGGTAGACAAGACATCAACTTCAAGAAGCGCGTGGAATTCACACGATATAGAGAATTTCATTGGCACAAACGATTATTTCTCTGTTTGGTTGTTTTGTGTGTTTTTTGTGTGAGGGGGGTTCTTTTTGTTGGTCTTTTTTTTGATAAATTATTTTTAATTATCAGAATGCTTACTCAATTCATTGTGAATGGCTTTATATATACTTATAGCTCCAGCCGCCGTCACACGATCCAGCACATACACCGCATCATCGCTCTCTAACCGCTGTCTCCGAGGGTTCACGCAGACGACGGTCCCCACGAAGTCCAAGACCCGCTGTGCTGCTGAATGCTTGAAGGAGGACTTCTGCGTCTCATTCAATTTCAAAGATGGCGTCTGTGATCTCAACTACAGTACCCGAGACCATGAGCACTACAGTGCCTTCCAAGAGGAGGAAGGGTGTTCGTATTATGAACCATAGATTTCCTTGATAACCATCAATAAGAAATTGTAAGAGTTACCGGTAGTAAATTATTCAAACAGTTTAAGTATAAAGAGAAATTTGAGCTCCGGTAAAGGTTAAAATAGAATTGTGCCTTAGAAGAGGAGGACCTCAACCTCGTTCCAGCATTTAAGACATAAAATACTGCACAGCTATCAGTTACGAGTTCGCTCAAATAGACTTTTCCTGGTGATTTGCATTTGATAATCAATTTATTTTTCTTCAAAAATTATCATACATTCAGGTGTCATGCCATTTTTTAATTATTTTAATCAATGCATTGCACAATTGCAAGACTTGTTCATGTGGTAAATATGAAGTCACTTCATATTAAAATGTGCAGTTGCGCATGATCGTAAGCGGAGTTGAAAATGACCCCCGATTTTGCAATGTTGCAAGTTTATTTCAACAATTATGGCTCCTTTATTACATGAACACAATTTCCAGAAAAATACTTTGATAGTACGAAAAACAGATGCGTAAAATCAATTTTCTGCTTTGGAAAGATAAATGGGCATAGAGATTTTTATTATGAATTAAAACGACGAAAAAGAGCTAGTGTTTAATCGAGAGTGAGTATAATAGACCAGTTCCTAGTAAGTATATGTTTTTAAAAGACCCAAAATATCTTCAGATCTTTTTAACATGGAGACATTCCACTTTGTGAACTTCTCAAAGTCCCAAAAAGATGGAGATGCTTCATAAAATCCTTTACCTAGTTGGAAAGAATACTCTCACCTGTGCATCGTGGAATGCACCCTCAGTGAATTATTTAACTTTCATGAGCACCTATCCATTACATTACTCACTTCAATGGGTTTTACATTGTTTGCTCATCTGCACAATCTCTCTACGAACTAGCTTTATTTTGTTAAATTTAAAGGGAAAGCCTGTCCTGGTATAAGTCTAGATATGGACTTCGACTTCATTTAAAACGTTGTATGTTTTGATATAGGTGTGTGTGCGTGCATGCGTGTGGGTGTGGGTGTCTGTACTTGTGAGTGCGTATTGATGTTGTTAGTTTTACTTTGGGATGGAGTCGCGAGTAATACCATTTCTCATTCCATTAACTGCTATAGGCATGACAGGTTTAGAACTAATAAATGCATAAGTATTATGTTCGATTCAAGTTGGAAAGTATCGACCAACGTCAAAATAACTGGGTCATTTTAAAGAGAGGACATTCTACTTTAATCACATTAACTAATCTGACCGGGCCAGACAATTATATATCTTCTTGCCGATAATGGCCTTACCCTTTACAAAATAATAACAAGAGAATTATTTTGATATCATAATGTGTGAAAAATCAAGGAGGTCATTTAGCAATTTCCTGCGAAATCTTTGGAAGAACATAATTTACATGGTAAAAATAACGAAACAAAAGTGTCTCGTTGAGGAACGCATGATTCGGGGCATGACTATATCTCGTTCTTTGTACTCAAACTATTGAGTTTTTTTGCTGGCAGTTGCCTCTGTTATGATAGTAGTATAATCATTAATATTTCGTATTGCGGTTTATTCACTTGTCTCTCAAATCATGGGTTTAGTGTTCAAATCCCAGCCCAGCTGCAAAAGAATACCTGGCAAATGCCGGGGTACTAATAATTGCAGGCAGTGCCCTTATGAATAACAGCTCTGACGCTGACGGGGATTCCCGGGGAATACAAAATTATTATTAGATTATGTTCAATGTTGGGTATAGCTGATTATATTCATGAGGGGGCATATGAACGTAATAATGAATGATCTGCTGCATGTACAACTTCATAGAGAGGTGGCGGCAGAGCATTAAGAGAGCAGAGACATGTTGTTTTCATATGTTCATAAATGTAGGATCTACGCATTCGTATCAAAGCTGCGTTTGTGCTATTTCTATGATGTTATACATGATATAGCTCTCACATAATTCATGGCCACAGATGTAGCACAATTAATTAACTTTCTTTATATAAAATCGAGCATTTTTTTAAGGAACTTTTTCCCATGCCTTACTCAGGTGTTTACAACAGATTATTACTATACACAAGAGTGGTAGGTAATTAATTCGTACGATTTTGCCGTAAAGAAGGATTACAGATCATGATGGCCAACATTTTATTTTGCATGACTGAGAGACAAATATGAAGGATGTCAATTGAGTGTTTGCTTATGTATTTGGCGATTTAAAACCAACTTTTAATATAATTGTCTTGTCTAGATTATGGAACTATGTGTTGATCAGGTAATTTTCAAATTAGTTCTAAAATGAAAATGAAATGAGTCATATTTATCTCTTTACACTTCCGTTGGACTAATGAGCATGATAAGACATTGGTGAATATGGTGAGAAAATATACGGTAAAGATTATATTTGTAACTTTTTTAGCAATTGCCTATAATGTCTGATTTAGCATAGTTAATGATGAAAAGGTAAGAACATGGTTTATAGAAATAAATAACTTTACATGTATTTATTGTCCGTCCGTGTATATAGTGAACAATTTATCAAGTCATTTCTAGACTACATGATTATAATCAAGCAGAGAATCATGTTATAGATAATAATGCAATTTATAAGAGGTTTTAAAACCAACTCGCTTCAGGAAATCTTAGTGTAACACTATTTACTGTAGACTCATTTTTACTCCTCTCTCTATTTTCCCTATAGTCCCTCTAAATCCCTATCCATGCTCTCCTTCCTCTCACTCTCTCCCTTTCTCACTCTCTCCCTCTTTCTCTCTCTCTCTCTTCTCTCTCTCTTTCTCCCTCTCTCTCTGTTGCTCTCCCCTTTTAGTCATTTCATCTTTATGAAATTAGTAATGCAATTATGTAACGAGCAGATAAACTTGAAGAGAAGGAAGAAAGACGAAAAGGGCCTAAAAGTCTAACTCGCGCCTGGAAATGCTAGTGTTACATTATCTACTGTTGACTAATCTTCACTTCACTCTCTCTATTTTCCTCTAATTCCATCTCCTCTTCATCCCTCTCTCTCTCTCTCTCTCTCTCTCTCTCTCTCTCCCCCCCCCCCTTCTCTCTCTCTCTCTCCTCTCTCTCTCTCTCTCCCTCTCTCTCTCTCTCTCTCTATGCTGCTCTCTCCCTCTAAATTACTGGGGTGTGACGTCATAATCGCTAGGTTGTCAAGGTTGCTATTACCAAACAATTTTGTGCTTAACAATGGCGTGGTGATCACACCCATCAAACCAGCCCAAAGCACTCGATTTACCCTGCTCCAGCCTGACGCTTGAATGATTTAGCGGTGAACCTCATGTGCAGGCTCTGTTGTTAAGAATGGTATAATCTGGCATGTGTCCAAGCCATAGGAAGTTTCTTTTTACCGTTTCTATTTACCAATTCAATAAACGTACGTAGCGAGGTCTTTCACATTATCACTTGATTATATTAAACATTTTGACGTGGAATATATACAACCAACTTTCTAGTCTATCTAGTGTTTTGTTGTTAGTGTGAAAACATCATGTTGTGATGATGAACGTTTTCATGATTATGTTAAGAGTTAATATGCGCGGGAGGATGTGGTCATGTGTGTAAGGTGGGGGTGTGTGGGCGCGTGTGACGACACATTCTGAAAGTCATTTTGGGTATTCTGAGGAGGCTAGGAGCAGTGCGTGGTATATGTGTGGACGTGTGGTCAGGTGGTGGGGTGTGTGTGTGTCGTATGTGTGTCGCATGGTGGGTGGTAGTGGTGTGTTTGGTTGGATGGGGTTATTTGTTTTATGTTAAAAGTGGTTTAATTTGTGTTCATCAATCGTACAATATACGTAATAAAAATGTTTTGAATCATGTCAAGATGAAAACAACTGTATTATATTCTAAATTGATTGGTATAGTATGGAATAAAAAAAAATAAACATACTTGAATAAAAAAAAGAAAAATTATGCACCTACAACAACAGTAGTCATTTTAAACCACTCCTTTTGGTTTCACGATTAGCCCAAGTCAGTATGGTTTTTTAGGTGTTATTATATTTTGTTATGAGCTGTTTCTCTTGACCCTCCATGCAGTAAGCTGGGTGAAAAACAACCATAATCTTGATTATCGGGGCTACTTTTATCCATGCACTTTTAGAGTGTATACCTAGACTCTATTTTTACAATTTCATTTACTATCGAAAGTCATGGAGACAAAAAATCCCATTTTAGCATGGTGAGAGTTAACTTTCAGTCAAACTTATTTGGGTCAAACACAAGTATATTTTTTTACATTGATTTGAATGATATGATGGTAAACACTCGTCGCATGTAGAATATCAGTTACTTCCATCAAAAATTTTATAAATTGGATTAAATATTCATTCTGCTAACTGTCATGATTACTGCTTATAAAATATTTTGAAACATCTCATCAACAAATTGAAAATCAGTTGCCATTCCGGATGCGTATCCAATTATGTTTTTGACAGTTTCATTATTTTGAAGCATGCCTAATAAAAGAAAACCTCTGTCGCATCTATGGATGCGGTTTTCATATCTGATCAACAGCCGTGAAATGATAACAACAAATTATTCGTTGAACATATTTGATATCGATAAAATACCTCATTCTTCTGTCTCCAGGCATCAGGGTTAGACGCTTGATCGTGGATACAGGCTACCGTCACGTCTTTAAAATAATTTAAACTGCCCATTTAGAACCGTTTTCAGGTCATTGTACTTCTTTATTTTACAATTTTGGAGTGTTCTGTCCCAAATCTAATCGTATATACCAATTAATAGCACACACACATCAGGAGCAAAGACAGAGAAAAGATGGTATCGAGACTTATGAAGCTCGTTTTCTTCTACATTTTTGTCTATCGGATATGTCGGCTGCAAAAGGTAAGTCAATTTTACTTATTGTTTCTTGGTGTAGGCCTATCTGAAAATGAAAAGAAACAGATGAATTATGGAAAATATATTAGTGACAGTTTCAGATAAGAGATTGTAAAAAAAAGCATATGATTTTGCGTAAATTCGACATTAATGATTAAATGACATACCTATTGCCAATTCCTCATGATTTCTTAATGATACCGGAACATTTCTAGATAATTTTTGTTTTACTATTTCTTTTCTATTTATTTTAGAAACACAATACCCTGTCATGCCTTGTAACATTATAGTTTGCATGCCAGTATAATATATCCCGCCTGACCACTAAGAAAACATGAAAAAAATTAACACTTTATTCTGTCGTAGATTTTCACATTTGATGACGACTCTCAAAAATTCACATTTATCCCATTTAAACCCCGATTATTCTCAAATCATCAGATATATAATTATTCGTTCATCTACCTACATTTCGGCCAGCGTTTACTGAACTTAGTTTCCGATATAAATGCTAAGATAAGATAAACTAGTAGCCAAACAACATATTGACTTGAATATGTCAAGTACATCTGTAGCATACTAAGGCCTTGGACTTAGGAGGGGCAAAAACACAAGAGTTTACGATAATGCACATAGTTCAGCAAAGGGCGGAAACAAAGAGGCAAGTTACTCCCCCCCCCCCCCCCCCCCCCCCCCCCCCTGCTAAACCATAGCCCATTTTCTCATGTTCTTGGGGTGTTTTTTAACCACTGTAAGGGGCAAATTGTTCAGTTTCAGTTTCAGTTTCAGTTTTTATTTTTCATTTCCAACAGAACAGTAATTATGACGAGAAATCAGTATACAGTTCAACATTCAAGAATATATAATACATGTTACGGTGGTGTAAAGGTGTGAAATAGAAAGTATACATAATTATCCAGTAAAATCAGATTTCTTTAAAAAAAAATTATTAAAGATAAACCTGTGGAAAAGGGAGGGATCCACTGAAAAGCAGAGCTTGTAATGTGGATCCCTCAAAATAATGACAAACATAATTTTTGTAACATGTTAAAAATATTTGACTTCAAAAAAAACATATATAATACATAGAGACCAAAAAGTGGCAGAATAATAATACAATTATAAATCCGTAATTTGAAAACTTGTTACGTTAAGTTTAGTCCCCTGTGCCCTTCCTTCAAATACGAAAGTGAAGTAATTTCAATATGAACCCAATGTATAAAAGTCGACTCCAGTTTAACCAAGGACGATATTCAGAGACAGGGACAACCGGACCATAAGAATATATTCCCGTCTAAATGGTCTACTGAACAAGTGTTGCAAATGTGCAAGGTTTATTTCGACAATTATGACTCCTTCATTGCTTAAACACAATTTCTAGAAAATACTTTGATAGTACGAAAAACGGATTGCGTAAAATCATTTTTTGCTTTGGAAAAATAGATGGGCATAGAATTGTTATTATGAATTAAAACGACAAGAAAGATCTATAATGTTCATCGAGAGCGAGTATAATAGACCACAGTTCCTAGTTACTATATGGTTTAAAAAGATCCCAATTATCTTCAGATCTTTTTAACATGGAGGACGTTCCACTTTCTGAACTTCTCAAAGTCCCCAAAAGATGGAGATGCTTCATGAAACCCCCTGGAAAGAATACTTCAACCTCGTATCGTGAAATGCACCCTCAGTGCATTTTATAACTTTCATGAGCACCTACCCATTACTCACTTCATTGGATTTTACAAAGGTGGTTTCAATGACATTTTCCTGGACATCTGCACACTCTATCTACGAACTAGCTTTATTTTGTTAAATTGATATCGACTTAATGGAGGTGATAGATTTAGGCGAACTACATTAAGATCTACTTTTGATTATACTGTTTAACTAGATTAAATTATTGAGTTTTTTTTTTGCTAGCAGTTGCCTTTTTATCATAGTTACTACTGTAGTATAATCATGAATATTGCAATAAGAAGATGAAGGTGTTGTGGTATTGTGGTTCACTCAGTTGTAAAAGGATACCTGGTAAATTCTGGAGTACTAATAATTGCAGGGTCCTCATGAAGAACAGCACTGATGCTTATGGGGCTTTCCCAGGTATAGAAAATTATTATCAAATTATTATCAATTATTTGTATGACTGACTATCATCATGAGGGGCATGTGAATGTAAAGTGGCTGAATAATCTGATACATAATTATATAACTTGATAGATAGCTGGCGGCAGAGCATTCAATAGGCAGAGGCATGATGTTTTCATGAGCTCAAGAATGTAGGGCCTAGATATTCGTAATGAAACTGCATTTATCATATATTTTCATGAGAATGTACATGATTTAGCTCGCAAATATTTCACTCCTAATTCATGGCCATAGAAGTAGTACAACCAGGCAACTTTTTTCATATGAAGTCGAGGATTTGTAAGGAATTATTTTACACGCCTTAGGTGTTAACAACAAATTATCACTTTACACGAAAGTGATATGTAATTAATTCGTACGATTTAGCCTTAGATAATGATTAAAGATTATAGCCAACATATTATTTTGTATTACGGAAAGACAAAAATGATGGATGTGAATTGAGTGTTTCCTTTATATTTAGCGATTGAAAGCCTACTTTCGATATAATTGTCTTGTATAGATTATGGAACTATGTGTTAATTAAATCATTTTCAAATTGGCTCTGAAAGGGAAAAAAAAGAGCCATATATAATTATGTACACTTCGGTTGGACTAATAAGCATGACAAGATATTAACACCAATGTGGTAAGGGGAAAGGGTAACAGATATAATTGCAGCTCTCTAATAACGAACGTAAACAATCGTCTAATGTCTGATTTAGTATAATGAATGATGAAACGGTAAAGATATGGTCTATAGAATAGATACATGTACAAAGTAATGTTAATATTGTCCGTCCGTATATATAGTGAACATTTTATGAAGTCTTTTTCTAGACAACGTGAATATAATCAAGCAGAGAATCATGTTATAGACATTAACGCAATTTAATATGATTGATTATCCTCGTTATGACTGATAAAATAATTTCACATACACTACAGTTTGCTCATACGCTCGTGTTTTTTTTCTCTCGATCTATTGCAGCATGAGGTTTATTCTTTGAAATATATATCAGTTTTAAATTTCAATTCCTAATTTTAACTTAATTCTAACTTTATTTTATTTTATTTTATTTTATATTTTTATTTGTTGAATATTATAGTATGTTATTCATCACCCTCGTTACAATTTTTTCACTATATTTTATTCCATTGATTTTAAATCCGCTCTTCTTTTATTGTTTTACTTGGTTAATTTGTATTACGTCTTATTTTTAATTGTATATATTTTTAATGTGATTTGTATTATTTGCACGGACTTGCTGAAGACCAGCCATTGGCTGAAGTAAGAGATCCGTTTTGAAATAAAATAAAATGAAATGAAATGTTAGTCAAAAGGTGGAATAATTTTGTATTACCCCGGTTTATGAAAATGCAATAGTATACAAATAGCGAATGGCCATGAGTGCAATGGTACAAGATTGTGCACGAGGTGAAAGATAAGAGACGGTCTATTCAACGAGGCGCAGCCGAGTTGAATAGAGCGTCTCATCTTTCACCTAATGCAAAATATTGTTCCATTGCACGAATAAAAACCATTCACTATTTGTTTTTTACAACATCTCGGACGTTAACGAGATTTAAACAATTTTTGTTTAAAGAACAGTTTTTCTAAGCCTAAATCTCAGCGATTTTGTTTGTTTTTTTTATTGATGAAATTGCCGATAGTGAGCGCGCACTATTAAACAGGCAGCAAACCATGCGCGCACCATGGGCGTACCATGCTTTATGTTTATTGTTACGCGGAGTGCAATTTCGTTTGATCCTTTCGCACCATTGCACGGTGACATCACTTACCTAACCATATACTTTGTACATCGTTAGTGACGTCAGAGTGCAATGGTGCGAAAGGATCAAACGGAATTGCACGGCTGGAAAATGATGCCTTTCAACAGTACTTTTAGCGCATGTCATGGGATCAAGAATTGACCAATGACGTTGCAAGAATCTTAGTAGGCGTTGTATAAATTATCAATAATTCATTGCATTTTTCCCCGATCCCGAACATAAAAATCCTCCGTGTGGCCATGCCTTGAACAATAATGCATGGCCGTACAGAGGAATTATGACCAACAGTGTATATACAACTTGGTTTGCAGTGATGTTACCATTATTCATGAGAAGAACTACGGAATACGCTTAAAATCCACTCGCTCCAGGAATTGTTAGTGTTACCAGGAAGCTGTTTTGAGTGTTACACTATTTCCTCTCTCTCTCTCTCTCTCTCCCTCCAGCCCCCTCAACCTTAGCCTCTTGTCGATGCCCTCGCGCTGTTGGAGTCTCTAAATTCTGACGAGCGAAGCGAGTCAGAGAAACCGAGGCGCTTGCGCTGAGGGCCTCTTGACAAGTGATCTGAATTATATATTCATGAGACCCGATTTCCTACTGAATTATGCATGTCTAGACCGCAGCGATTGTCTGTGTGTACGTGTGTGTTCGGGATTGCCCAACTAGGCTAGTCTGCAAACACAGACCCTAATTTGACACTTTATCAAAAAATCATTGTGCCTTGAGAGAAGCCTAGCCCAGCTATCTACTGGTACCTACTGGTTGTACCAATATAGGTCAGGAGCAGCTATAGTACGTGGCATATGGTAGTCTTATAGTGCACACTCTCTTTTACGACTGACCAGTGTTTGTTCTTGCAGACTACAACTAGGCGGCCAGTCTCGCTCTCACGGAGGGAATTCGCACAGAGCGGTAGATATTACGTCATAGTAGCTCTCTCTGATTGGATGACTTTTACCGAACTCTGCTGGGTCGGAATATTCGCCAAACAAAGTAAAACATAAGAAATTCATATCACTTGTCAAGAGGCCTCAGCGCAAGCGCCTCGGTTTCTCTGACTCGCTTCGCTCGTCAGAATTTAGAGACTCCAACAGCGCGAGGGCATCGACAAGAGGCTACCTCAACCTCTATCCCGCTCTGTTTCCTCTCCCTCTCTCCGTTTCTCTCTCTCTCTCTCTCTCTCTCTGTCACACACACACACACACACACACCCTTTGCTCTGTTGCTCTCTCCCCCGCTTTCCCTCTCAATAGATTATAAATGTGACGTCATACTACAAGTTGTCAAGGTTGCTGGTTCCGAACAGTTTTGTGCCAAACAATGGCGTGGTGCTCACACCAGCCCCAATTACGCTTAATTTCCTTGCCTGTTTGCAGAGGTCACTCGCGGATGTTGAAGATCCTACAAGATCCTAAAACGCAAGTGGGCTGAAAACTACAACCAACATGCTAAAGACTTGCCAATCCTGGAAGAGGGGGGTGTTGTTCATCTCAAGCCCTTCAAGTTAGGAAGCTCTGTATGTATAGGAAGCTCTGTATGGCAGAGAGCAATTGTCGTGGTCGAGCGGACTATGGATCACAGGGTCCGCGGTTCAAGTCCCGCGGCGGCACTAAAGTCCTGATCTACATTGATTACATTTACCACTCTCCACCCAGGTATTAAAGACCGTCACCACTAAGGGGCCAGAAGGGATTAAACCACACAGCGAGGTCACTGACATGTGGCTATCTCATTAACTCAGCTCTCAACTAACATAAGAAAAAGAGGATCATGGGGAACCAACAGGCACCGATTGTGGAAGTTTTCTATATAGAGGGAGCAAGTAGCTACAAGTAGGACAGTGGGGCTTTAAATGGGTAACTTGTAAAAAATGACGCCTGGCTGGAATGCTTCCCAGAGAGTGGAGAATGTGCATACATTGTGTGCGGGTAAGCCTGAATCCGATGACCGGACTCTGTAAGCTGGAACAAGACAAAAACTGTGATAAAAACAATCAGTTCAAGATGTATGTAGAGAAAATTGGAAAAGGTAAATCGAACCATTACTTGTAGGGGAATTTATGAAAGTTGTTCATATGGAAAATACTGAAGTCCTTTATTTATAACTTACCTCAGAGTGTAATGAAGTTCTCTGTTAATGCAGCAATAGATAGTCTTCCTACTACAGGCTGTACCGGTGGGGAAAAAGAATCTCTGATAAATGTAACCTTTGTAATTGTACTGGCACTCTGCATCATGTTCTTAATAATTGCGAAAGAATGCTCGACTAATATACCTACACAAAATAATTTGTTGTGAGATAATGAAAAACTGAGTGTCAAGTTTGAAAGAATATACAATTTAAATGACAAAATCATCTTTGTTTGATCAAAATCGGTTCAGAGACGGCTGAAATATCCATAAGTATAACTATTTCTAATATGTCTATACCACCATAAATATAGGGGACTTAAAGCCGTCGGTCCACTAGTTACTTTATTTACAAGCTTACACATGTTTGCTAGCAGTCAGGTAAAATAAACCACCAATTTATCAAAATATCATGCTTAAAAAATTCAGGTTCTACGCCAGTTATAAATTTAAGGATGATCATGATTGATAATGCAACTATTTTGAACGGAACATTTTCAATCATTCTCAGCTGTATCTGGGTACAACCATTTTGCAATTTCAAATTGTCTTAATAAATCAAAACTAATGTACAATCTGAAGCAAGGTACAAAAAAAATGACACCCACCCTGAAAGATGCTTTTCTACCTCTTATTTCTGTTCATATTATAGCAATATATCTAATACTGGAGGTAAATAAGAGAGATGAATAAATAATAATTTCTGAATAAATCAGAAGAAGAACAAAAGAAATGTGAGTCTGTTGTTTAATTTGAGATGATGTATGGATTCTCTCCTTGGTATCCTTTCAATACTTTTGATAAAAAGAGTCATATCTTTTCACAACGATCATATTTGTATCGGATGGCATCATCGTGAACATGTCTTTCTATTTACAAATATTTATTCAATCATAGAAATCGAGAGAGAAAAAAAGTCATGAGGAAAAGAATAAAAAAAGAGAAAAGGGAAAGAAGGAACGAGAATAAAAAAAAGCAGGGCAAGATGAGGGACAAGTCAACAATAATTTGTATTCCCTCTAAATCCTTTTAATGACAAAATTACATACCCATTCGGCATTCAGCACTCATTTAATATTAGATCAAATATATTGTATTAAATATTTTGATATTTCTTTTCGAATACATACGCACTACAGATGGGAATATATTTGATTTGGTTATTTCCGCACTTAATAGGCGACAAGGATTAGTGTATAAATTACGCGCGTAGTTGAAGGTCGTATGCCAGCGGGAATAGTGTTATTTAATTCGGCTAATATATCCTGTTAGTTTCTCCAGACTATCATATCCCCTTAATTGTATGTATTCCATCACAAGGATAAGTGGATAAATATAAACAAACGTGGTTGTATATAATAGAAATTATAATACAAATGCTCATCTATTAAAATTACTTATATGTTTTCAATCAAATAGCTATATACTATCCTTGAAAGAAGGATGTATCATAGAGCCAAACATCCATTTAGTTTGTAATTCCTTTTCTATGGATTTTAAATGAAATTATAAATAAACAAATACGAAAGAAAGGGTTGACAGATTGATTTTGTGGACTACTCGTATATTTCTGTTACAGCCTGAACCCTTTTTTTGTTCGTTTTTTATTGTGCTTTTAATACTTTCAATAAGCGCTTTGGTGGGTTAATGGAAAATCTCTTTAAGAGAAACCAATAATATTATTAAAATCATAATTATTATTATTATTATTATCACAACTAGTATTGTTATCATCATTATTATATTATTGTTAAGAAGCAGTTCATATTTCAGTTATTGTATCATTTTAATATTGTTAGCATTGTGTCATAGGAAGTGTAATGACAATTTTGTGTGTATGTGTGTATGAGTTTGGGTGTGGGTGTGTGTGTTAAGCACATTTCAAACCTGCTTTAAAAATGAACAAATATAACTAAATAAAATTTTAAAAAATAGTCTGAAATCGGCTTTAAATTTTGAATAAAAGATTGAACACTAATAAGTGGGAAATATGCTTAGTTCATAAAGTGACTGTGTTGAAGGAGACACGTGTGCGTGTGTGCGTGTGTGTGTGTGTGTGTATTAAAATATATCAGAAATATATTCCATATATGTGTATATTAATAAGGGTAGCATGAATGTGTTAATAATATTACTCGTTTGCTTTCTTATGAAAGATTTGAAAATTAAGTGTAGTATTAGAGGTAAAAATCCCTTGAGTTGATTTGTTACGATAAATAAAGAGCTCTACAAATCATAATGAATCCTTTACATGACCTTGTATATATTGTACCCTGTATGGATTATTCGATTTGATTTGATTCAGCTTTTATTTAAAAGACTATTGTTGATACATTGTTAATTATAGAGGGCAGAGGGAATACGGTATGACGTGTCCTTGTTGGAATAGTTATAAATGTATTCATAATAATGGGATTTCTCGACAAACCGCTTCTCAATTTTTCTTTTTTTTCTTCAAACAGACATGGAAGCTAGGAGGCAAGCAATCAATCATAAAAGTACAAACCTACAATCTTCCATTCCGTTCAAAGGGATTTAATCATAATATTAAATTACATCTGCTCTACCTATTTCCTCATTGATCAAATAACTTCATGAATAATTAACCCAGAATCTTGGTTTTAATGGGCTGACGAGCTTCAAAATCACTCAGATATAGCTTTTGAAAATATGGAAAAGGCCTAGATTTTATATTACTAACTTTTCGTACTTTCCACTCCGTCCATAGAAGGTGAAAAAAATGAACTTTTTTATGTTGAGATACCTTCTATTTAAAAACTGTTAGATCAGCTGTAGGTCTCTGTTCTGGCGTTATAACACGAACAAAAACATCAATACTTTATATAACATAACATATTTAATAACATATATGTCAAATATGTTATCAGAAAAAAGACATCTTGTATAATTTTACTTTTTTTCAGATTCTGAATCTCATGAAAGACACATGAGAGGGAAGGAGAGAGAGAGAGAGAGAGAGAAAGAGATAGGAAAGGGAGGAAAATCGAAAGAGATGAAAGGTCCATGAGATATACATAAAACAGAGACACTGACTCGTTTTTAAAGTATTTGTATTCATCGCCATTCTATTACAGTTGCGTTAGATGATCTCACGATTTGTTGGTGACGTTAAAGATTATTTCCACCTGAGGTCGGCGGATAAATAACATTTGTATAGGGTATAATCCTTTAGAAATCAGTCATTTAATTACGCTTAATTTCCTTGCCTGTTTGCAGAGGAAACTCACGCGTGTCGAATGCTCGAAATAAAAATGTGTACTTATCTCTCACTCCACACTGCCTACTTCTCTCCTTATCTTCCATATTTTTGTATTCCACTTTCATACTTATACTATAGGATAGATCCACACGCATCTACAGATACATTATTTTTCTTTATCAGAAATGACTCTTACTCTCTTTCTCTATTTTTCCAACACACATACTCTAAAACACACAATCTCACATACACGCCTTTTTTCTCTTGCACTCCCCATGCATCTATAGAAGCATAATGTCCAAAACCCTATACCCCTTTCCCTCTTTCTCTCTCTCTCTCTCTCTCCCTCTTTTTATCTGCTTATCATTTTTTATCTTTTCAAGTCGTGTAGTATTATTATACAAATGTAAATTATTTGAGCTCTTTCATTCTCTTTCCTCTTCGCTTAACTCTCTTCTGTGCCACCACTCTCTCCTCTCCCTCTCTCTCTTTCTCTCTCTCTCTCTCTCTTTCTATCTTTCTCTCTTTCTCTTTACCCTCCCTCCATCTCTCATGCAGTATGAATTGACTTAATTAATTGGTTAGCTACGGTTGAGTTAGCTGTGGTATTAATAAATGTACCTGTTGTCACCAAATCCCCTTCCGTAAGAGAGGATTTAACTATAAACCCCAGTCGAAATTAATTTCAATCTTTCCTGCACACAATAAAAGGAGGGAGAATCTGATCGAGAACACATTTCAGTTTCCTAACTTCATGAGAGTGTGGTCAGTATTTTTTGGGTAGAAACTCCCTGGAACCTTGATAAATTCCTCCAGCATGATCGGGCTAATCTTGCTTGCAATTTTGACGGGATTTACATCAGATGTACAAACAAAAGGTAAGTCAAATGTTCCCACTTTTTTTTTTCGTTTCACAGATATGGTTTTTAAGAAAATTAATAACTCTGCTGTTCTCTTTATCTTGCAAATCCGTCTCCGTTTGATTTTTAGTTTGCTCCTTCGAGGAAAGTTTTTGATAGTAAATACTTATAAACAAGATTAAACTATGGGTTCGATAAATAAAATTTCATAGATTCTGCTGGTTACTTGGAATTTCATCCAGATAGAATAAAATGTGTTGAGGCATACTTATTTCAGCTTTAAAAAACGCATTTTGCTGTAACAACTCGACACTTATTGTGTTGATAAAATTGTGTCATATTCGAAACTAATCTCGGTAAATGGAGAGTTTGAGAGATGAATAATTAAAAACGAATGCAGCTGTGGTCAAGCGAGAGGGTTTAGAAAATGTTAAAATTTGTGTATTCCTGCAATGTATACACGGTGCGTATAATTTATTTTTTAATATTCGTAGCTTATAATTGAAAACTTATTGTAATTGTGACCTTGACAAATATTTTATTGTAAAGAATAACTTGTTTTCTGCCTAATGATACCCTATTCATAGTTTTTTTCTGCTACTGATGACTGAGCACCAGTATTTTTAAAAATTGCCGTCGAATTATCCTCGTATCAAGTTTGGGCTGATGCACCGAATGTGGGTCAGGTCATATGCACGTGTAATTTAGTTTGCTTCATGCATACTTCATTTAGTTTTTCCGATTTAGTGGTCCGATATATTTAAGTTTTCACAATGCCTCATTTTAATCCACGGATGACCTCTTGTTTCATGACATTTAAGATCTCTCTGCTCACTTGTCCATTGCACCATTTCACATGCTGCTTAAGTTGCGTTAAGTGCACAACCTATTTATCTCGAACAGTGCATAAAAACTCAGAGATTTACTTACCTAGAAGATTCGGTAAAAGCAAGAATAAAAGTAATGATGATAAATTTGATAACTACGAATGATATTTACAGTATACTGTCATTACAAAAGTATCATTCAGAATCCTTGTCCATTTTGAATGACTCAATGTCAAGGCTTACCTTAAACAAGAGATGCGAGAGAAGCCAAGATGGTGCCATCATAACAAAGAGAATATCCTAAATTGTGCTTTCAAATGAGCACTTTCATAAGGCTGAGTTGACATTGTTACATTTTGTATTCAATCGCCCAAAATCAATATGACTTAGTAAACTTTTTTTTTTAGACTGAAATATCAATTCGTAAGAGCTTTTGACCCATATTAAATACATCAGCCCAAACTTGGTACAAGAGAATTTGACAAAAACTTTTTTAAAGCCTGTTTCTCATTCATCCGGGGCAGCAGAGTTATGAATAAGGTATCATTAGACAGATCGGTACTCTTTAAAATGAAATATAATTCAAATTCACAAAGGTTATTACATTTAAATGGGAATCTACCAAATTTGCAGGAAAACGAATTTGATCATTACATTCTGCGGCGGACCGCCAGGTGAGACGAATTTGAATGAAATCTGGCGAAAATGAATGGACAAGTGTTAAAATAGATTGACTATTGACAAAGTTATACTTGAATTACAAATTACTTGATTAACTTTGACATTACCAAGATCCCGAATTCCAAGGAAGAATTGAAATGCACGAAGATGCATTTGAAAGGAAAAAAACGTGTTTAAATGGACGGTAAATTATATGTTATTCATCACAGGTATTTCTGGTCGGCCTACATCGCATAATGTCTAATTTTGAATGGTATTTTATGTTGATTTTTATCGACAATTGTTCTAGATTTCCAATAGAAATTAGAATGTCAGTTGTGGTGTGTTATATAGAATATCCGGTCCACTAAACACTTTTTTAAATGACGAAATTGATTAAAACTATTTTACGGTGGCAGCCGAGGATGACGAACTTGCTTTGCTTTTGATGAAATAGGATGTGAATGATGAAATTGATCGGGCAAAGTGCGAAAATGAACGAATGACCAAAGACGATGACTATAAAATGGGCAAGATTATAAGTTTAGGAACGAACTGAATGAAAAATAGTATGAAATCGATTCTTTATTAAGTTTTGAAATGGACGGTAAATTCTATATAAAAATGATTGTGATAAGGTTCTTTTATAGCGCTCACATCGGACATGATCAGGGTAAAGGGTTTTTCAATATAATCTGTGCTTTAACTATGATACACACTATTTTGGTGCCAATACCATAGCATGATTTCGTTCAGTAGTGGATCCGGGAGGGCAACAAGAGCCTCTCCGCTCTCTCTGCGCCCGTCCCCTCCCCCCGAAAAATTGGAATAGGGAGAAGAGGGCATATTACTCTTTTGTTTGCTTGTAAGAAAAAAATTAAGAGCCTACTTACTTACACTGAAATTCACTGTAAATCATATTGAGATAGCATATTAAATAATCTCGCAAACGAGTCCTTTAAATCGGGAGAACAAAGTGAGACTAAATTCAACACGTTTCATATATCAATATTCTTTTTGGCACCAAAAATGTACATGAGCTTTGATTCATCTCGCTCGATGTTTCTTAATGCATTCCAGATTTATTTTTTATTTTCCCGTTGATTTTAATACTTTATCCATTCCATTTCTTACATATGTCATTTTTTCTAACTTTGTCAAATCAATGTTATCATTGCGCATCAAATTAAGTCAAAGTTAATTCAACTTCGTCACTAGGCTTGTTTTGTATAATCCCTTTGTGTATGTATATTTTTTAACAGCGTAGGACTATGACTACACATTTTCATCACCATGAGAATCATTCAATCGAATTTGTTATCTCTTTGTTTCATATTTTCATTTTGCCCATGCACTTATTGTTCCAGCTTTAATCACGTGAATTTTATAAATGTCAACACTACAAAATTGAAGCCATTTTAGCAATGGTATTTATAATGTACATATATAAATGTGTGTGCATATTTGTGTGTGTGCGTGTGTGTGTGTGTATATATAGTGCACTTTCATCAATCTCTGCACTGATTTAAAATTCTATCGCCCCACCAAATGCAGAATACCTTCTGTGACCGGTACCATAAACTTTAAATATTATTTAATATGCAGCCCAAAAGGTTTTCTGTAAGCAGGGCTCCCACTTAGCCGAGTTGGAGCCTCGAAGTGTGGCAAGCTGGCGCGAGCTTATGGCAAGCCGTTTTATCATTAAAACATATTTCTTGATATCAAGAATTCAATTCTTGATATCAAGAATTACCATTGCTTTACAACGTAAAATTATTTCTCGATATCAAGAAATATGTTTTAATGATTAAACGGCTTAATTGCCATAAGCTCGCAACAACTCGAGGCTCCAACTCGGCTAAGTGGCAGCCCTGCTTTAGAACACTCTTAAGTAGGGCTCCCACTTAGCCGAGTTGGAACCTCGAGTTGTGGCGGGCTGGCGTGATCTTATGGCAAGCATTTTTATCATTAACACATATTTCTTGATATCACGAAATCGAATTCCTGATATCACGAAATCGAATTTTTGATATCAAGAGTTACCATTGCTTTACAACGTAAAATTATTTCTTGATATCAAGAATTGATTTATTGGTAGCAATTAATTATAAAACAGCTTGTCATAAGATCGCGCCAGCTCGCCACAACTCGAGGTTCCAACTCGGCTAAGTGGGAGCCCCGGCCCCCCCCCCCCCCCACTCAGTGTTATTTAGGGTACGCATATGCTCGTTTCCTCTTTTTGAAAGCACCCCCTATCTGAGGACTGCCAACATTTCCGAACCCCCCTTTCGCGGGCTTTTTGCGGGCTTTTCCTGCCTTGGAGACCCCCCTAAATCACGAAAAATGGTCAATGTACCCCCCTTAATTCGGAATAATTTCTTAGGAGTGCAAATAGATGAGAGAGAAAAAGAAAAAAACACCCCTTTTTAAAGAAATCTCCGGGTGAAAAGTCAAATACACCCCTTTTTTTACAATTCTCGGGCCGGACTTTGTCGCACGAAAAGTACCCTTTTACCGGACATTTTGGCAACACGCATGCGGTCATTTCGAACCCTGAGTGGGGGGGGGCAGGGTGGGAGCCCTGCTTTACTGTAGAACTAACTTCAAGCCATCAACATTAAATCAGTTGATCAGATTATGTTCATTAAACATAAAATTAGTTAACTCAATATCGCATTCATTTACAGAGGTTACCTACAGATGCGATGAAGACTGGTGGAAATTTGGAGACAGGTGTTACCGAATCCTGGGAAATTCCTTATATGCTAAATCGTATGCGATAAAATTATGTACCGATGCAAAGTCTCAACTCTTCGTCCCTTCGTCGCAAGAGGAGTACGACGCTGTGTCAGCATACATCAACAACCTTGGCTTGGTCACCGCGCCTAATAATCCGATTCCTGCACCCATCACCGATGTGTGGATAGGGTGTGAGGCGGGAACACCCACCTGTATAGATGGAACAGTGTTTGACAGCACTGGTGGTACGTACAGAAAATATAAGGTATAGGGTAGAAATATTTATGATTCTAGGAATGATTACTATGCACCCATTTCATACATGAAACAATTTCTGAAACACCCCCTCCTCTTCCATTAAGGAAAAAACTAGCAACACACTCACGCGCGAGCTCGCCAACAAGCGCGGCTGTGATTTCTTGTGGAGACAGTTAAAGGCATCGTTTAACAATGTTAAATCTGAGATGCACGACCCTACGTGCTACCAGTGTCTGTGATATGGTGTAATATTGAAGCCATAAACAAAATCGCGCTTCAAAATGATAAAGAAGTGCCTCAAAAAAGTAAAAATCTTTGAGTGACCGGTTTTACCATACTCGTTTTCCCCAATAGACCGTAGAGTTATTAAAATCTTTTGGCAAACGCAAAACTTGGTTTCGATTTCCAATCAAAATATTTTGATAATCAGACAGGCGATCGGCTTGTAAAAGTCATGGAGTTCCTGACTGACCTAAATGTTTATAACACTGGCGTACTGGTGGGGGGGCATGGGGGCGCCAGCACCCCCCCCCCCTCCCCCTCCCCCCTCAAAAAATGAACGATGACTTATTTTCAATTCCATATACAAGTGATGTATAAATGTTCGTGACACAAACTGACACATTCCCAAATAGCAAGAAAGAGCATATGTTTTTTATAGTGTTATAGTGGCCACTAACAGTAGTAAAAAATTCCTTTCCAGAAGCTACTGTGCCAAGCACTGCCGGGAGATAACATGCTACCCACCACTCGGGCTGAGCATGCACAAATTTGCGAACGAACGTTCCATACTTACATCATGTAAAACGTACTGCACATGTCCCGTTAAGCGGGTCCCTTAACGGGAAATTGAATTCAGTACAGAACGGTACCACGAATCGTCTTCTTTCTCAAATAATTTAATGAAACGGCAAAGCTTCCGCCCTTCGCGCAGGAGGGGCAACTGCATTCAGACAAGTATTAAGAGTCGAGAAAAGTACAACGAATCGTCTTCTTTCTCTAATAACTTAATGAAACGCGAAAATGATTTCAGACAAGGATTAAGAGTAATAATTAAATAAAACGACAAAGCTTCGCGCGGGAGGGGGGAAACTGAATTCAGACAAGTACACGATCGAATCGTCTTCTTTCTCTAATAATTTAATGAAACTTGAAAGAGTCCGCGTTTTGCGCGGGCTGGGCGAAAATGAATTTAGACAAGGATTAATAGTAATAATTTATTGAAACGTCAAAGCTTCCGCGCAAAGCGCGGAAGGGAGTGAAACTGAATTCAGACAAGGATTAAGAGTCAAGAACGGTTCAACGGTACAAGGAATCGTCTTCTTTCTCTATAAATTTAATGAAACGTGAAAGCTTCCGCGCTTCGCGCAAGATGGGCGAAAATGAATTCAGACATTTCGCGCGGGAGGGGGAGGGGTACTGAATTCAGACAAGGATTAAGAGTCGAGACCGGTACAATGAATCGTCTTCTTTCTCTAATAATTAAATGAAACGTGAAAGCTTCCGCGCTTTGCGCGGGAGAGGGTGAAACTGATTTCAGACAAGGATTAGGAGTCGGGACCGGTACATTGAATCGTCTTCTTTCTCTAATAATTAAATGAAACGTCATAGCTTCAGCGCTTCGCGCGGAAGGGGCGAAACAAGAATTAAGAGTCGAGAACGATACAGCGAATCGTCTTCTTTCTCTAATCATTTAATGAAACGTGAAAGCTTCCGCTTTGCACGGAATGGGCGAAAATGAATTCAGACAAGATTTATGAGTAATAATTTAATGAAACGTCAAAGCTTCTGGCTCCGGATTTATAGGGTTAAATTTGTAGACATTTGGACATTGGGCATTAATATATTTATCGGTAATTGGTGGCCTGAAAATGCGTCTAATTTGGTTCTAAACTTGCAAAAGCTTCTTACCCTAGAGGGGGTTCTGGCGCCCCCCCAGACCACCCCCGCTTGGTCGCTTGGTCGCTTGGTCGCACCGCTCGCTCGGCACTAAAGCCGTTCTGTCGCTTTATCGTTTCACATAAACTTCAACCCATGCCATTTTGTGCCCCCCCCCCCCCCCCCGAAATGAAATTCCTAGATCCGCCACTGATGCCCATACCCATTAGACCCTACTTTGAGAACTGTTCAGCAGGGCCTGCATGTTAGAGTGGGGTGATGCGGATTTTTTTTTTTGTCAGCCCCCCCCCCCCCCCCCACTTCCCCCCCCCCCCCCAAAAAAAAAAAGTTTTTGCTCATTACGCCACTGGTTTATAATTGTCATTGCAGCACGAGCTAAATCCAGGATTTTATTTCAGAATCTGAGACAAAGTTACCGGATCCCTTTAAGAGTCACTCGGCGCGTGTAACACCGTCGGAAAGGTTTTGGTTCTTGTTGATGGCAATCGATTGGATTCATCTTCACCAAGAGTATCAATTACAGTTTATCACGTATGAATTTAGAAAACCTCGGCAAATTATTCATCTTTTTATCTCAATAATTATAACATGATCAAGATGATGTTAGGAGCTATATAGTGGAATAGGTAAATTTGTCAAGTTTCTAATGTTGATGATTTATTTCGTGAATGTACCTATAGTGACGGTTACCAATGCGCCAAGAGGCAGCGCTCACAGGGGGCAGGGGGCACAATGCCCTCCCACTTTTTCAAGTACCCCCAAAGTGTCTCTTTTTACATAGGAAAGTACCCCTTTTACTTTGAAAAGTGCCCTATTCATTTTTAAAATTTCCCCTCCCCCTTTCCACCTCTGATAAGTGCCCCTTTTATTTCGACACTACCCCTTTTCCTTGGAAAAGTGCCTTCTTTAATCTCTGGTAAGTTCCCCTTTTCAGGTACGAGAAGCGCCCCTTTTCACTTTTGATAAGCGCCCCCTTCACCTCTGATAATTGCCCTATTCAAATCTGAGAGGTTTCCCTTTGCTTTGACAAGTTCCCCTTTTCCTTTGTAAAAGTGTCCCTTCCCCTTTTAATAACTACCCCCTTTTAACCCGAATAAGCGCACCTCATATTTTCACATGTGTCCCCTTTCCTTGTTAACGTGCCCCCCATTAAAAAAGAGCCCCTTTCCCTTCTCATAAATGCCCCTTTCCATCTATGAAACTAGTTCCTTTTCATTCTCATAAGTGCCCCTTTACTTTGATAAGTCTCCCTCCCCCTCCTGATAAGTGCTCTTTTCATCTCTTATCTCTTATAAATGCCTCTTGTATTCTGACACGTCCCCCTTTTCCTTCCTAATAAATGCTCTTTTCCTTCTTATAAGTGTCCCCTTTCCCTTCTCATAATTACCCCTTTTTATCGTTGATTAGGGCCCCATTTATTTTAAAATGTGCCTCCTTGTCTTTTTAATAAAAGCCACTTCCCCCTTCTCATAATGCCCCTATTACAATCTGATTGGTGCCCCTTTTCTTTCAACAAATGCACATTGCCCTTTATCATTAGTGCCCCTTTTTCATTCTCATAAGTGCCTCTTTTCATGTATGGTCAGTGCCCCTTTTCAGATGCGATAATTGCCCCTTTTTACATCTGATAATTACCCTTTTAACAATGATAATTGCCCCATTTTCATTTCTAATAAGAAACCACCCGTGGGTGGCTCTTTTCCGTCGACAAACGCCCATTTCCCATTCTCATGACATCCCTTTTCATCCCTGATGCGTATTTTTTTTTTGTTAGGTGTAAGAAGCGCCCCATGATTATTAGCCTTTGTACTTTGACACGTGCTCCTTTTAAAATAATAATTGTCTTACCCCTTTCGGTAAGTATCCCCTTTTCCTCTCATCATTAAACGGGCCCCTAGTTTTAAGCGACTAAGAGCAATTTCCCCCAAAGCTCGCTCACTCGTAGTTATAGATGTTCTAATTATGTAACTTATTAAAGGTCTTTTCAGTCTTCCGTCAAGAGAATGTGCTTATAACCCCATCAATTGGGAAAAAAAGAATTTCCATTTTCGGTTTAACTTAATAAAATTCAGAGTGGACTTTAACAAATTATTATTATTATTATTATTATCAGGATTGGGTTTTTCCTCTTTATAAGATTGGTTTATATAATTTTTCGCACTGCGACCTCACAAATCTTGAAAATTTTGCTCGCTCTCAAATGAATTTTTTTACCATCACACCCTGATGCAAAGTATGATGCTTAAGCAATATGTTATATGATGTATAAAGAGAAACAAATATTGAAAACATCCCTGATAATTTAATCACAATATGTCCAATGTCTAAAAATTGTATATTTTCGCTTTGAGATTTGTCTGTGAAGATGCCTTTTTTTCTCCAGAAAGTGCCCTTTTCCCTTTTTTGTTGGTGACCCCCCCCCCCCCCCCCCACACACACACACACACACACACACACACACATTTTGGAAGTCGCTCCGCCGCCTCTGGCGCCAAGTAACATTATCTGCTGTGGTCCCGTTGAACTCTGAGAAAAATCAGTGGGGAAAAGGCCCGGGGGGGGGTTCGCCACCCGACCATCTCAATATCGTAAAAAGAGCCTTAAAGGCTATATCCACTCCAAAAATTAGTTGCTTTAAATAGATGCAGAAAAACAAGAGAAACAGAGCAAAACAAAATTGAGTAAAATCGGATAACTAATAAGGAAGTTATGATTTTTTTTTAAGTATGGAAAATATGGAACTTAGAAAATCACTTCAAAAATTGCCAATTTGATTATCAGTTTGTGCCGTCATTGCCTGACTATTTATCAATTGCTTTATATATTTTTTTTATCCCATTAATTTCCCTATTATCCCCCAAAACCTGATTTTCCAATGCCTTTGCCCATGTTATATGAATTGTATTATATTGTGTGCATGACATTTCACAAAATCTTTTATGAACTTTGAAAAATTGATACTATTTTCTGAACATTGTATATTCATAATTATTGATTTTCATATTAATAGTTCATCAAAATTCACATTTTTCATGATGTAACAGAAAAAAATTACTATATATTAGTGCATCCACACAAAAACATATTACTATCAATATAACGTGGATGCTGGTGTGAGGATATCAGATTTTTAGGGAGGGAATTGGAAATTGATATTATCAATATGAAGAAAACAATTAGTGGATAGTGAGGCAATGACATTCCAGACTCTAAGTGAGTTATCAATTTGTCTTGTGATTTTCAAAGTTTGTCATGTAATTCAAACTTCATAACCTTCTTATTAGTTTTCCTATTTTGCTCAATTTTTTTTTATTAGTCTGTTTGATTTTTCTGCTTCTATTAAAAGTAAGTAATTGTTGGAGTGGACATGCTGTTTAAAGATAAATTTGAGGACCCATCATGCAATTGTATGACAACTTATTTTGAAAGGCAGACAGTACATAAGAAAATTAATACATCGTCTCAACTGAGAGTATAACGTACAATATGTTTTATATTCAATAAGTTTTAATGTTTCATTGCCGGTATCTTACCTTCCACAACTTTTATATTATCGATAGAGTATCCAGAAATAACTCCTCGACAAATATGCCATTAATGAAATCTTTTTCCACAACAAAACTGATCTCCCGGTGTAATGTTATCTCTTTCATGTGGATGTCGTGTTTTCGAATGCTGTACTCTGATAGGATGGTGGGGAAGTGGATATCAACACTATGCTGGTGAAGACTGTGTGTATTATGATAAATATGACGCCGGACTTCGAGCGACGGAATGCGCGACATGGATATCTAAAGTACTCTGTGAAGGTAATGTGAACTTTTAAGATAGGGTCAGATTACTTTCCATACACATTGAACCCCCAAATTTCAAGCAGTCAAACATTTCAGTGTTGTAGGGGTTATAAAATACTTGTTTATTTATTCTTTATTAACTTCGTATATACACAAAAACAGGGTAGTCCATTCAGAAAAGAATTGTTCTTCCATGAATCTCTGTTATGTCAAACAGAAATAAACAAAAGTAACATTACACATTAACAACAACGCCAACGTTACCACAAACTTAATCAATATGGAATATTCATGATATTTTTTTTGACATTCTCTCCAGTCATTTTGTTCCCAGTCCCATTTGATGTATTCTCATAATATAACGTTTGTGGCCAGTTGGTGCTTCATTTTAGAATGAAGAGAAGGATGACCGAAAAAAAGATCAACAAATTGAAATAAATATTGCACGCATTGCTTGCTGTTTGTGTATGAGTATTAGTGGAACTGTATCATTTTCAATTAGTTGAGCTACATATTGAATATCTATAAAAAGTATTCAGTTTTTTTTTAAAGTTTAACAGACGCATTGCATCAATATCATAATATGTATTAAAACTTACTTATGCATGGAAGATAAAACATTAACTTCCAGGAGCGCGTGGAATTCACACGATTTAAGTAATATCATGGCCACAAACGATTATTCCTATGTGGGTTTTTTTTTTTTTTTTTTTTTTTTTTTTTTGGGGGGGGGGGTCCTGTTACTCTTTTTTTTTTTTGGGGGGGGGGGGTTCTGTACTTTTGTCTTTCTTTTTTTTAAAGAAAAAAATCAGTTATTAGAATGCTTACTCAATTGTCAATGGTATTCATTTTGTACACATATAGCTCCTGCCGCCGTCACACGATCCAGCACATACACCGCATCATCGCTCTCTAATCGCTGTCTCCGAGGGTTCACGCAGAAGACGGTCTCCAAGAAGTCCAAGACCCGCTGTGCTGCTGAGTGCTTAAAGGAGGACTTCTGCGTCTCATTCAATTTCAGAGATGGCGTCTGTGATCTCAACTACAGTACTCGAGACCATGAGCATTATAGTGCCTTCCAGGAGGAGGAAGGGTGTTCCTATTATGAACCGTAAATTTCCTTAATAACTAGAAATAAGAAATTTAAGGAGTTACCGATAGTGAATTAGTCAAATAGTTTAAAGAGAAATTTGACCTCTGGTAAAGGTTTGAATAGAATTGTACCTTCAAAGAGGCTGTTCAGTCACACCGGCAGAGATAGGGTGCTCTACCTCGCTATCTATGCGGTGTGGAAGGTTCAACGTCGTTTCGGTCCGCCCAACAGCGAGCAACGGCGAGCCAAAACGGCGTGCCACTGGAGCACCTCTTGGGCGTGGTCCACGAGAGATAGCGAGGTCTAGCGCGCTAGAAAAAAGGGGGTGGTACGATAGACCGCGGTATCTCATTGCGGTGTGAACAGCCTCAAAGAGGACCTCAACCTAGTTCCAGCATTTAAGACACAAAATACTGCACAGCTGTCAGTTACGATTTCGCCCAAACAGACTTTCCCTGGTGTTTTGGAATTTGATTTGATTTGATTTTTTTATTATATTTTTATCTTCATACATTCAGGCGTCAGGCCATATTTTTTAATCATTGAATTAATGCATTGCACAATTGCAAGACTTGTTCATGTGGTGAATATGAAGTCGCTTCATATTAAAATGTGCAGTTGCGCATGATCGTGAGTGGAGTTGAAAATGATCCCCAATTTTGCAATGTTGCAAGTTCATTTCGACAATTATGACTCCTTCATTGCTTAAACACAATTTCTAGAAAATACTTTGATAGTACGAAAAACGGATTGCGTAAAATCATTTTTCTGCTTTGGAAAGATAGATGGGCATAGAAATTTTTATTTTGAATTAAAACGACAAGAAAGAGCTATAATGTTTAATCGAGAGCGAATATAATAGACCAGTTCCTAGTTACTATATGGTTTAAAAAGACCCCAATTATCTTCAGATCTTTTTAACATGGAGACGTTCCACTTTGTTAACTTCTCAAAGTCCCCAAAAGATGGAGATGCTTCATGAAATCCCCTGGAACGAATACTTCAACCTCGTATCGTGAAATGCACCCTCAGTGCATTTTATAACTTTCATGAGCACCTATCCATTACTCACTTCATTGGATTTTACAAAGGTGGTTTCAATGACATTTTCCTGCTCATCTGCACACTCTATCTACGAACTAGCTTTATTTTGTTAAATTTAAAGGGAAAGCCTGTCCTGGTATATGTCTAGATATGGACTTCGACTTCATTGCAAAATTTGTATGTGTTGGTGTGGGTGTGTGTGTGTGTGTGTGTGTGTGTACATGCCTGTGGGTGTGGGTGTCTGTGCGTGTGAGTGCGTATTGATGTTGTTAGTTTTACTTTGGGATTGAGTCGCGAGTCGTACATGATATCATTTTGATTCCGTTACCAGTGGGACTGCTATATAGGCATGACAAATTTAAAACTAACCACTGCATAAGTATTATGTTCTATTTAAGTTGGCAAATATCGACCAACATGAAAATAATTGGGCCATTTTAAAGAGAATACGTTCTACTCTCATCACAAACATCGCGTAAATTAGTCTCACCGGGCCAGAAAAGGTTGTACCTGCTTGCCGATATGGCCTCCCCCTTCGAAAAAATAAAAACTAGAGAATTGTTTGGATATCATGATAATGTAAAATATCAAGGTGGTCATTAAGCAATTTCCTGCAAAATCTTTGGAAGAACATATTACTTACATGGTAAAATGATCAAACCCATGTGTATTTATGAGGCATGTTTGTCTAGATCTAGTTCTTTTTACTTATATCAGTTGCCGTTGGAATTTAACCTTTTCATTTGTTGGCCTGCAAATGGGACATCGTACCTTTAATGGAGGTAGTAGATTGAGTCAAACTACATTAAGATTCACCTTTCACTATAATTGCTAGGTTAAATTATTGAGTTTTTTGCTGGCACTTGCCTTTGTTATCATAGCAGTATAATCAAGAATATTGCAATACGAAGTTGGAGGTATTCCAATCCTAGAACGACACTAATGGTCCTTTGGCAAGAAATCAATCCATATATGCCACTCTCCACCAAGTTGTAAAATGGTACCTGGCAAATGCTGGAGTACTTATAATTACAGGGCCCTCACGATGAACAGCACATTATTAGAATATGTTTAATGTTGAGTATACTAGCTGATTATCTTCATGAGGGGGCAAACAAACGTCATAATGAATGACCTGATGCATGTACAACTTCATAGATAGCTGGCGGTAGAGCATTCAATAAGCAGTGGCATGTTGGTCGCATGTATTCACGAATGAAGGGCTTATAGCTATACGTATTAAAACTGCGTTTGCCATATATTTCCATAAGTATTTACATGATATAGCTCGCAAATAATTCATTCCTAATTCACAGCCGTAGATGTATATACATGTAGCTCAACTAAGCAAATTTTTGTTCACGTAAAGGAAAGCATGTTTAAGGAATTCTGTTACATGCCTTAGGTGTTTACAACAAATTATCACTATACACTATACAATTTTGCCTAAGGGAATGAATAAAGATTATGGCCAAAATTTTATTTTGCATGACGGAGGGACGAAAATGAAGGATGTCAATTGGTTGTTTGCTTATGTATCTTGTCTAGATTATGGAACTATGTGCTGATCAGATAATTTTCAAATTAGTTTGCAAATAAAAATTAAATGAGTCATATTTATCTCTTAACACTTCGTCTTCGGTTGGATCAATGAGCATGATAGGACCAATATGGTAAGAAATTATACGGTAAAAATTATATTTGTAACTATTTTAGCAATGGCCTATAATTTCTGATTTAGCACAGTGAATGATGAAAAGGTACGAACATGGTCTATATAAATAAAAAAATTAATAACTTTACATGTAATAAATGTCCGTCCGTGTATATAGTGAATAATTTATCAAGTCATTTCTAGACTACATGATTATAATCAAGCAGAATTCATGTTATAGACAATAATTGCGATTTTTTTATGAGTGATAAATCATTATCTTTGTTATGACTGATAAAATCTTTTTATATCTATTAAAACTTTTTATGTAGTGATATAACCAACATAATGAGGAGAACGACGAAAGACGAAATACGCTCAAAAGCGTAATAGTATAATCATTAATATTTGGGTATTGCGGTTTATTCACTTGACTCTCAAATCATGTGTTTAGTGTTCAAACCCCAGCCCAGCTGCAAAAGAATACCTGGCAAATGCCGGGGTACTAATAATTGCAGGCTGGGCCCTCATAAATAACAGCTCTGACGCTGACGGGGCTTCCCGGGGTAAACAAAATTTGTATTAGATTATGTTCAATGTTGAGTATATAGCTGATTATATTCATGAGGAGGCATATAAACGTAATAATGAATTATCTGATGCATGTACAACTTCATAGATAGGTGGCGGTAGAGCATTAAGAGAGCAGAGACATGTTGTTTTCATATGTTCATGAATGTAGGATCTACGCATTCGTATCAAAGCTGCGTTTGTGTTATTTCTATGATGTTATACATGATATAGCTCTCACATAATTCACAGCCACAGATGTAGCACAATTAATCAACTTTATTTATATCAAATCGAGCATTTTAAAGAACTTTTTCCCATGCCTTGCTCAGGTGTTTACAACAGATTATCACTATACACAAGAGTGGTAGGTAATTAATTCGTACGATTTTGCCTTAGAGAAGGATTAAAGATTATGGCCAAAATGTTATTTTGCATGACGGAGAGACAAAAATGAACGATGCTAATTGAGTGTTTGCTTATGTATTTGGCGATTTAAAACCAACTTTTAATATAATTGTCTTATCTAGATTATGGAATTATGTGTTGATCAGATAATTTTCAAATGTGTTCGAAAATGAAAATGAAATGAGTCATATTTATCTCTTTACACTTTTGTTGGATTAATGGGCATGATAAGACCAGGGACTTGATCCCAAGTCCCTGATAAGACATTAACATCCATATGGTGAAAAAATGTACGGTAAAGATTATATTTGTAACTCTTTAAGCAAACGCCTATATTGTCTGATATATAGCATAGTGAATTATGAAAATGTGGGAACATGTCTATAGAAATAAAACTTTACATGTAAATATTGTCCGTCCGTGTATATAATGAACAATTTATTAAGTCATTTCTAGACTACATGATTATAATCAAGCAGAGAATCATGTTATAGACAATATCGCAATTTTATATGAGTGAAAAATCATTATCTTTGTTATGACTGATGAAATCATTTCATATCTATTAAAACTTGTTATGCAGTGATGTCACCAACATAATGAGGAGAACGACGAAAGACGAAATAGGCCTAAAACCAACTCGCTTCAGGAAATGTTAGTGTCACACTATTTACTGTAGACTCATTTTTACTTATCTCTCTCTCTCTCTCTCTCTCTCTCTGTCTCTCTCTCTCTCTCTCTCTCTCTATCTTTCCCTAGTCCCTCTCAATCTCTATCCCGCTTGCCTTTCTCTCCCTTTCTCCCTTTCTCTCTCTCCCTCTCTCTCTCTCTCTTTCTCTCTCTCTCTCTGTCTTTCTCTCTCTATATACGTTGCTTTTTCCCTCTATTCATTTTATTTTCATAAAATGAGTTATGTAACGAGCAAATACACTTGAGAAGAAGGAAGAAGGACGAAAAAGGCCTACAAATCTAACACGCCCCAGGAAATGCTAGTGGTACGTTATCTATTGCTGACTTCAATTCTCTCTCCCTCTCTCTATTTCCCTCTCATTCCATCTCATCTTCATCCCTCTCTCCTCCTTCTCTCACCTCTCTCTCTCTCTCTCTCTCTCTCTATGTTGCCCTCTCAATTGATTACCTAAGTAATCGCTAAGTTGTCAAGGTTGCTCGTACCGAACATGTGTGTGCTTAAAGGGCCACTCTAACCAAAACGGGCTAAAAAATGAAAAAAAGACATATAGAAAACAAAATGACTGAGATTCCGAACATGTCAATGATTTTTCTTAGAAATCATCAACAATTCTGGAATCTAGCTTTAAAAATGACGACTCAGAACGCTGAGGAAAAAAAAACAGTTTCGGAGCTGTATTGCGCAAAAGGAATATGACGTCACTGCAGGAGCCTCTCCGGTGAAAAGGAGGGTGATTTAGGCATTAAAATGTCTTTAAAAGGGCAAACTACGATATTAATTGGGGGAAAAAGACATTTATCCGAAAAATAAAATGTACTTGATAATCATAGTACGTTTCTGGCAATTTCGTCATTCCTAATTATGAAATTATCAAATCGGACATGACTGCAATGACGTGCGTCGTCAAGCCACGTGACCATATTACCCTTTATCGAGGGGCGTAGCCCAGCAAGCTTGAGATCTGTGAAAAATGGATGGTTATTATCATTTTGGGGTCAATTTTGAGATTTTCTGAAAAACCAGAGGCTGGAATATTAATAAGTAGAGGTGTATTCATGTTTGTAAAGGCTATGTATGCCTGGATTACATTTGCCCCGGGCGCCGTACGATTAATTAGTCTACGATTTTTCGTAGACATCGTTCTCGGAGACTACGGGCCCTCGGGGGCAGGCAGGGGGAAATCCGTACAGAGGCTGCTCGGAGATTGTACGGAATTGTGCAATTTGAATGCAGTAGCCGTGCAGTCTCCGCAGCCTCCGCACGGAAATCGTACGGAGCCCGTGCAGCTTCCGTGCAAAGGTTGTACGGGCAGCGAGCAGCAAACATTGCAAAAGCTCTGCAATGAATGGCCGTGCGAATGCTTACGATTTTTTTTAAATTTGTTTAACTTCTCGCGAAAAAAAATCATAAAGGCTGCGGAGCCCATGAATCCGTACGAAAATTTCACGGCCGCCTCCTGCCTCCGCACAGAGGCCGCGCGGAAAAGGAGATACGAGCAGGATACGGTCTCCGTAGACTAATCGCAGGCGAAATGTAATCCAGGCATTAAGTCGGGTAAGAGTGGCTCTTTAACAATGGTGTGGTGCACTCAATTTGCCCTGCTCCGGCCCGACGCTTGAATGATTTCGCGGTGAACCTAATGTGCGGGCTCTATTGTTCAGAATGGTATAATCTGACATGTGTGCAAGCCATGAGAAGTTCCTTTTTATTGTTTCTATTTTACCAATTTGAAAAACGTACGTAGCAAGGTCTTTCACATTATCACTTGATTATTAAACATTTTGACGTGGAATGAATACAACCAACTTTCAAATGTGTCTTTGTCAGTGTTAAAACACCATATTGTGATGACGAACGTTATCATGATTATGTTAAGAGTTATGATTGTCAGTTTTATGCGCGGGAGGAAACGGTTGTGGTCATGTAAGTAAAGGTGGGTGTGTGTGAGCGCGTGTGACGTCATCTTTTGAAAGCCATTTTGGGTATTCTGAGGAGGCTAGGAACAGTGCGTGGTGGAATGTATCCCAAGTCCCTGGTGGAAGTGTGGTCGAGTGATGTGTGTGTGTGTGTGTGTGTCGCATGGTGGGGGGTAGTGGTGTGTTAGGTTGGATGGGGTTATTTGTTTCATGTTACAATAATAATTGACATACTTTTTGTTTTCATCAATCGTACAATCTACGTAATGAAAATGTTTTGAATCATGTCAAGATGAAAAACAACTGTATCATATTTCTAAGATTGATTGCAATAGTATGGAATAAATATTTTTAAAACTATTGAAAAAAGAAAAAATTATGCACTTACAACAACAGTAGTCATTTTAACCACTCCTTTCGGTTTCACGATTAGCCCAAGCCAGTATGGTTTTTCAGGTGTTTTTTTCAGGTGTTTTTCAGCTGTTTCTCTTGACCCTCCTTGAAGTAAGCTGGGTGAAAAACGACCATAATCTTGATTATTGGGGCTACTTTTATCCATGCACTTTTAGAGTGTACCTACATGTAGACTCCATTTTTACCATTTTATTTACAATCGAAAGTCATGGAGACCCATTTTAGCATAGTGAGAGTGAACTTTCATTCAAACTTATTCGGGTCAAACACAATGATATTTTGTACATTTCCAAGATTTTTTCTGACTTATTTTCAATTACAGATCGATCAATCGATCTTATTTACTGGGTGTAAGCCACAAATATGTTTAAACTATTAAGATTTCTCCCAGGAAGCATTACATTTATAAAAGTAATGCTCATTTGCTTGTTTTTTTTTCTTTCGATCTATTGCAGCATAAAGTTTATTCTTTTAAATATATATTAGTTTTAAATTTAAATTCCTAATTATAACATAATTTTCACTTTATTTTGTTTTATTTTATATTTGTATTTGTTAATTATTATATTATGTTATTCATCACGCTCGTTACAATTATTTTCATCATATTTCATTCAATTGATTTTAAATCCGCTCTTCTTTTACTTTTGTAATTGTTTAATTTGTATTGCGTCTTATTTTGAATTGTATATCTTTTATATGTGATTTTTATTATGTGTGCATGGACTTGCTGAAGAACAGCCATTGGCTGAAGCAAGTGATCCGTTTTGAAATAAAATAAAATGATATGAAATGTTGGTCATAAAGGTGGAATAATTTTGTATTACCCAAGGTATTATGGAATGATTTTGAATTGAATTGAAATTTATTTCCATCATCATAACAATATATACAAAGATAAAATATGGAATTTCATAACATGTAAAAATATCAAAATTACATATAAAATTGACATAACAGCATTCAAAATATAAATGGAAAATGGTGCATCCGTAAAAGCCAGTAAGGCTTGACAATTGAATGCACCAGGCGCAGAAGTAATAATAACATATACTTGAAGAAGTATTTTGACAATGATTTATTCCTAATACATCTAGATAACAATATATATTCTCAGATTTTATTGAATTATACTTTGTGAGTGTTTTGTTTTACGTGACTGCTAAAGCATGTGTGAACTACTATGCATATCGTCTAGGGGACCTACGGACTTACCTCATAACTGACAGTAATGAGGACTAATGCCTCACAAAAGACACTAATACAGCACATCGACACGGTTTGGATCCTGGGCCTCAAAGTTACGAGGTCATTGCTTTGCCACTGAATCATGACTGTAGCGGAGGCTATCGAAGGGGGCAACCCCACCCCCCCCCCCAAAAAAAAAATGCAATAGATTATCAAAATTTCATTGCATTTTCCCCCGATCCCGAACATGAAAAAATCCTCTGTGTGGCCATGCCTTGAACCATAATGCATGGCCGTATATAGTAATTATGACCAACAGTGTATATTAGTGTATATGCAACTTGGTATGCAGCGATGCTATCATTTACATGAGGAGAACTAAAACCCACTCGCCACTATTTCGTCTCTCTCTCTCTCTCTCTCTCTCTCTCTCCCTCCTAGCCCCTCAACCTCTATCCCGCTCTTTTTCCTCTCCCTCTCTCAGTTTCTCTCTCTCTCTCACACACACACACACACACACCCTTTGCTCTGTTGCTCTCTCTCCCCCGCTTTCCCTCTCAATAGATTATAAATGTGACGTCATACTTGCCAAGTTGTCAAGGTTGCTTGTTCCAAACAGTTTTATGCCAAACAATGGCGTGGTGATCGCACCAGGCCCAATTACGCTTAATTTGCTTGCCTGTTTGCAGAGGACACTCGCGCGTGTTGAAGATCCTACAAGATCCTAAAACGCAAGCAGGCTGAAAACTACAATCAACATGCTAAAGACTTGCCAATCCTGGAAGAAGGGGATGTTGTCCGTTTCAAGTCCTGCAGGAGTTAGGAAGCTCTGTATGGCTGAAAGCAGTTGTACAGAAACGACTGTCTGAAAGATCCTACGAGGTCGAGACAGACTCAGGACTGCATAGAATGCTAAGAGAGCATACCTAAGAAGACAAAAAAGAACCCCAGTCTAGAGAAGAATCAAAGGGAAAGAGAAAATAAAGGTGAAAAACAAAACACGTTCAATAAGACAATGTCTGGCAAAAGACTAGACCACCAAAGAGATTTGGTGATTATGTTTGAAGATGAATTATTCTCCTAAATGTTCTATTAGTAGGTATAGAGATACATGTATAATGACTTGTTCCTATTTTGCATCATTCTTGCAATAGTTAGTAGGAACTACTTTACTATATATAGTGTGATTTTACTGTGCTAAACAAATTTGCAAGTAAATTATCTTAATTACTGATGGAAAGTTTGAAAGCAAATTGTATTTACACGCATTGAGACAAGACTGTCAACTATGTTCAAGCGTTATCACATTGTTTCGTCACAATGCCTTATTAGAGCCAATTGTTGTAAGAAAAAATGACAAAAGAAAAGAGTCAAATTCAGTTTATTCATCTTATTACCGATTTAATGACAAGATGAAATCTGTACAACATCGTTTACAAATGACAAATGAGAGATATGATAGTAAATGTACATGAATAAACAGATTTTAATTAGATTCTGAAGCAATACATCTACAGGTAATATGAACCAAATTCAATCAGCTAATGATTTTATTGTGGTAAATGTATTAAATACGAAAAATGAATACAGAGTTAATTTGTCTTTCAGAAAAGGGAGGATGTATGAATATAGCATGATCTTCATGATTAATGTAGCATTGCTGTATGCATGCGCGATTGCCCTTGGCAAACGTGTTTTATGTGAATAAAAGAGTTTAGAGTTCGAGAGTTAGCACAATCCACAATGTAGTCCATCTCTAGTCTTTTGTGTGATATATCACCATTTACATATGACCACTCGATGAGAACTTACAGCTACTGAAACAACATGTCCGTCGTAAAGGTGACCTCCAGTCTTGATTAACAACAACTTTTTGGGATACCAAATGGCGTCGTGTTCCCCATGTGAACCCACTTTTATGAGCCTTTAAAATAAGATGCCCATCACTGAGAATATGTCTTAAACATTATGCTTTCACTCCCATATTATATAAAGTCTATTGCAAACAATTTTGCGGGCAAGTACGTTAATGTGTGATTGCTTGTTTCGTCATCGTATAGTACATTTCATTCGATTTGTCAACAAGGTGAACACCCACAATCCCAAATCTTTATTAGATGCCGTGTTCTGCGACTAAGACAGGGGTAGAGCAGTGGTCAATTAACTGGGAGGACACGGGTTAGAAATCAAGTGGATTCGTGAATGTCATTAGGTAAGGCATTAGTCCCCATTAATAAGTCCCTTGTAGGGGACTTAAAACCGTCGGTCCACTAGTTACTTTATTTACAAGCTTACACATGCTTAGCTAGCAGTCAGGTAAAATAAGCCACCAATTTATCAAAATATCAGATCACGTCATGCTAAAAAATACAGGGTTCTACGTCAGTTATAAATTTAAGGATGATCATGATTGATAATGCAACTATTTTGAACGGAACATTTTCAATCATTCTCAGCTGTATCTGGGTACATACATTTTGCAATTTCAAATTGTCTTAATAATTCAAAACTAATGTACAATCTGAAGCAAGGTACAAAAAAAATGACACCCACCCTGAAAGATGCTGTTCTACCTCTTATTTCTGTTCATATTGTAGCAATATATCTAATACTGGAGGTAAATAAGAGAGATGAATAAATAATAATTTCTGAATAAATCAGAAGAAGAACAAAAGAAATGTGAGTCTGTTTTTTAATTTAAGATAATGTATGGATTCTCTCTTTGGTATCTTTTCAATAATTGTGATAAATAGGACACATATCTTTCCACAATGATTATATCTGTATGGGATGGGATCATCGGGAACATGTCTTTCTACGTGCAAATATCTATTCAATCATAGAAATCGAGAGAAGAAAAAAATCATAAGGAAAAGAGGAAAAAGAGAAAAGGGAAAGGAGGAACGAGAATAAAATCACTGGGCAAGATGAGGGACAAGTTAATAATAATTGTTATTCCCTCTAAATCCTTTTATTGGCAAAATTACAGACCCATTCGGCATTAAGCACTCACTTAATATTTGATCAAATCTATTATATCAAATATTTTGATATTTCTTATCGAATACGTGCGCACTACAGATGTGAATATATTTGATTTTGTCATTTTCGCGCTTAATGGGCGACATGGATTAATGTGTAAATTACGCTCGTAATTGAAGGTCGTATGACAGCGGAAATAGTGTTATTTAATTCGGCTAATATATCCTGTTAGTTTCTCCAGACTATTATCCCTTCTTAATTGTATGTATTCCATCGCAAGGATAAGCTGATAAAAATAAACAAACGTGATTGTATATAATAGTAACTGTAGTGCAAATACCAATCTATTAAAATTACTTATATGTTTTCAATTACTGTCCTTGAAAGAAGGATGTATCATAAAGCCAAAAATGTATTTTATGTTTTTAGGTCCTTAATTTCTATGGAGTGTAAATGAAAGTAGAAACAAACAAATACGGAAGAAAGGATTGATACATGGATTTTGTGGACTACGCGTTTATTTCTGTTACAGGCTCAATACGTTTTTGTTATTTTGTGTTTATTGTGTTGTAATACTTTCAGTAAGCGTTTGATTGTTTGTTTGCTTGTGTAGGTAAGTGTGGGCATTGGTTTTTGCGTGTCAAGCACTTTCAAGCACTTTCAAAAATACATTAATAATGGCAACATTACAATTACATAAAATCATAAAATTTAGACTAAAACCGTCTCTTATTTGTGAATGAAAGGATAAAGAGCAAAACATGGGAAACGAGGAAATATGCTTAATTCATAAAGTGAGTGTGCTGAAGGAGACATGTGTGTGTGTATTAAACATTAATATATTATATATATATATATATATATATATATATATATGTGTGTGTGTGTGTGTGTGTGTGTTTTAATAATGGTAGCATGAATGTGTCAATAATATTACGCGTTTGCTTTCTTATGAAAGATTTGAAAATTAAAAGTATAGTATTAGAAGTAAAATCCCTTGATTTGATTTGGAGCATTACAAATCATAATAAATCCCTTACATGAACTTATATGTACTGTATCCTGTATGGATTATTAGATTTGATCTGATTCAGCTTTTTGTTAAGAGACTATACATTGTTAATTATAGAGGGCAGAGAGAATACAGTATGACGTGTTCTTGTTGGTATAGTTATACATTTATTAATAATAATGGGATTTCTCGACAAACCGCTTCTCAATGTTTCTTTTTTTCTTCAAACAGACATGGAAGCTATGAAGCTAGCGATCAATCATAAAAGTGCAAGCCTGAAATCTTCCATTCAGTTCAAAGGGATTTAATCATGATATTAAATTAAATCTGCTCCATCTATTTCTGCATTGATCAAATAACTTGATGAATAATTAGCCCAGAATCTTAGTTTGAATGGGCTGAAGAGCTTCAAAATCAGTCAGATATAGCTTTTGAAAATATGGAAAAGGCCAAGCTTTTATATAACTTACTTTTCGTACTTTCCACTACCATAGAAGGTGAAAATAAGAACATTTTTATGTTGAGGTACCCTCCATTCCATGTACAAATAATAATGGGATTTCTCGACATACCGCTTCTCAACGTTTCTTTTTTTCTTCAAACAGACATTTTGAAGCTAGGAGGCAAGCAATCAATCGTAAAAGTACAAGCGAACAATCTTCCATTCAGTTCAAAGGGATTTAATCACAAAATTAAATTAAATCTGCTCGATCTATTTCTGCATTGATCAAATAACTTCATGAATAATTAACCCAGAATCTTGGTTTGAATGGGCTGAAGAGCTTCAAAATGAGTTTAAAAATGTAGCTTTTGAAAAATATGGAAAAGGCCTAGCTTTTATATTACTAACTTTTCGTACTTTCCACTACGTGACCATAGAAGATGAAAAGAAGAAATTGTTTATGTTGAGATACCCTCATTTAAAAACTATTAGATCAGATGTAGGTCTCTGTTTTGGTTTTATAACATAACATAATTAACAACATATATGTAAAATATGTTATCCGAAAAAAGATAGCTTTGTAGAATTTTACTTTTTTTCAGATTCTGAATCTCATAATTTGTGATCAAAACTTGAAGGTAATTATAGATTGGTCAAATCAGTGATACGTTAAAGAGTCAGGAGGAGCGAGAAAGACACGTGAGATGGAAGGAGGGGGAGAGAGAGGGAGAGAGAGAGAAAGAGAATGGGAAGGGAGGCAGTAACTGACTCATTTTCAAAATAATTGTATTTATCGCCATTTTATTAGACTTCGCTAGATGATCTCACGATTTGTTGGTGACGTTGAAGATTAATTCCACCTGAGGTCGGAAGATAAATAACATTTGTATAGAGTATAATCCTTTATAAATCAGCAATTTAATTACGCTTAATTTCCTTGCCTGTTTGCAGAGGAAACTCACGCGTGTCGAATGCTCGAAATAAAAATGTGTACTTATCTCTCATTCCACACTGCCTGCTTCTCTTCTTATCTTCTATATATTTGTTTCCACTTTCACTCTTATACTGGGATAGATCCACGCGCATCTACAGATACATGTTGTTTTTCTTTAGCAGAAATGACCCTTACTCTCTTTCTCTATTTGTCCAACACACACACCCTAAAGCACACGATCTTACATATACACACTTTTTTCTCTTGCACTTTCCGTGCATCTATAGAAGAATTATGTCCAAAACTCCAAATCCCTCTCCCTCTTCCTTTTCTCTCTCTCTCTCTCTCTCTCTCCCTTTCTCTCCCTCTTTTTATCTATTTATCATTTTATCTTTTCATGTCGTGTAGTATCATTATAAACATATACATCATTTGAGCTCTTTCATTCTCTTTCCTCTTCGCTTAACTCTCTGATGTGCCATCACCCCCCCCCCCCCCTCTTCTCTCTCTCTCTCTCTCTCTACCCTCTCTCCAACTCTCACGCTATACAAATTGGCTTAATTAATTGGTTAGCTACGGTTGAGTTAGCTGTGGTATTAATGAATGTACCTGTTGTCACCAAATCCCCTTCCGTAAGAGAGGATTTAACTATAAACCCCAGTCGAAATTAATTTCAACCTTTCCAGCACACAATAAAAGGAGGGAGAATCTGATCGAGAACACATTTCAGTTTGCTAACTTCATGAGAGTGTGGTCAGTATTTTTTTGGTAGAAACTCCCTGGAACCTGATAAATTCCTCCAGCATGATCGGTCTAATCTTGCTTGCAATTTTGACAGGATTTACAGCAAATGTACAAACAAAAGGTAAGTAAATTTTCCCAACGTTTTTTGTTTCGTATCATAGATACGATTTTGAAGAAAACGAATAACTCTGCTGTTCTCTTTGTCGTGCAAATCCGTCTTCGTTTGATTTTGATTTTGCTCCTTCGAGGACAGTTTTGATAGTAAATACTTATAAACAAGATTTCACAATGGGTTCGGTAAATAAAATTTCATAGATTCTGCTAGTTACTTGGAATTTCATCCAGATAGAATAAAATGTGTTGAGGCATACTTATTTCAGCTTTTAAAAAAAATCGCATTTTGCGGTAACAATTCGACAATAATTGTGTTGATAAATTTTGTGTCATATTTGAAACTAATCTCGCTAAATGGAGAGTTTGAGAGATGAATAATTAAAAAAGAATGCAGCTGTGGTCATGCGAGATGGTTTAGAAAATGTTTAAAATTGCGTTTTCCTGCAATGTATACACAGTGCGTATAAATATATTGAAGAAAAAAAATTGTAGCTTATAATTGAAAACTTATCGTCATTGTGACCTTAAAAAAATATTATATTATAAAGAATAACTTGTTTTCTGCCTAATGATACCCTATTCATAGTTTCTTTTCTGCTACTGATGACTGAGCACCAGAATGTTTGAAAAAAGTGCCGTCGAATTATCCTCGTATCAAGTTTGAGCTGATGCACCGAATGTGGGTCAGGTCATATGCACGTGTAATTTAGTTTGCTTCATGCATACTTCATTTAGTTTTTCCGATTTAGTGGTCCGATATATTTAAGTTTTCACAATGCCTCGTTTTAATCCACCGGATAACCTCTTGTTTCATGACATTTAAGATCTCTCTGCTCACTTGTCCATTGCACCATTTCACATGCTGCTTAAGTTGCGTTAAGTGCACAACCTATTTATTTCGAACAGTGCATAAAAACTCAGAGATTTACTTACCTAGAAGATTCAGTAAAAGCAAGAATAAAAGTCATGATGATAAATTTGATAACTACGAATGATATTTACAGTATACTGTCATTACAAAGGTATCATTCAGAATCCTTGTCCATTTTGAATGACTCAATGTCAAGGCTTACCTTAAACAAGAGATGCGAGAGAAGCCAAGATGGTGCCATCATAACAAAGAGAATATCCTAAATTGTGCTTTCAAATAAGCATTTTTATAAGGCTGTGTTGACATTGTTACATTTTGTATTCAATCGCCCAAAATCAATATGACTTAGTCAACTTTTTTTTTAGATTGAAATATCAATTCGTAAGAGCTTTTGACCCATATTAAATACATTAGCCCAAACTTGGTACAAGAGAATTTGACAAAAACTTTTTTAAAGCCTGTTTCTCATTCATCCGGGGCAGCAGAGTTATGAATAAGGTATCATTAGACAGATCGGTACTCTTTAAAATGAAATATAATTCAAATTCACAAAGGTTATTACATTTAAATGGGAATCTACCAAATTTGCACGAAAACGAATTTGATCATTACATTCTGCGGCGGACCGCCAGGTGAGACGAATTTGAATGAAATCTGGCGAAAATGAATGGACGAGTGTTGAAATAGATTTACTATTGATAAAGTTATACTTGAATTACAAATTACTTGATTAACTTTGACATTAACAAGATCCCGAATTCCAAAGAAGAATTGAAATGCACGAAGATGCATTTGAATGGAAAAAAAAACGTTTTTAAATGGACTGTAAATTATATGTTATTCATCACAGGTATTTCTGGTCGGCCTACATTGCATAATGTCTCATTTTGAATTTTACGTTGATTTTTATCGACAATTGTTCTAGATTTCCAATAGAAATTAGAATGTTAGTTGTGGTGTGTTATATAGAATTTTCCGGTCCACCAAACACTTTTTTTAAATGACGAAATTGATTAAAACTATTTTACGGTGGCAGCCGAGGATGACGAACTTGCTTTGCTTTTGATGAAATAGGATGTGAATGATGAAATTGATCGGGCAAAGTGCGAAAATGAACGAATGACCAAAGACGATGACTATAAAATGGGCAAGATTATAAGTTTCGGAACGAACTGAATGAAAAATAGTATGAAATTGATTCTTTATTAAGTTTTGAAATGGACGGTAAATTCTATATAAAAATGATTGTGATGAGGGTTTTTTTATAGCGCTCACATCGGACAGGATTAGGGTAAAGGGTTGTTTCAATATAATCTGTGCTTTAACTATGATACACACTATTTTGGTGCCAATACCATAGCATGATTTCGTTCAGTGGTGGATCCGGGAGGGCAACGGGAGCCTCTCCGCTCTCTCTGCGCCCGTCCCCTCCCCCCGAAAAATTGGAATAGGGAGAAGAGGGCATATTACTCTTTTGTTTGCTTGTAAGAAAAAAATTAAGAGCCTACTTACTTACACTGAAATTCACTGTAAATCATATTGAGATAGCATATTAAATAATCTCGCAAACGAGTCCTTTAAATCGGGAGAACAAAGTGAGACTAAATTCAACACGTTTCATATATCAATATTCTTTTTGGTACCAAAAATGTACATGAGCTTTGATTCATCTCGCTCGATGTTTCTTAATGCGTTCCAGATTTATTTTTTTATTTTCCTGCTGATTTTAATACTTTATCCATTCCATTTCTTACATATTCCATTTTTTCTAACTTTGTCAAATCAATGTTATCATTGCGCATCAAATTAAGTCAAAGTTAATTCAACTTCGTCACTAGGCTTGTTTTGTATAATCCCTTTGTGTATGTATATTTTTTAACAGCGTAGGACTATGACTACACATTTACATCACCATGAGAATCATTCAATCGAATTTGTTATCTCTTTGTTTCATATTTTCATTTTGCCCATGCACTCATTGTTCCAGCTTTAATCACGTGAATTTTATGAATGTCAACACTACAAAATTGAAGCCATTTTAGCAATGGTATTTATAATGTACATATATAAATGTGTGTGCATATTTGTGTGTGTGCGTGTGTGTGTGTGTATATATAGTGCACTTTCATCAATCTCTGCACTGATTTAAAATTCTATCGCCCCACCAAATGCAGAATACCTTCTGTGACCGGTACCATAAACTTTAAATATTATTTAATATGCAGCCCAAAAGGTTTTCTGTAAGCAGGGCTCCCACTTAGCCGAGTTGGAGCCTCGAAGTGTGGCAAGCTGGCGCGAGCTTATGGCAAGCCGTTTTATCATTAAAACATATTTCTTGATATCAAGAATTCAATTCTTGATATCAAGAATTACCATTGCTTTACAACGTAAAATTATTTCTCGATATCAAGAAATATGTTTTAATGATTAAACGGCTTAATTGCCATAAGCTCGCAACAACTCGAGGCTCCAACTCGGCTAAGTGGCAGCCCTGCTTTAGAACACTCTTAAGTAGGGCTCCCACTTAGCCGAGTTGGAACCTCGAGTTGTGGCGGGCTGGCGTGATCTTATGGCAAGCATTTTTATCATTAACACATATTTCTTGATATCAAGAATTCAATTCTTGATATCACGAAATCGAATTCCTGATATCACGAAATCGAATTCTTGATATCAAGAGTTACCATTGCTTTACAACGTAAAATTATTTCTTGATATCAAGAATTGATTTATTGGTAGCAATTAATTATAAAACAGCTTGTCATAAGATCGCGCCAGCTCGCCACAACTCGAGGTTCCAACTCGGCTAAGTGGGAGCCCCGGCCCCCCCCCCCCCCCCCCCCACTCAGTGTTATTTAGGGTACGCATATGCTCGTTTCCTCTTTTTGAAAGCACCCCCTATCTGAGGACTGCCAACATTTCCGAACCCCCCTTTCGCGGGCTTTTTGCGGGCTTTTCCTGCCTTGGAGACCCCCCTAAATCATGAAAAATGGTCAATGTACCCCCCTTAATTCGGAATAATTTTTTAGGAGTGCAAATAGATGAGAGAGAAAAAGAAAAAAACACCCCCTTTTTAAAGAAATCTCCGGGTGAAAAGTCAAATACACCCCTTTTTTTACAATTCTCGGGCCGGACTTTGTCGCACGAAAAGTACCCCTTTACCGGACATTTTGGCAACACGCATGCGGTCATTTCGAACCCTGAGTGGGGGGGGGGGGGCGGGGTGGGAGCCCTGCTTTACTGTAGAACTAACTTCAAGCCATCAACATTAAATCAGTTGATCAGATTATGTTCATTAAACATAAAATTAGTTAACTCAATATCGCATTCATTTACAGAGGTTACCTACAGATGCGATGAAGACTGGTGGAAATTTGGAGACAGGTGTTACCGAATCCTGGGAAATTCCTTATATGCTAAATCGTATGCGATAAAATTATGTACCGATGCAAAGTCTCAACTCTTCGTCCCTTCGTCGCAAGAGGAGTACGACGCTGTGTCAGCATACATCAACAACCTTGGCTTGGTCACCGCGCCTAATAATCCGATTCCTGCACCCATCACCGATGTGTGGATAGGGTGTGAGGCGGGAACACCCACCTGTATAGATGGAACAGTGTTTAACAGCATTGATGGTATGTATAGAAAATAAAAGGTATAGGGTAGAAATATTTATGATTCTAGGAATGATTACTATACACCCATTTCATACATGAAACAATTTCTGAAACACCCCCTCCTCTTCCATTAAGGAAAAAAAACTTGCAACTTGCAACACGCCAAAAAGCGCAGCTGTGATGGCCTTTGGAAGGCTTTCTTGAGAAGACAGTTAAAGGCATCGTTTAACAATGTTAAATCTGAGATGCACGGCCCTGCGTGCTACCAGTGTCTGTGATATGATGTAATATTGAAGCCCTACAAAAAATCGCGCTTCAAAATGATCAAGAAGTGCCTCAAAAAAGTAAAAATCTTTGAGTGACCGGTTTTACAAAACTCGTTTTTCCCAAAAGACTGTAGTGTTACGAAAATTCGATTTCCAATCATAAATATCTTGATAATCAGACAGGCGATCGGCTTGTAAGAGTCATAGAGTTCCTGACTGACCTAAATGTTTATAATTATCATTGCAGCATGAGCTGAATCCAGGATTTTGTTTCAGAATCTGAGACAAAGTTTCCAGATCCCTTTAAGAGTCACTCGGCGCGTGCAACACCGTCGGAAAGGATTTGGTTCTTGGCAGTGGCGTACGCAGAATTTTTTCAAGGGAGGGGTTTTAAAATCGGGCCCAAAATTTGCTCCCGAAAATTTGAAAATCGCGACGGCCTAAAGAGTCGCTCAGTGAGGGGGGGGGGGGTTAAGCGGACACTTTTTTTTTTTTTTGGTAGTCCAAAAAAAAATCGCAACGACTTAGCAAGCCGAAAAGTCGCTCAGTGGGGGGTGGGGGGGGGGGGGGGGAGGGTAAGAGGACACTTTTTTTTTTTTTGGGGTCTCGAAATTTGAAAATTTGACATTTTGTTCCGTTGGGGGGTGGGGGGGGTAAGGTCATCTTTTTTAGGTCAGCCATTGGCATAATTTTTTTTTTTTTTTTTTTTTAATAAAAAAAAAGGAAGGGGGGGTTCACAAAAAGCATACACAGAACATACACATAAAAAAAACTCAAGGGGGGGTTTAACCCCAACCTCCCCCCCCCCCTGCGTACGCTCTGGCTTTAGGTGATGGCAATCGATTGGATTCATCTTCACTAAGAGTATCAATTACAGTTTCTCACGTATGACTTTAGAAAACCTCTGCAAATTAATCATCTTTTTATCTCAATAATTATAACATGATCAAGATGATGGTAGAAGCTATATAGTGGAATAGGTAAATTTGTCAAGTTTCTAATCTTGATGATTTATTTCGTGAATGTACCTTTAGTGACGGTAACCAATGCGCCAAGCAGAGGCAGCGCTGCCAGGGGGCAGGGGGGCACAGTGCCCTCCCACTTTTTCGAGTACCCCCAATATGCCCCTTTTTGCATAGGAAAGTGCCCCATCAACTTTGTAAGAAGTGCCCCTTTTTACATAGGAAAGTGCCCCTTTCACTTTGACAAGTGCCTCTATTCATTTTTAAAATTTCCCCTTCCCCTTTCCACCTCTGATAAGTGCCCCCTTTATTTTGACACTACCCCTTTTCCTAGGACAAGACATTTTCCTTTGCATTAAGTGTCCATTTTCCATTTTCATAAGTGCCTTCTTTAATCTCTAGTAAGTTCCCCTTTTCAGGTACGAGAAGCGCCCCTTTTCACTTTTGATAAGCGCCCCCTTCACCTCTGATAATTGCCCTATTCAAATCTGAGAGGTTTCCCTTGCTTTGACAAGTTCCCCTTTTCCTTTGTAAAAAGTGCCCCTTCCCCTTTTAATAACTACCCCCTTTTTAACTCGAATAAGCGCACCTCATATTTTCACATGTACCCCCTTTCCTTTTTAAAGTGCCCCCATTAAAAAGGAGCCCCTTTCCCTTCTCATAAATGCCCCTTTTCATCTATGAAACTAGTTCCTTTTTATTCTCATAAGTGCCCCTTTACTTTGATAAGTCTCCCTTCCCCTCCTGATAAGTGCTCTTTTCATCTCTTATCTCTTATAAATGCCCCTTTTATTCTGATACGTCCCCCTTTTCCTTCCTAATAAATGCTCTTTTCCTTTTTATAAGTGCCCCCTTTCCCTTCTCATAATTACCCCTTTTTATCGTTGATTAGTGCCCGTTTATTTTAACATGTGCCTCCTTTTCTTTTCAATAAGAGCCACTTCCCCCTTCTCATAATGCCCCTATTAAAATCTGATTGGTGCCCCTTTTCTTTTAACAAATGCACATTGCCCTTTATCATTAGTGCCCCTTTTTCATTCTCATAAGTGCCTCTTTTCATGTATGGTCAGTGCCCCTTTTCAGATGCGATAATTGCCCCTTTTCAAATCTGATAATTATCCTTTTAACAATGATAATTGCCCCATTTTCATTTCTAATAAGGAACCTATCCCGTTTTCATAAATGCCCCTATTCACTCCTTATAAATGCCCCTATCACAATCTGATGGGTGGCTCTTTTCCGTCGACAAATGCCCATTTCCCATTCTCATGAAATCCCTTTTCATCCCTTATGTGTGTCTTTTTTTTAGGTGTAAGAAGTGCCCCATGATTATTAGCCTTTGTACTTTGACACGTGCTCCTTAAAAAAAAAAAAAATTGTCTTACCCCTTTCGGTAGGTGTCCCCTTTTCCTATCATCATTAAACGGGCCCCTAGTTTTAAGCGACTAAGAGCAATTTCTCCCAAAGCTCGCTCACTCGTAGTTATAGATGTTCTAATTATGTAACTTATCAAAGGTCTTTTCAGTCTTCCGTTAAGAGAAGGTGCTTATAACCCCATCAATTGGGAAAAAAAGAATTTCCATTTTCGGTTTAACTTAATAAAATTTAGAGTGGACTTTAACAAATTATTATTATTATTATTATTATTATCAGGATTAGGTTTTTCCTCTTTATAAGATTTTTTTTATAAATATAAAACAGAGCAAAACAAAATTGAGTAAAATCGGATAACTAATAAGGAAGTTATGATTTTTTTTTAAGTATGGAAAAAATGGAACTTAGAAAATCACTTCACAAATTGCCAATTTGATTATCAGTTTGTGCCGTCATTGCCTTACTATCAATTGCTTTATATATTTTTTTTATCCCATTAATTTCCCTATCCCCAAAACCTGAATTTCCAATGCCTTTGCCCAGGTTATATGAATTGTATTATATTGTGTGCATGACATTTCATAAAAAAATTTATGAACTTTGAAGAATTGATACTATTTTCTGAATATTGTATATTCATAATTATTGATTTTCATATTAATAGTTTATCAATATTCACATTTTTCATGATGTAACAGAAAAAATTACTATATATTAGTGAATCCACACAAAAACATATTACTATCAATATAACGTGGATGCTGGTGTGAGGATATCAGATTTTTAGGGGGGGATTGGAAATTGATATTATCAATATGAAGAAAACAATAAGTGGATAGTGAGGCAATGACATTCCAGACTCTAAGTGAGTGGTCAATTTGTCTGGTGATTATCAAAGTTTGTCATGTAATTCAAACTTCATAACCTTCTTATTAGTTTTCCTATTTTGCTCAAATTTTTTGTTATTAGTCTGTTTGATTTTTCTGTTTCTATTAAAAGTAAGTAATTGTTGGAGTGGACATGCTGTTTACAGATAAATTTGAGGACCATCATGCAATTGTATGACAACTTATTTTGAAAGGCAGACAGTACATAAGAAAATTAATACATCGTCTCAACTGAGAGTATAACGTACAATATGTTTTATATTCTATAAGTTTTAATGTTTCATTACCGGTATCTTACCTTCCACAACTTTTATATTATCTATAGAGTATCCAGAAATAACTCCTCGACAAATATGCCATTAATGAAATCTTTTTCCACAACAAAACTGATCTCCCGATGTAATGTTATCTCTTTCATGTGGATGTCGTGTTCTCGAATGCTGTACTCTGATAGGATGGTGGGGAAGTGGATATGTTCACTATGATGATGAAAATTGTGTGTATTATGATAAATCTGACGGCGGACTTCGAGCGACGACATGCGCGACATGGAAATCTCCAGTACTCTGTGAAGGTAATGTGAACTTTTAAGATAGGTTGCAAATTACTTTGCACACACCTCTAGGTTCAAGCAGTCAAACATTTCAGTGTTTTAGGGGTGTATAATACTTTTTATTTATTTACTTCGTATCGCAAAAAACAGGGTAGTCCATTCAGCATTAAATTAGGTGTTCTGTGAATCCCTGTAATGTAACGAACAATTTAATATTAAATATTAACAACGATAACGACAACATTAATACAAAATAAATCATTACGGAATATTTATGATATTGGGTCATCATTCTCTCCAGTCAGTTTGTTCCCAGTCCCATTTGCTGTGTTCTCACGATAGAAAGTTTGTGACAAGTGGGTACTTCATTTTAAAATGAAGAAAAGAATGACAGAAAAAAGTGTCAACAAATTAAAATAAATAGTGCATGCATTACTTGCTGTTTGTGTGAATATTAGTGGAACTGTACCTTTTGCATTTAGTTGAGTTTAGTTTAGTTTAGTTTAAATATAAAAGCCATTCAGATTTTTGTTAAGTTTATCAGAGGCATTGCAAAAATTTCATATTATGTATGGTAGACAAGACATCAACTTCAAGAAGCGCGTGGAATTCACACGATATAGAGAATTTCATTGGCACAAACGATTATTTCTCTGTTTGGTTGTTTTGTGTGTTTTTTGTGTGAGGGGGGTTCTTTTTGTTGGTCTTTTTTTTTTGATAAATTATTTTTAGTTATCAGAATGCTTACTCAATTCATTGTGAATGGCTTTTATATATACTTATAGCTCCAGCCGCCGTCACACGATCCAGCACATACACCGCATCATCGCTCTCTAACCGCTGTCTCCGAGGGTTCACGCAGACGACGGTCCCCACGAAGTCCAAGACCCGCTGTGCTGCTGAATGCTTGAAGGAGGACTTCTGCGTCTCATTCAATTTCAAAGATGGCGTCTGTGATCTCAACTACAGTACCCGAGACCATGAGCACTACAGTGCCTTCCAAGAGGAGGAAGGGTGTTCTTATTATGAACCATAGATTTCCTTGATAACCATCAATAAGAAATTGTAAGAGTTACCGGTAGTAAATTATTCAAACAGTTTAAGTATAAAGAGAAATTTGAGCTCCGGTAAAGGTTAAAATAGAATTGTGTCTTAGAAGAGGAGGACCTCAACCTCGTTCCAGCATTTAAGACATAAAATACTGCACAGCTATCAGTTACGAGTTCGCTCAAATAGACTTTTCCTGGTGATTTGCATTTGATAATCAATTTATTTTTCTTCAAAAATTATCATACATTCAGGTGTCATGCCATTTTTTTAAATTATTTTAATCAATGCATTGCACAATTGCAAGACTTGTTCATGTGGTAAATATGAAGTCACTTCATATTAAAATGTGCAGTTGCGCATGATCGTAAGCGGAGTTGAAAATGACCCCCGATTTTGCAATGTTGCAAGTTCATTTCGACAATTATGGCTCCTTTATTACATAAACACAATTTCCAGAAAAATACTTTGATAGTACGAAAAACAGATGCGTAAAATCGATTTTCTGCTTTGGAAAGATAAAAGGGCATAGAGATTTTTATTATGAATTAAAACGACGAAAAAGAGCTAGTGTTTAATCGAGAGTGAGTATAATAGACCAGTTCCTAGTTAGTATATGTTTTTAAAAGACCAAAAATATCTTCAGATCTTTTTAACATGGAGACATTCCACTTTGTGAACTTCCCAAAGTCCCCAAAAGATGGAGATGCTTCATAAAATCCTTTACCTAGTTGGAAAGAATACTCTCACCTGTGCATCGTGGAATGCACCCTCAGTGAATTATTTAACTTTCATGAGCACCTATCCATTACATTACTCACTTCAATGGGTTTTACATTGTTCTGCTCATCTGCACAATCTCTCTACGAACTAGCTTTATTTTGTTAAATTTAAAGGGAAAGCCTGTCCTGGTATAAGTCTAGATATGGACTTCGACTTCATTTAAAACGTTGTATGTTTTGATATAGGTGTGTGTGCGTGCATGCGTGTGGTGTGGGTGTCTGTACTTGTGAGTGCGTATTGATGTTGTTAGTTTTACTTTGGGATGGAGTCGCGAGTAATACCATTTCTCATTCCATTAACTGATATAGGCATGACAGGTTTAGAACTAATGAATGCATAAGTATTATGTTCGAATCAAATTGGAAAGTATCGACCAACGTCAAAATAACTGGGTCATTTTAAAGAGAGGACATTCTACTTTAATCACATTAACTAATCCGACCGGGCTAGACAATTATATATCTTCTTGCCGATAATGGCCTTACCCTTTACAAAATAATAACAAGAGAATTATTTTGATATCATAATATGTGAAAAATCAAGGAGGTCATTTAGCAATTTCCTGCGAAATCTTTGGAAGAACATAATTTACATGGTAAAAATAACGAAACAAAAGTGTCTCGTTGAGGAACGCATGATTCGGGGCATGACTATATCTAGTTCTTTGTACTCAAACTATTGAGTTTTTTTTGCTGGCAATTGCCTCTGTAATCATAGTAGTATAATCATTAATATATTGGTAGTGCGGTGTATTCACTTGACTCTAAAATCATGGGTTTAGTGTTCAAACCCCAGCCCAGCTGCAAAAAAGTACCTGGCAAATGCCTGGCAAATGCTAATTATTATTAGGTTATGTTCAATGTTGAGTATAGCCGATTATATTCATGAGGGGCATATAAACGTCATAATGAATTATCTGATGCATGTATTCATAGATAGGTGGCAGCAGAGCATTACAAGAGCAGAGACATGTTGTTTTCATATGTTCATAAATGTAGGATCTACGCATTCGTATCAAAGCTGCGTTTGTATTATTTCTATGATGTTATACATGATATAGCTCTCACATAATTCACAGCCACAGATGTAGCACAATAAATCAATTTTCTTTATATAAAATCGAGCATTTTTTTTCAGGAACTTTTTCCCTTGCCTTACTTAGGTATTTACAACAGATTATCACTATACACAAAAGTGGTAGGTAATTAATTCGTACGATTTTACCTTAAGGCCCGGTCACACAGGGAGGACGCATGGGGAACGCACGGCCAGCGCATGGGAAATTTGCAATTTTGTCCAGTGCGTTGTCGTGCGCCCAACTTTTGACACCAAATGCAAAGCGTGTTGCTAGCGCGCTGAGCGCATACAGGCGCATACAGTACGCATACAGACCGTACCCAGAGCGCACATGATAATAACTTCCACGAATGCACAGCGTGTTGCTAGCGCGCTGGACGAATGGTCCACGCATGCACCGCGTTCTACGACGCACGGCCAGCGCATTGGAAATCGGAAAAGGCCGTGTGCCTAACTTTTGTCATGATTTTGGAAAAGCTAGCGAGCTGACACAAAATGCACAGCGTGTAGCTAGCGCGCTGTGCGTATACAGGGCGTGTGCCCCGCGTATGTCTGGCGCTGGTCTAGCGCGCTCAACGCACGTCTGGCGTGCCTTTGGCGTGTACATTCATGCGTCGAGCTCCGCGCAAACTTTTGAGCATGCTCAAAAAATCCCGACGCACACAGCGAATGACGACGAATGCATAGCGCTGGTCCAGCGTTGGTCCAGCGCGCTCGACGAACGAGTAACGAGTGATGACGCACGCCTAGCGAACGACAACGCACTGGCCAAAATTGGAAATTTTCCATGCGCCGGCCGTGCGTCCCGCATGCGTCCCCTCTGTGTGACCGGGCCTTTAGAGAAGGATTAAAGATTATGGCCAAAATGTTATTTTGCATGACGGAGAGACAAAAATGAAGGATGTCAATTGAGTGTTTGCTTATGTATTTGGCCAACTTTTAATATAATTGCCTTGTCTAGATTATGGTACTATGTGTTGATCAGATAATTTTCAAATTAGTTCGAAATGAAAATAAAATGAGTCATATTTATCTCTTTACACTTCGGTTGGACCAATGAGCATGATAAGACATTAACACCAATATGGTGAGAAATATACGGTAAAGATTACATTTGTAACTCTTTTAGCAATTGCCTATAATATCTGATTTAGCATAGTTAATGATGAAAAGGTAAGAACATGGTTTATAGAAATAAATAACTTTACATGTATTTATTGTCCGTCCGTGTATATAGTGAACAATTTATCAAGTCATTTCTAGACTACATGATTATAATCAAGCAGAGAATCATGTTATAGACAATAATGCAATTTTATAAGAGTGATTATCTTTGTTATGACTTATAAAATCATTTTATATTCATAAAACTTGTTATGCAGTAATGTAACCAACATGAGGAGAACGACGAAAGACGAATAGGTTTAAAACCAACTCGCTTCAAAAAAATTTAGTGTCACACTATTTACTGTAGACTCCTCTCTATTTTTCCCCATAGTCCCTCTAAAGCAGGGCTCCCACTTAGCCGAGTTGGAACCTCGAGTTGTGGCGAGCTATCGCGATCTTGGCAAGCCGTTTTATTATTAATTGATATCACGAAATCAATTCTTGATATCAAGAAATAATGTTACGTTGTAAAGCAATGGTAATTTTTGATATCAAGAATTCGATTTCGTGATATCAAGAATTGAATTCTTGACATCAAGATATATGTTTTGGGAGCCCTGCTTAAATCTCTATCCATGCTCTCCTTCCTCTCACTCTCTCCCTTTCTCATTCTCTCCCTCTTTCTCTCTTTCTCTCTCTCTCTCTCTCTCTCTTTCTCCCTCTCTCTCTGTTGCTCTCCCCCTCTAGTCATTTCATCTTTATGAAATTAGTAATTAAATTATGTAACGAGCAGATAAACTTGAAGAGAAGGAAGAAAGACGAAAAGGGCCTAAAAGTCTAACTCGCGCCTGGAAATGCTAGTGTCACATTATATATCTACTGTTGACTAATCTTCCCTTTTCTCTCTCTCTCTCTCTCTCTCTCTCTCTTTCTCTCTAGTTTTCTCTAATTCCATCTCCTCTTCACCCCTCTCTCTCTATTTCCCCCTTCTCTCTCTCTCTCTCTCTACGTTGCTCTCTCCCTCTAAATTACTGAGGTGTGACGTCATAATCGCTAGGTTGTCAAGGTTGCTAGTACCAAATAATTTTGTGCTTAACAATGGCGTGGTGATCACACCCTCACACCAGCCCCAAAGCACTCGATTTGCCCTGCTCCAGCCTGACGCCTGAATGATTTAGCGGTGAACCTCATGTGCAGGCTCTGTTGTTAAGAATGGTATAATCTGGCATGTGTCCAAGCCATAGGAAGTTTCTTTTTATCGTTTCTATTTGCCAATTCAATAAACGTACGTAGCGAGGTATTTCACATTATCACTTGATTATATTAAACATTTTGACGTGGAATATATACAACCAACTTTCTAGTCTATCTAGTGTTTTGTTGTCAGTGTGAAAACATCATGCTGTGATGATGAACGTTTTCATGATTATGTTAAGAGTTATGATTGTCAGTTTTATGAGGGGGAGGATGTGGTCATGTGTGTAAGGTGGGTGTGTGCCGGTGTGACTACACATTCTGAAAGTCATTTGGGGTATTCTGAGGAGGCTAGGAGCAGTGCGTGGTATATGTGTGGACGTGTGGTCAGGTGGTGTGTGTGTGTGTCGTTTGTGTGTGTCGCATGGTGGGTGGTAGTGGTGTGTTTGGTTGGATGGGGTTATTTGTTTTATGTTAAAAGTGGTTTAATTTGTGTTCATCAATCGTACAATCTACGTAATGAAAATGTTTTTAATCATGTCAAGATGAAAACAACTGTATTATATTTCTAAAATTGATTGGTATAGTATGGGATAAAAATTGTTTTAAACTATTGAAGAAAAAAAGAAAAATTATGCACCTACAACAACAGTAGTCATTTAAACCACTCCTTTCGGTTTCACGATTAGCCCAAGTCAGTATGGTTTTTTAGGTGTTATTATATTTTGTTATGAGCTGTTTCTCTTGACCCTCCATGCAGTAAGCTGGGTGAAAAACAACCATAATCTTGATTATCGGGGCTACTTTTATCCATGCACTTTTAGAGTGTATACCTAGACTCTATTTTTACAATTTCATTTACTATCGAAAGTCATGGAGACAAAAAATCCCATTTTAGCATGGTGAGAGTTAACTTTCAGTCAAACTTATTCGGGTCAAACACAAGTATATTTTTTACATTGATTTAAATGATATGATGGTAAACACTCGTCGCATTTAGAATATCAATTACTTCAATCAAAAATTTAAAAAAATTGGATCAAATATTCATTCTTCTAACTGTCATGATTACTGCTTATAAAATATTTTGAAAAATCTCATCAACAAATTGAAAATCAATTGCCGTTCCAGATGCATATCCAATTATGTATATGACACTCTCATTATATTGTAGCATGCCTTATAACACAAAACCTCTGTCGCATCTATGGATGCGGTTTTCATGCTGATCAACCACCGTGAAATTATTTTTTTTTTGTAATAATTATACGATGAACATATTTGATATAGCTAAAATACCTCATTCTTCTTTCTCGAGGCATCGGGGTTAGACGCTTGATCGTGGATACAAGCTACCTTGACGTCTTTGAAATAATTTAAACTGCCCATTTCGGAGAATTTGTAATCTTATATATACCAAATAATAACATACAAATCAGGAGTAAAGACAGAGAAAAAGATGGCATCGAGACTTATGAAGCTCGTTTTCTTCTACATTTGTTGTCTATCGGATATGTCAGCTGCTAAAGGTAAGTACATTTGAATATTCAAATTTGGTTTATTGTTTCTTGGTCTAGGCCTAATTAGGCCTATGTGAAAATGAAAAGAAACAAATGAATAATGGAAAACGTATTAGTGACAGTTTCAGATGAGAGAGAATTTTTTGTTAACTTAGACTTTATAAATGACGGAATCGGAAAGTTTGGGCTGTAGAATAAATAATTATTAATAATGGTACGGACTATGGTATTTTTCGCGAGCGATCGAATTCGGAGTAGCATGCATTCAACTAACTCAAGTCATGATCCAGGCCAGGTAGCTTGCCCGCCGAAAGCTTCGGCGGCGGAGCTCCCTGGAGTTAGCATGCAACGTGCTTCATTCATAACAAATACTAGTGCGGTGTGCAAAGAGTCGCTCGATATCGCTCGCCATTGGCCAGCCGCCAGCCGGCTTATGACGTCATACTGCCAAAGAACCAAGCTCCGGAATAATGCATTATGGGGGATAGTTGATCACCGATTACAAATTATCTCTAGATAGAGGACAGTATTGCTCATATCATAGCATATGAAGTATGGCAGAGGGACTTTAAATGACACACCTATTGCCAATTCCATATAATTTCATACTGATACCAGGAAATTCGATTTAATATTTGTACCATTCTTTTCTATTAATTTTGGAAACACCATATACCCTGTCATGCCTAGTGACATAATAGATTGCATGCCAGTATTATATATCCCACCTTGACCATTAAAAGAAAACATGAATACAATTAACACTTTATTGTAGAAGTGAGTCAAATCATGCAAATCCAACCGGATTTTATGTTGCAGATTTCCAAATTTGATGTCGTCTCTCAACACTTCACATTTATTTCATTTAAAGCCCGATTATTCTCAAACCATCATAAATATAACTATTCGTTTAATCTACCTACAATCAGGCCAGCGTTTGATGAACTTAGTTTCCTATATAGAGGCTAGGAAAAGATAAACTAGTAGCCCAACACATCTTGACCTGAATATGTCAAGTACATCTGTGGCATACTAAGGCCTTGGACTTAGGGTGGCTAAACACAAGAGTTTACGATAATGCATATAGTTCAGCAAAGGGCGGAAGCAAAGGGGGAAGTTACTTTCCCCACCCTCCCCCTCCCCCCCCCCCCCCCTCCTCCTAAACCATATCTCATTTTCTAATATTGGTTGTTTTTTTAACCACTGTAAGGGGCAAATTGTCCACTGTGCCCTTCCTTCAAATACGTAATTGAAGCAATTTTAATTCGATTACTAATGTATAAAAGTCGACTCCAGTTACCCAGAAGAAATTCAGAGACAGGGGCAACCGGACCAAAGTCTCGTGTAAATAGTCTACTGAACAAGTTTGTCGACACCCCCTTGAAACTCACTTCAACTCAAACTACACCTGTAGTTCCAATAAAGGGTAAAGGGGTACTTTTCTTGCAACAAAGTCCGGCCCGAGAATTGTAAAAAAAAAAAGGGGTGTATTAACTTTTCACCCGGAGATTTCTTTAAAAAGGGGGTGTTTTTTCTTTTTTCTCTCATCTCTTTGGACTCCTGAGAAATTATTTCGAATTTAGGGGGGTACATTGAGCATTTTTTATGATTAAGGGGGGTCTCCAAGGCAGGAAAAGCCCGCGAAAAGCCCGCGAAAGGGGGGTTCGGAAACGTTGGCAGTCCTCAGATAGGGGGTGCTTTCAAAAAGAGGGAACAAGCATATGCGTACCCTAAATAACACTGAGTGGGGGGGGGCGGGAGGCGAATTTTTTTTCCGTACTCGAGAGGGCAAATACCCCATGTGCGCATGCGCGTGGACTTGTGATTTCTCTGCTACTTCCCATACGAAATGTACATGTATTCGCATGTACTGTGCACGATTCGCGTTCTACGAGTAAACGATGGCATAGTAGTCTTCAAACACAGACTCTGATTTGCCAGTTTGACAAAACAATTACGCATATATCGTGCGTAGCAATAGTACTAGTATTCAAGTCTGAGTAGTTGTATGATTCAGACATTTTAGTGCTTACAGAAATGCATCCCAAATTGAATAGCATGGTATAGTAGTCTGCAAGCACAGACGCTAATCGGACAGTTTGACAACATAGTGTCTTGAGTAGTGCTTTATATTCAAATATGTGTAGTTTTATGATTCAGACCCTACTGGTGCGTGTATTGGAAAGGCATCTCAACTTGCAGAGTGGCATAGTAGTCTGCAAGCACAGACGCTAATCTGACAGTTTGACAAAATAGTGTTATTCAAGTCTGAGTAGTTTTATGATTCAGACCCTACTGGTGCGTGTATTGGAAATGCACCTCAACTTATAGAGTGGCATAGTAGTATGCAAGCACAGACTCTCCTTTGACAGTTTGACAGAATAATATAGGCCTATTGTGTATTGAGTAGTGCTTTTATTCAAGTTTTCGTAGTTTTCTGTGTTGTGCCACTGCTCTCTCACTCTCTCTCTCTCTCTCTCTATCTCTCTCTCTTTCTCTCTCTCTAGCTCTCCCTCCAGTATGCTCGCACTCTCTGTATTACTTTTATTTATAATCATGGTCACTACTCATCAATACACAATATATTATTATGTCCTTGCAGACTACTATACTACACTCTACACATTGAGATGCATTTCTAACGCACGCACCAGTAGGGTCTGAATCATACATCTACGCAGACTTGAATAAAGTACTTCTCAGCACACTACTAGTATGTTGTCAAACTGTCAGATTAGCGTCTGTGCTTGCAGACTACTATACCATTCTATACAAGTTGGCGACTTGAATAAAGTACTTCTCAGCACACTACTAGTATGTTGTCAAACTGTCAGATTAGCGTCTGTGCTTGCAGACTACTATACCATTCTATACAAGTTGCAATGTATTTCCATATGCACTACTGGGTCTGAATCATACAACTACACAGACTTGAATAAGCACATCGCGACACATACGCATATTGATTTGTCAAACTGGCAAATCAGAGTCTGTGTTTGAAGACTACTATGCCATCGTTTACTCGTAGAACGCGAATCGTGCACAGTACATGCGAATACATGTACATTTCGTATGGGAAGTAGCAGAGAAATCATAAGTCCACGCGCATGCGCACATGGGATTTTTGCTCTCTCGAGTACGGAAAAAAAATTCGCGGGCGGGAGGTATAGTCCAGTTTTGGAAACGCCCTCTCTCAAAAAATGAAATGGAAGCTCTTATTACCTATCATGTGAAAGAATATGTTTTGACTAATACGTGATGATACAAATTTTGCCGGGAAACAGTCGCTTATTAATAAATTTGGTAAATTATTATATCGATCCGGCCTGGATATATCGCGAATTCACTTCAACATTGAACAATAGGGCATATATTTCTGCTTTTTGTGTATAAAGGTTGAAGTATTGCCATCTGAGCCTCTGAACCAATATTTATATTAAAACAATATTGAATGGATATTTTGCACCCGATATCCTTGAACCGCAAGTTTACCACTACCGGTCTATACCTTTAAGCTTCGTCCTGATATGCAGCGATAAACCGCGCCCTTTTTAGTTTTTTTTTAAATAATTTATTTCTATGAAGATGTAAGTCAATGAGCTCCACATTTCTGTATCTAATAACAAACAGCTCATTATTAAATTTGCAGAAGTAACCTACAGATGCGATGAAGACTGGTGGAAATTCGGAGACAGGTGTTACCGAATCCTGGGTAATGTCAATATGCCGAAAACGCCGAATGCCATAAACGTATGTACCAATGCGAAGGCTCAACTTTTCGTCCCTTCTTCGCAAGAGGAGTACGACGCTGTGACAGCATACATCAACAACCTTGGCTTTGTCAGCGCGCCTGATAATCCGAATGCTGTACCTATCGGCGAATTGTGGGTAGGGTGTGAGGCGGGAACACCCACCTGTATAGATGGAACAGTGTTTGACAGCACTGGTGGTACGTACAGAAAATATAAGGTATAGGGTAGAAATATTTATGATTCTAGGAATGATTACTATACACCCATTTCATACATGAAACAATTTCTGAAACACCCCCTCCTCTTCCATTAAGGGAAAAAAACTAGCAACTTGCAACACGCCAAAAAGCGCAGCTGTGATGGCCTTTGGAAGGCTTTCTTGTGGAGACAGTTTAAGGTATCGTTTAACAATGTTAAATCTAAGATGCACGACCCTACGTGCTACCAGTGTCTGTGATATGGTGTAATATTGAAGCCCTAAAAAAATCGCGCTTCAAAATGATAAAGAAGTGCCTCAAAAAAGTAAAAATCTTTGAGTGACTGGTTTACAATACTCGTTTCCCCCTATAGACTGTAGTGTTATTAAAACCGTTTGGCAAACGCAAAACTTGGTTTCGATTTCCAATCAAAAATGTCTTGATAATCAGACATGCGATCGGCTTGTAAAAGTCATGGATTTCCTGACTGACCTAAATGTTTATAACACTGGCGTACTGGTGGGGGGGGGGGCATGGGGGGCGCCAGCACCCCCCCCCCCCCCCCACCCCCTCAAAACAAATGAACTATGACTTATTTTCAATTCCATATACAAGTGATGTATAAATGTTCGTGATATATCATTATTTTCAACAAAATGCGCGTTTCTCCATTTCTGTTGCAAACTGACACATTCCCAAAAAGCCAGAAGGAGCATATGTTTTTTATAGTTTTATAGTGACCACTAACAGTAGTAAAAAAAATTCCTTTCCAGAAGCTACTGTGCCAAGCACTGCCGGGAGATAACATGCTACCCACCACTCGGGCTGAGCATGCACAAATTTGCGAACGAACGTTCCATACTTACATCATGTAACACGTACTGCACATGTCCCGTTAAGGGGCCCCTTAACGGGAAATTGAATTCAGTACAGAACGGTACCACGAATCGTCTTCTTTCTCAAATAATTTCATGAAACGGCAAAGCTTCCGCCCTTCGCGCGGGAGGGGGCAACTGAATTCAGACAAGGATTAAGAGTCGAGAAAGGTACAACGAATCATCTTCTTTCTCTAATAATTTAATGAAATGCGAAAATGATTTCTGACAAGGATTAAGAGTAATAATTAAAAAAAAACGACAAAGCTTCCGCACTTCGCGTGGGAGGGGGGAACTGAATTCAGACAAGTACACGATCGAATCGTCTTCTTTCTCTAATAATTTAATGAAGCTTGAAAGCGTCCGCGTTTTGCGCGGGCTTGGCGACAATGAATTTAGACAAGGATTAAGAGTCGGGACCGGTACATTGAATCGTCTTCTTTCTCTAATAATTAAATGAAACGTCATAGCTTCAGCGCTTCGCGCGGAAGGGGCGAAACAAGAATTAAGAGTCGAGAACGGTACAAGGGATCGTCTTCTTTTTCTAATAATTTAATGAAGCGCGGAAGGGGAAAAACTTTGCGCGGGAGGGGGGAAACTGATTTCAGAGAAGGATTAAGAGTCGGGACCGGTACATTGAATCGTCTTCTTTCTCTAGTAATTAAATGAAACGTCATAGCTTCAGCGCTTCGCGCGGAAGGGGCGAAACAAGAATTAAGATTCGAGAACGATACAGCGAATCGTCTTCTTTCTCTAATCATTTAATGAAACGTGAAAGCTTCCGCGCTTCGCACGGAATGTGCGAAAATGAAATCCGAAAAGATTTATGAGTAATAATTTAATGAAACGTCAAAGCTTCCGCTCTTTGCGCGGGATGGGCGAAACTGAATTCAGACAAGGATTGAGGGTCGAGAACGGTACAAGGGATCGTCTTCTTTCTATAATAATTTAATGAAGTGTCAAAGCTACCGCGCTTCGCGCGGGAGGGGGGGGCTGAATAATAACTTAGTTCCTGGCCCCGGGTTTATAGGGTTAAATTTGTAGACATTTGGACATTGGGCATTAATATAATATTTGTCGGTAATTGATGGCCTGAAAATGCGTCTAATTTGGTTCTAAAATTGCAAATGCTTCTTACCCTATAAGAGGGGGTTCTGGCGCCCTCCTAGACCACCCCCGCTTGGTCGCTTGGTCACTCCGCTCCCTCGGCACTAAAGCCGTTCTGTCGCTTCATCGTTTCACATATACTTCAACCCATGCCATTTTGTGCCTCCCCCCCCCCCCCCCGGTAAGAAATTCCTGGATCCGCCACTGATGCCCATACCCATTAGACCGTACTTTGAGAACTGTTCAGCGGGGCCTGCATGTGAGAGTGGGGTGATGTGGATTTTTTTTTTGTCAGCCCCCCCCCCAAAAAAAAAAAAAAAAAAAAAAAAAAAGTTTTTGCTCAGTACGCCACTGGTTTATAAGTATCATTGCAGCACGAGCTAAATCCAGGATTTTATATCAGAATCTGAGACAAAGTTACCGGATCCCTTTAAGAGTCACTCGGCGCGTGCAACACCGTCGGAAAGGTTTTGGTTCTTGGTGAGGGCAATCGATTGGATTCATCTTCACCAAGAGTATCAATTACAGTTTATCACGTATGAATTTAGAAAACGTTGGCAAATTATTCATCTTTTTATCTCAATAATTATAACATGATAAAGATGATGTTAGGAGCTTTACAGTGGAATAGGTAAATTTGTCAAGTTTCTAATGTTGATGATTTATTTCGTGAATGTACCTATAGTGACGGTTACCGATGGGCCAAGCAGAGGCAGTGCTCACAGGGGGCAGGGGGGCACAGTGCCCTCCCACTTTTTCAAGTTCCCCCAAAGTGTCCCTTTTTACATAGGAAAGTGCCCCTTTTACTTTGAAAAGTGCCCTATTCATTTTTAAAATTTTCCCTTCCCCTTTCCACCTCTGATAAGTACCCCTTTTATTTCGACACTACCCCTTTTCCTTGGACAAGTGCCTTCTTTAATCTCTGGTAAGTTCCCCTTTTCAGGTACGAGAAGCGCCCCTTTTCACTTTTGATAAGCGCCCCCTTCACCTCTGATAATTGCCCTATTCAAATCTGAGAGGTTTCCCTTTGCTTTGACAAGTTCCCCTTTTCCTTTGTAAAAAGTGTCCCTTCCCCTTTTAATAACTACCCCCTTTTTACCCGAATAAGCGCACCTCATATTTTCACATGTGTCCCCTTTCCTTTTTAACGTGCCCCCATTAAAAAAGAGCCCCTTTCCCTTCTCATAAATGCCCCTTTTCATCTATGAAACTAGTTCCTTTTCATTCTCATAAGTGCCCCTTTACTTTGATAAGTCTCCCTCCCCCTCCTGATAAGTGCTCTTTTCATCTCTTATCTATTATAAATGCCCCTTTTATTCTGACACGTCCCCCTTTTTCTTCCTAATAAATGCTCTTTTCCTTCTTATAAGTGCCCCATTTCCCTTCTCATAATTACTATCTAAATTATTATCTGAATAATTAGTGCCCCATTTATTTTAACATGTGCCTCATTTTCTTTTTAATAAGAGCCACTTCCCCCCTTCTCATAATGCCCTATTGCAATCTGATTGTTGCCCCTTTTCTTTCAACAAATGCACATTGCCCTTTATCATTAGTGCCCCTTTTTCATTCTCATAAGTGCCTCTTTTCATGTATGGTCAGTGCCCCTTTTCAGATGCGATAATTGCCCCTTTTCACATCTGATAATTACCCTTTGAACAATGATAATTGCCCCATTTTCATTTCTAATAAGGAACCTATCCCGTTTTCATGAATGCCCCTATTCGCTCCTTATAAATGCCCCTATCAAAATCTGATGGGTGGCTCTTTTCCGTCGACAAATGCCCATTTCCCATTCTCATGACATCCCTTTTCATCCCTGATGCGTGTTTGTTTTTTGTTAGGTGTAAGAAGCGCCCCATGATTATTAGCCTCTGTACTTTGACACGTGCTCCTTTTTTAAAATAATTGTCTTACCCCTTTCGGTAAGTATCCCCTTTTCCTCTCATCATTAAACGGGCCCCTAGTTTTAAGCGACTAAGAGCAATTTCCCCCAAAGCTCGCTTACTCGTAGTTATAGATGTTCTAATTATGTAACTTATCAAAGGTCTTTTCAGTCTTCCGTCAAGAGAATGTGCTTATAACCCCATCAATTGGGAAAAAAAAGAATTTCCATTTTCGGTTTAACTTAATAAAATTTAGAGCGGACTTAAACAAATTATTATTATTATTATTATTATTATCAGGATTGAGTTTTTCCTCTTTGTAAGATTTTGTTATATAATTTTTCGCACTGCGACCTCACAAATCTTGAAAATTTTGCTCGCTCTCAAATAAATTTTTTGACCATCACACCCTGATGCAAAGTATGATGCTAAAGCAATATGTTATATGATGTATACAAAGAAACAAATATTGAAAACATCCCTGATAATTTAATCACAATATGTCCAATGTCTAAAAAATTGTATATTTTCGCTTTGAGATTTGTCTGTGAAGATGCCTTTTTTTCTCCAGAAAGTGCCCTTTTCTCTTTTTTTGTTGGTGCCCCCCCCCCCACCATTTTGGAAGTCGCTCCGCCGCCTCTGGCGCCAAGTAACATTATCTGCTGTGGTCCCGTTGAACTCTGAGAAAAAAATCAGTGGGGGAGAGGGCTCGGGGGGGGGGGTTCGCCTTCCGACCATCTCAATATCGTGAAAAGGGCCTTAAAGGCTCCAAAAATTAGTTGCTTTAAATAGATGCAGAAAACAAGAGAAACAGAGCAAAACAAAATTGAGTATAATCGGATAACTTATAAGGAAGTTATGATTTTTTTTTATGGAAAATATGGAACTTAGAAAATCACTTCACAACTTGCCAATTTGATTATCAGTTTGTGCCGTCATTGCCTTACCATTTATCAATTGCTTTATATATTTTTATCCCATTAATTTCCCTATTATCCCCCAAAACCTGATTTTTCAATGCCTTTACCCAGGTTATATGAATTGTATTATATTGTGTGCATGACATTTCACAACATCTTTTATGAACTCTGAAGAATTGGTACTATTTTCTGAATATTGTATATTCATAATTATTGATTTTCATATTAATAGTTTATCAAAATTCACATTTTTCATGTTGTAACAGAAAAAAATAATTATATCCCTCATGTATAGTAGTTTGCATTGCGATAGTACAGAGCACGAAAAAGGTATAGACAGGTACTATCTACCTAAGAGATCGAGAAAGTACTTATTGTAAAGTAATTTTTTGCTGCTACCCCACTTGCCCACCCTTGCCCATTGAATACGCATAGCAAAGTAGGTTACGCGAAATGTCAAAGTCAATGTCAATGTCAAATGAGCGCGCATCGACTTACATGTATGCATGTTGCGCTTTGTAAAATCTAGCTGAAGCTAAACTGTCTGCAGAATCCGTTCTTATTAGTATGTAAAATTCACTCTTGATAGACCTTATTGCCGATGTGGGATATAAAACAAATATTAACCTCCTTTACTCGGGCAATGGATACAAACTATCATCGCCTCGGTGATCTCAGTGCTACCATCTTCCCTCGCCTTGCGGCTCGGGAAGATAGTAGCCCCGAGATCACCTCGGCGATGATAATTTGCACCATTACCCTCGTAGTCGATTAATATTTGCTTACTATATATAAGTGCATCCACACAAAAACATATTACTATCAATATAACGTGGATGCTGGTGTAAGGAAATCGGATTTTTAGGGGGCGAATTGGAAATTGATATTATCAATATGAAGAAAACAATTAGTGGATAGTGAGGCAATGACATTCCAGACTTTAAGTGAGTTGTCAATTTGTCTTGTGATTTTCAAAGTTTGTCATGTAATTCAAACTTCATAACCTTCTTATTAGTTTTCCTATTTTGCTCCAATTTTTTGTTATTAGTCTGTTTGATTTTTCTGCTTCTATTAAAAGTAAGCAATTGTTGGAGTGGACATGCTGTTTAAAGATAAATTTGAGGACCCATCATGCAATTGTATGACAACTTATTTTGAAAGGCAGACAGTACATAAGAAAATTAATACATCGTCTCAACTGAGAGTATAACGTACAATATGTTTTATATTCTATAAGTTTTAATGTTTCATTACCGGTATCTTACCTTCCATAGCTTTTATATTGTCTATAGAGTATCCAGAAATAACTCCTCGACAAATATGCCATTAATGAAATCTTTTTCCACAACAAAACTGATCTCCCTATGTAATGTTATCTCTTTCATGTGGATGTCGTGTTCTCGAATGCTGTACTCTGATAGGATGGTGGGGAAGTGGATATGCTCACTATGATGGTGAAGATTGTGTGTATTATTCTAAATATGACGGACTTCAAGCGACGGATTGCGCGACATGGAAAACTAAAGTACTCTGTGAAGGTAATGTGAACTTTTAAGATAGGGTCCAGATTACTTTCCATACACATTTAACCCCCAAGTTTCAAGCAGTCAAACATTTCAGTGTTGTAGGGGCTGTAAAATACTTGTTTATTTATCCTTTATTTACTTCGTATATACACAAAAACAGGGTAGTCCATTCAAAAAAGAATTGTTCTTCCATGAATCTCTGTTATGTAAAACAGAAATAAACAAAAGTAACATTACACATCAACGACAACGCCAACATTACCACAAACTTAATCATTACGGAATATTCATGATATTTTTTTTTTGACATTCTCTCCAGTCATTTTGTTCCCAGTCCCATTTGATGTATTCTCATAATATAAAGTTTGTGGCCAGTTGGTGCTTCATTTTAGAATGAAGAAAAGCCGGACTGAAAAAGGGTCAACAATTTAAATGAATATTGTACGCATTGCCCTGCTGTTGGTAAGAATATTTGTGGAACTGTATCATTTTCATTTAATTGAGCTACATATTGAATATATCTAAATATTCTATTTTTATATAAAAATCATTGGGATTTTCTTGAAAGTTTAACAGAGGCTTGCATTAATATCATAGTATGTATTAAAAACTTACTTAGGGTAGGTGTAGGGAATTGGAGACCGTAGGGAATTGGAGACCTCCAAGCTTGAACCCATCACTGTCTGTCCGTGTTGGCTCCAATATTGCTATAGCGCCATTTGTGGCCTTTAACAACACTACTGCATATATCCAAATCATGTCGAAGACTACAATGCGTTCTTTCTCCGAGAAAATTTGCAAAATTGACCAAGATAACCAATTTTGATCGTAAAATTTGGCTCTGATATAAAAACAAAATTTTCACTGAATATTATGGTGTATGCAGATATTTAGGGGTGGCTCTTAAAAAGTAATTTTAAAAGGAAGTTTATGAAGTGTGCCAACCATCACAGAAAACTTATGGCCATTGTGTGTTGTGAATGGGTGTTGCAATGCACATTATGAATGGTGTCAGATCATCAATGTGTGTAGGCAATGGGGGACATCAGGTCCAAGATGGGGTCATCGGTTGTGAATGTCGAGTATGCCGAGGACAGTCAATGACCCGATGCTGGTTGGTTAATTGAAGTTTATTTATTCCACATTTTACATAAAAACAGTTTAAATTCATTTTTTTATTTTATACAGGCGTATAAAAGTAGACTTCACACAAGAAAAAATATAAACAAATAAAAGATTTCAATTCAAGTATAATGTACGGAAAATAAGTACGAAATTTCGAAATATATAGATAAGACAGACAAGGTACAAAAAAACAATGTAAAATGTGGGTAGCCTAAATAAAAAGCATAGCTTGTATGTGAATAGGCTCCCGAATTGAGTAACACAATAGTAGGTCTGAATTTAAAAGGTATTATAGGAGGCGAAAACGGAGTAGTATAGTATGAGATTCTAGAGACGTACAAGGAGAGTGAATTTGAGAAGAAAAGAAAAATAGAATAAAGAGTAAAGAAAATAATATAATAATGATAAGTAGGAGAAGGTGAATAAGGGAAGAAAGAAGAAGAAGAGGAAGACGGAAAAAAGTGGAAGAAGAAGAGGCAGAAGAAGAAGAAGAAGAGAAAGCAAAGTTATGAAATCAATGGCATTGTAAAATAACATGTACAGAAATATTGTGGGCCACCTTGTTTTAAAATCGCTTCAAAATTATGGTAAGTTCATTGGTTGCATGTATCTCTTTCAAAAAGTGTTTGAACTAACTAAACGATTCCATTTTCATTCAAATTGTATTTAAAATGTCTTGATTTGTAACTGTCCTTATTACCTACACATGTAGGTAATGACATCATTAATCATTGTTATCTTATTAGTCAGTTACATCATGACCACACTTTTGTTACCAAATAAAGAGAAGAAGTTACTGAAGGGAATACAAAACTTTCTGAATGTGTAACGTCTTCCATGTTTATGCAAATGTGCTTCAGGGTCTCCAATTCCCCCCCCCCACACCTACGCTATGCATGGTAGACAAGACATTAACTTCAAGCGCGTGGAGTTCACAAGATATAAAGAATTTCATTGACACAAACGATTGTTTCCATGTAGTTGTTTTTTTTGGGGGGGTTCTGTTGTTATTTTGTTGTTTTTTGTAAATAATTTTCTTTTATCAGAATACTTACTCAATTATGAATGGTATATTTTTTATGTACACATATAGCTCCTGCCGCCGTCACACGATCCAGCACATACACCGCATCATCGCTCTCTAACCGCTGTCTCCGAGGGTTCGAGCAGAAGACGGTCTCCAAGAAGTCCAAGACCCGCTGTGCTGCTGAGTGCTTGAAGGAGGACTTCTGCGTTTCATTCAATTTCAAAGATGGCGTCTGTGATCTCAACTACAGTACCCGAAACCAGGAGCACTATAGTGCCTTCCAAGAGGAGGAAGGGTGTTCCTATTACGAACCGTAGATTTCCTTGATAACCATTAAGAAATAGACCAGTTCACGGTTAGCACATTACTGCAATGACCCCGAATATATCCACAGATCTTCAAAACATGAAGAGGTCCCACTTTGTACATTTGAAATAATCACTACTACAGCCATGGAGGTGCTATATAGATAGCCTTTGTTTCCCCTTTTCAAAGAATACTTCCACCTGTGTATCATGGAGTGCACTGAATGTGCATGAATGTATAATGTTACATAACTTTCATGAGCACGTATCCAGTATTTCGTCTCCGTGTATTTCAAAATTTGTTCTGCAATGACCTTTATCTGCTCATGCTCAGACTGCAACCGTGAACTGGCTTATTGTAGGAGTTACCGGAAGTGAATTAGTCAAACAGTTTAAGTATAAAGAGAAATTTGAGCTCCGGTAAAGGTTTAAATAGAGTTGTGCCTTAGAAGAGGAGGACCTCAACCTCGTTCCAGCATTTAAGACATAAAATACTGCACAGCTGTCAGTTACGACTTCGCTCAAATAGACTTTCCCTGGTGTTTCGGAATTTGATAGTCGATTTTCTTTTTTTTCTTTATCGTCATACATTCAGGTGTCACGCCATTTCTTGTTTTTTTATTGAATTAAATGCATTGAACAGTTGCACGACTTGTTCATGTGGTGAATATGAAGTCACTTCATATTAAAATGTGCAGTTGCTGCGCATGATCGTTAGTGGAGTTGAATATGACCCACAATTTTGCAATGTTGGAAATTCATTTCGACAATTATGACTCCTTTATTGCCTAACACAATTAATACAAAATGGGCTTTAGATATGACCCTATTTTTGATTATTAAATACATAATCAAAAAAGGTACCACTGTTTTTTTCTCCTTAAAATGGTTGTGTGCATGCCTGTGCGTGTGAGTGTGTACGTATTAATGTTGTTAGTTTTACTTTGGGATGGAGTCGCGGGTCATACATGATACAATTTTCATTCCGTTAACTGATATAGGCATGGCAGGTTTAGAACTAACGATTGCATAAGTATTATGTTCTATTCAAGTTGGAAATTATCGACCAACGTCAAAACAATCGGGTCATTTAAAGAGAGGACATTCTACTTTAATCACAAAGAGTTTCAACTAATCTGACCGGCTGGCCAGACAATTATATATCTTCTTGCCGATAATGGCCTTATCTTTGACAAAATAGAAACAAGAGAATAATTTGGATATCATGATGTGTACTAAATCAAGCAGGTCATTTAGCAATTACCTGCGAAATCTTTGGAAGAACGTAATTTACATGTTAATAATAATGAAACAAAAGTGCCTCATTGAGGTACGCAAGATCATATCTAGTTCTTTGGACACAAATTATTGAGTTTTTTCGCTGGCAGTTGCCTCTTTTATCATAGCAGTATAATCATTAATATTTGGGTATTGCGGTTTATTCAATTGACTCTCAAATCATGGGTTTAGTGTTCAAACCCCAGCCCAGTTGCAAAAGAGTACCTGGCAAATGCCGGGGTACTAATCATTGCAGGCAGGGCCCTCATGAATAACAGCTCTGACGCTGACGGGGCTTCCCGGGGTAAACAAAATTTGTATTAGATTATGTTCAATGTTGAGTATAGCCTCTTATATTCATGAGGGGGCATATAAACGTAATAATGAATGATCTGATGCATGTACAACTGCATAGATAGGTGACGGCAGAGCATTACAAGAGAAGACACATGTTGTTTTCATATGTTCATGAATGTAGGATCTACGCATTCGTATCAAAGTTGCGTTTGTGTTATTTCTATGATGTAATACATGATATAGCTCTCACATAATTCACGGCCACAGATGTAGCACAATAAATCAATTTTCTTTATATAAAATCGAGCATTTTTTTTTTCAGGAACTTTTTCCCATGCCTTACTTAGGTGTTTACAACAGATTATCACTATACAAAAGAGTGGTAGGTAATTAATTCGTACGATTTTACCTTAGAGAAGGATTAAAGATTATGGCCAAAATGTTATTTTGCATGACGGAGAGACAAAAATGAAGGATGTCAATTGAGTATTATTTTGCTGATGTATTTGGCGATTTAAAGCCTACTTTTAATGTAATTGTCTTGTCTAGATTAAGGAACTATATGTTGATCAGATACATTTTTAATCATAGTTCGAAAATGAAAATGAAATGAGTCATATTTATCTCTTTACACTTGGGTTGGACCAATGAGCATGATAAGACATGAACACCCATATGGTGAGAAAATATACGGTAAAGATTCATTTCATTTCATTTCATTTATTTCCACTTCTCATAAAAAACATATAACAATTTACATACAATATCTGATTAACATAACAAAACAAAAAAGAAAATAGCATAACAATATTAAAAGAATTTTAAGCACCTAGAACCAGGCGCGTACGCAGGATTTTTTCAAGAGGGGGGGGGGGGGGGGTTTAACATTTATAAATCGGGCCGAGAATTTCGCAACGACTCAGCCGACCGCTGAATAAGCGGGGGGGGGGGGGGGGGGGGGGGGGGTAAGAGGACACATTTTTCTTTTTTTTTGGTCTCGAAATTTGAAAATTTGACATTTTGCTCCGTTGGGGGGGGGGTAAGGTCAGCTTTTTTAGGTCAACCATGGAATTTTTTTTTTTTTTTTTTTTTTTTGATAAAAAAAAAATAAAATAAATAAATAAATCCAAAAGGGGGGGGGGGGTTTAGACAAATTTAGGGGGGGGTTTACACACACAAAATTACCACAGGGGGGGTTTAACCCCCTAAACCCCCCCCTGTGTACGCGCCTGCCTAGAACTAATACTTGAGACTGTGGTGGAGCCCAGCAGAGGACATTGACCTGTCAAGGGCTGGTCTCCAGATTATATTTGTAACTCTTTTAGCAATCGCCTATAATGTCTAATTTAGCATAGTGAATTATGAAAAAGTAAGAAAATGGTCTATACAGTGCGACCCAGAAAAAACTGATTTATGTGTCATATGAAAGGGCAGAACCTGAACTCTCTAGAAATGTGATTTTCTATTTGAAATTCAGATGACTTTTTGGTTCCCTCTCTTCAAATTGATATTAATCACTCATGCGTGAAATATGCATTATACGAGTTACATCAAATGAAAGAGGATCCAAGCTTCACAAATATGTGTCAGTTATTAAATATAATTGTAATTAAGTCATGATAAAACATCGATGATTCTGTTTTGTTTTTCTGGGACGCACTGTATAAATAAATAACTTTACATATAACTATTGTCCGTCCGTGTATATAGTAAACAACTTATCAAGTCATTTCTAGACTACATGATTATAATCAAGCAGGGAATCATGTTATAGACAATATTGCAATTGTATATGAGTGATCAAATAATTTCATATCTATCAAAACTTGTTATGCAGTGATGTAACCAACATAATGAGGAGAACGACGAAAGACGAAATAGTCCTACAACCAACTCGCTTCGGGAAATGTTAGTGTCACACTATTTATTGTAGACTCATTTGTATTCCTCTCTCTCTCTCTCTCTCTCTCTCTCTATATATATATATATATATATATATACATATATTTTACTAAAGGCGTCATTAGAGGGACATTTGGAGTGAAAAAATGAGTCATTAAGTAGACATTGTCATTAGAAGGACAATATGGTGTCCTCTTAACGTTTTTTACGTTTTATTTCTCATAGAAGGCCCAATTTGTTTATATATCTCTCTATAAATATGTAATTCCACTAAAGGTGTCATTGGAGTGACATTTTGAGTGAAAAATGAGTCATTAAGTAGACATTAGGGTTAGGGTTAGTGTAAGGATTAGGGTTAGGGTTAGGGTTAGGGTTAGAGTTAGGGTTAGGGTTAGGGTTAGGGTTAGGGTTAGGATTTTTATGATGTCCGCTTAATGTACCATGTAGGGTTATATATATATATATATATATATATATATTTATCTTTCCCTAGTCCCCCTCATCCCTATCCCGCTCGCCTTCCTCTCACTCTCTCCCTTTCTCTCTCTCTCTCTCTCTCTCTCTCTTCTTCTCTCTCTATATGTTGCTCTCTCCCTCTAGTCATTTTATCTTTATAAAATGAGTTATGTAACGAGCAAATACACATGAGGAGAGGGAAGAAAGACGGAAAGGGCCTAAAAATCTAACACTCCCCAGGAAATGCTGGTGGTACATTATCTACTGCTGACTAATCTTCACTTCTCTCTCCCTCTCTTTATTTCCCTCTAATTCCATCTCATTTTCATCCCTCTCTCCTCCTTCTCCCACCTCTCGGAAGTGTGACGTCATAATCGCTAAGTTGTCAAATTTGCTAGTATCAAACATGTTTGTGCTTAAAGGGCCACTCTAACCAAAACGGGCTAAAAAATGAAAAAAGACATGTCGAATAATTTTTTGACGGAGATTCCGAACATGGCAATGATTTTTCTAAGAAATAATCAAACAATCCTGGAATCTAGCTTTAAAAATGACGACTCAGAACGCTCAGAAAAAAACCCAGTTTCGGAGCTGTATTGCTCAAAAGGAATATGACGTCACTGCAGGAGCCTCTCCGGTGAAAAGGAGGGTTATTTAGGCATTAAAATGTCTTTAAAAGGGCAAACTATGATATTAACCCTAATAAGGCCGGGGGGCCATTATGCCCCCCCCCCCCTCCACGATTTTTCCGATTGCTCGAGAACGCATATGGATGGCGCCCCGCCGCTCGCTGACTTTTTTCTTTCGAGTCTTGCGCAACTTTTAAAAGAATTTTTTTGAAAATCGGACCTACGGTTACAAGGTCACGTGACCTTTTGTCTTTGCATGTCAGCCCGAAAATCGCTTATTTTCGTGATTTGTGTACAAAACATATGGAAAAGTCATTTTTCCTAAAAACAGATCAAACATGGGTTATTGGGTCTTGTTTGAAGTTTAGGTGGTTGTTTTTGGAGTCAAAATAGTTGAATTGTAGTAAGAAATGAAATAAAACAATGAAATACATAAGTTAAAAAAAACAATGAAATACATAAGTAATTATCAAAACAAGGGATAACATAAGGAATAAGCTGGCTCTTCCAATTTTTTTTGTCGTATTATTATTCAGAATTGTCTAATAAGTATATGTAGTGAAAAAGAATGCTTAAATATGAATAATATATGATTTATGGGTAAAAATGTGATTTTTATGACTTTATTTGCATAAATTACCATAAATATGCAAATGAGTGAATTTTTCTAAAAATTGAAATGATCATATTATTCTATACACTTCACTTGACATGCGTGCAAATTTTCGCGGCGATCGGCCGCTTCGCGGCCGAGATCTTAGGGGGGGCCATAATGCCCCCCCCCCCCCGGCCATACTAAGACCTCAAATAGCCCGGCCTTTTTAGGGTTAATTGTCTTGTCTAGATTAAGGAACTATATGTTGATCAGATAATTTTCAAATTAGTTCGAAAATGAAAATGAAATGAGTCACTTCGGTTGGATCAATGAGTATGATAATACATTAACACCAATATGGTGAGAAATATACGGTAAAGATTATATTTTTAACGCTTTTAGCAAACGCCTATAATATCTGATTTAGCATATTGAATGATGAAAAGGGAAAAACATGGTCTATAGAAATAAATACCTTTACATGTAATAATTTTCCGTCCGTGTATATAGTGAACAATTCATCGAGTCATTTCTAGACTACATGATTATAATCAAGCAGAGAATCATGTTATAGACGATATTGCAATTTTATTGTGATTATCTTTGTTATGACTGATCAAATCATTTTATATTCATAAAACTTGTTATGCAGTGATGTAACCAAAATATAAACATGTGGAGTACGACGAAAGACGAATAGGTTTAAAACCAACTCGCTTCGGGAAATGTTAGTGTCATACTATTTACTTAAAGGAAACCGAACCCCAAGTAATAAATTTACCTATTCTGAGAGATATATTATATTATTGCCCATAAATCTACAAGATTCCCCACCAAAGTGTATGAGAGAGGTATAAAGCAAAAATAAATTACAGTTACTCAGCACGACATGGGCATCGCCATTTTCTTGATAATGTGACGTACTATGCGAAGTCGATTATCAAGTAAATGTATTCAAATTTATGGATGCTTCTTTCCCAGACGTGTGTGGTGATGAAGCATTTCATTCAGCTGCTATTATCCTTTGTACTATAATTGCCAGAAGGCAAATTGCATAAGTAAGTCAGTGCTCTCCTGGGGTGAAGATTTCTCATAAATGAAATGGATTTGTCAACTGCTATAGTGTAGTATTTATAAATTAATTTTGTTACAATTGTGCCCCTGTTATTTATTATTCACCTTATATAATTTATATCATCTCAATTATTATTTTTTTCATTGAAAAGTAAAGGTTTCGTTATTGATTTAAAAATTCTTTCCAACTAAAGCTTGGTGCATGATACATGTACAACTTCAACAGGTACGTCACATTTTCAAGAAAATGGCTGCGCCCATGTTATGCTGAAAGGCATCACATAATGCGAAGAATATCTTTATTTATATATATCTTGTATATTTTCGTAAGGAATATTGTACATCAAAGGGCAGGAATACATCTCATTTTTCAGAATACCTACACTTATTCTTTGGGTTTAGGTTTCCTTTAAGATTCATCAAGTTTTACTCCTCTCTCTATCATTCCCTATAGTCACTCTAAATCACTGTCCTGCTCTCCTTCGTCTCACTCTTTCCCTTTGTCACTCTCTCCCTCTTTCTCTCTCTCTCTCTCTCTCTCCCTCTATTCTCTCTCTCTCTCTCTCTCTCTCTCTCTCTCTCTCTCTCTCTCTCTCTATGTTGCTCCCCCTCCCTCTAGTCATTTCATCTTTATAAATTAGTAATGCAATTATGTAACGAGCAGATACACATGAGGAGAAGGAAGAAATACGAGAAAGGCCTAAACGTCTAACCAGGAAATGAAAGTGTTATATTATCTAATGTTGACTAATCTTCAGTTTCCTTTCTCTCTCTCTCTCTCTCTCTCTCTATTTCCCTTTTATTCCATCTCAACTTCAACCCTCTCTCCTCCCTAGCACTCCCCTCTCCATTTCTCTCTCTCTCTCTCTCTTTCTCTCTTTCTGTCTCTCTCTGTTGCTCTCTCCCCTCTCGATTGATTACTGAAGTGTGACGTCATAATCGCTAAGTTGTCAAGAAGTACCAAACAATTTTGCGCTTAAGTGGTAATCACATCCCTTACACCCCTCACACCAGCCCCAAAACGCTCAATGTACTGCTCCAGCCGGCCCGACGCTTGAATGATTTCGCGGTGAACCTCATGTGCAGGCTCTGTTGTTCAGAATGGTATAATCTGGCATGTGTGCAAGCCATGAGAAGTTCCTTTTTATTGTTTCTATTTACCAATTTGATAAACGTACGTATGAAGGTCTTTCACATTATCACTTGATATATTAAACGTTTTGACGTGGAATAAATACAGCCAACTTTCTAATGTGTCTTTTTCAGTGTCAAAACACCATGTTGTGATGATGACCGTTATCATGATTATGTTAAGAGTTAGTGTTATCAGTTTTATGCGCGGGAGGATACGGTTGTGGTCATGTAAGTAAAAGTGGGTTTGTGTGAGCGCGTGTGACGTCATCTTTTGAAAGCCATTTTGGGTATTCTGAGGAGGCTGGGAACAGTGCGTGGTGGAAGTGTGGTCGAGTGATGTGTGTGTGCGTGTGTGTGTGTGAATGTGCGTGTGTTTATGTTCGTGTGCCTGTGCGTGTGCGTGTGCATGTGTGTGTGTGTTTTGCGAGCGGACGCGCGCGTGTGCGTGTGTGTGTGTGTGTCTGTGTGTTTGTCTGTGTGGCTGTCTTTGTTCAAAACACTATTTTATTCCTCACCCAGCAACTTGGCGCAAGTGAGATCTGGCAGTCTGATCTTCAGTCATGTATGCAAAGATTCAAATGAAAATGGTACCTGAATGTACTGTACAACTTTATCAAGACATATCATGAAACCCATGATTAATGTTCGTACTTCAAACAATACAACTTTTAAAAAGTGGGACATTTCTTATGACTCACTCTGTATAGTGGAGTAGTTAAATTTGTCAAGTTTCTAATGTTGATGATTTATTTCGTGAAGGTACCTTTAGTGACGTTTACCAATGCGCCAATTAACATTATCTGCTGTGGTCCCCGTTGAACTGGGGGGGGGGGGGTTCGCCACCCGACCATCTCAACATCGTGAAAAGGGCCACAAAGGCCAAGTCCGCTCCAAAAAAAATTGCTTTTAATAAATGTAGAAAAATAAGAGAGACAGAGAGGGGAAAAAATAAGTGAAATCAGATAACTAATAAAGAAGGTTATGATTTCTTTGTTTAAGTATGGAAAACTATGGAACTGAGAAAATCACTTCACAATTTGCTTATTTGGTTATCAGTTTGTGACGTCATTGCCTTAATATTTATCAATTACTTTATATATTTTTATCCCATTATTTTCCCTTTATATCCCCCAAAACCTGATTTTCCAATGCCTTTGCCCAGGTTATATGATTTTAATCACATTATGTGCATGACATTTCACAAAATATTTTATGAATTTTGAAGAAGTGATGCTATTTTTGAATATTGTATATTCATAATCATTGATTTTTATATAAATAGTAAATCAAAATTCACATTTTTCATGATGTAACATGAAGAGAATACTATATATTAGTGCCTCCACACAAAAACATATTACTATCAATATCACATGGATGATGGTGTGAGGAAATCAGATTTTTCGGGGGAAATTTGAATTTTATATTATCAATAAAATGAAAACAATTATTGGATAGTGAGGCAATGACATCCCAGACTCTAAGTGAGTTGTCAATTTGTCTTGTGATTTTCAAAGTTTGTCATGTCATTAAAACTTCATAACTTTCTCATTAGTAATCCGATTTTGCTCAAACTTGTTTTGATTAGTTTGTATGATTTTTCTGCTTCAATTGAAAGTAAGTAAATTGAGGACCCATCATGCAATTGTATGACGACGTATTTTGATAGGCAGACATTACATATGAAAATAAATACATCGTCTCAACTGAGAGTGTGACGTACAATATGTTTTATATTCTATAAGTTTTAATGTTTCAGTGCCGGTATCTTACCTTCCACAACTCTTATATTATCGATAGAGAATCCAGAAATAACTCCTCGACAAATATGCCATCTATGAAATCTTTTTCCACAACAAAACTGATCTCCCTATGTAATGTTATCTCTTTCATGTGGATGTCGTGTTCTCAAATGCTGTACTCTGATAGGATGGTGGGGAAGTGGATATGCTCACTATGATGGTGAAGATTGTGTGTATTATTCTACAGATGACGGACTTCAACCACAGGAATGCCCGACGGGGCGATTTCAAGTACTCTGTGAAGGTAATGTGAACTTTGAAGATAGGTTGCAAATTACTTTGCACATACTTAAACCTCTAGTTTCAAGCGGTCAAACATTTCAGTGTTTTAGTGGCTATATAATACTTGTTTATATATCTTTTATTTACTTCGTATAACAAAAAACAGGGTAGTTCATTCAGCATTAAAAAGGGTCTTCAATGAATCCCTGTAATGTAAAAATATATAAACAAAATAAGTCATTATAGAATATTTATGATATTCTGTTTACATTCTCTAGATTCATTTTGTTCCCAGTCCCATTTGATGTATTCTCATAATATAACGTTTATGGCCAGTTGGTGCTTCATTTTAGAATGAAGAAAGGATGACTGAAAAAGGGGTCAACAAATTAAAATAAATATTGCACGCTTTACTTGCACGCCTCACAACCGGGAGGTCGAGGGTTCGAACCCCGGCCGCGTCATACCAAAAGACGTTAAAAGATGGGAGTTGCTGCTACCTTGTTTGGCGTTCAACAATAATGGATAGAGCAAGGTAGATCTGGCGCTGCTCAGTGGCTGCTGGGCTCACGATCAATTGGGCAAAAAGAATTTCCGTTTCGGTTTAATACAATTTGGAGTGGACTAAAAGATTTTTATTATTATTATTATTATTATTATTATTATTATTATTATTATTATTATTATTATTATTATTATTATTATTATCATTAATGAAATTGTAACATTTTCATTTAATTGAGCCACATATTGAATATCTAAATATTTCTTTTAATATAAAATTATTCATTTTTTTTTTAAAGTTTAACAGGGGCATTGCATCAATATTATATTATGTATTAAAACTTACTTATGCACGGAAGATAAGACATTAACTTCAAGAAGCGCGTGGAATTCACACGATTTAAATAATATCATGGCCACAAACGATTATTCCTATGTGGTTTTTTTTTTTGGGGGGGGTCCTGTTACCTTTTTTTTTGGGGGGGGGGGTTCTGTTACTTTTGTCTTTCTTTTTTTTAAAGAAAAAAATCAGTTATTAGAATGCTTACTCAATTGTCAATGGTATTCATTTTGTACACATATAGCTCCTGCCGCCGTCACACGTTCCAACACATACACCGCATCATCGCTCTCTAACCGCTGTCTCCGAGGGTTCACGCAGAAGACGGTCCACAAGAAGTCCAAGACCCGCTGTGCTGCTGAGTGCTTGAAGGAGGACTTCTGCGTCTCATTCAATTTCAAAGATGGCGTCTGTGATCTCAACTACAGTACCCGAGACCATGAGCATTATAGTGCCTTCCAGGAGGAGGAAGGGTGTTCGTATTATGAACCATAGATTTCCTTAATAACCAGAAATAAGAAATTTAAGGAGTTACCGGTAGTGAATTAGTCAAACAGTTTACAGAGAAATTTGAGCTCCGTTAAAGGTTTAAATAGAATTGTGCCTTCGAAGAGGAGGACCTCAACCTCGTTCCAGCATTTAAGACATAAAATACTGCTCAGCTGTCAGTTACGAGTTCGCTCAAATAGACTTTCCCTTGGGTTTTGGAATTTGATAGTCGATTTTTGTTTCTTTCTTTATCGTCATACATTAAGGTGTCATGCAATTTTTGTTTTATTATATATTGAATTAATGCATTGAACAATTGCACGACTTGTTCATGTAGTGAATATTAAGTCACTTTATATTGAAATGTGCAGTTGCGCATGATCGTTAGCGGAGTTGAAAATGACCCCTAATTTTGCAATGTCGCAAGTTCATTTCGACAATATTATGGCTCCTTTATTACCTAAACACAATTTCAAGAAAATACTTTGATAGTACGAAAAACAGATTGCGTAAAATCAATTTTCTGCTTTGGAAAGATAAATGGGCATAGAGATTATTATTATGAATAAAAACGACGAAAAAGAGCTAGTGTTTAATCGAGAGTGAGTATAATAGACCAGTTCCTAGATTAATAGTATATGTTTTTAAAAGACCCCAAATATCTTCAGATCTTTTTAACATGGAGACATTCTACTTTGTGAACTTCCAAAAGTCCCCAAAAGATGGAGATGTTTCATAAAATCCTTTACCCAGTTGGAAAGAATAGGCCTACTTCCACCTGTGTATCGTGGAATGCACCCTCAGTGAATTATTTAACTTTCATGAGCACCTATCCATTACATTACTCACTTCAATGGGTTTTACATTTTTCTGCTCATCTGCACACTCTACGAACTAGCTTTGTTAAATTTAAAGGGAAAGCCTGTCCTGGTATAAGTCTAGATATGGACTTCATTTAAAACGTTGTATGTTTTGATATGGGTGTGTGTGCGTGCATGCGTGTGGGTGTGGGTGTCTGTGCTTGTGAGTGCGTATTGATGTTGTTAGTTTTTACTTTGGGATGGAGTCGCGAGTAATACCATTTTTCATTCCATTAACTGCTCTAGGTATGACAGGTTTATAACTAATGATTGCATAAGTATTATGTTCAATTCAAATTGGAAAGTATCGACCAACATCAAAATAATTGGGTCATTTTAAAGAGAGGACATTCTACTTTAATTACAAAGAGATTTAACTAATCTGACCGGGCCAGACAATTATATATCTTCTTGCCGATAATGGCCTTACCCTTTACAAAATAAAAACAAGGAGAATTATTTTGATATCATGATGTGTGAAAAATCAAGGAGGTCATTTAGCAACTTCCTGCGAAATCTTTGAAAGAACATAATTTATATGGTAAAAATAACGAAACAAAAGTGTCTCGTTGAGGAACGCATGATTCGGGGCATGACTATATCTAGTTCTTTGTACTCAAACTATTGAGTTTTTTTGCTGGTAGTTGCCTCTTTTATCATAGTAGTATAATCATTAATATATTGGTAGTGCGGTTTATTCAATTGACTCTCAAATCATGGGTTTAGTGTTCAAATCCCAGCCCAGTTGCAAAAGAGTACCTGGCAAATGCCGGGGTACTAATAATTGCAGGCAGGGCCCTCATGAATAACAGCTCAGACGCTGACGGGGCTTCCCGGGGAATACAACATGATCATTAGATTATGTTCAATGTTGAGTATAGCTGATTATATTCATGAGGGGGCATATACACGTCATAATGAATGATCTGATGCATGTACAACTTCATAGATAGGTGGCGGCAGAGCATTACAAGAACAGACACATGTTGGTTTCATATGTTTATGAATGTATCAAAGCTGCGTTTCGTATCAAACCCGCGTTTGTATCATTTCTATAAGGTTTGTTCATGATATAGCTCTCACATAATTCACGGCCACAGATGTAGCACAATTAATCAACTTTCTTTATATAAAATCGAGCATTTTTGAGGAACTTTTTCCCATGCCTTACTTAGGTGTTTACATCAGATTATCACAAGACACAAAAGTGGTAGGTAATTAATTCGTTCGATTTTGCCTTAGAAAAGGATTACAGATTATGGCCAAAATTTTATTTTGCAAGACGGAGAGACGAAAAATGAGGGATGTCAATTGATTGTTGCTTATGTGTTGATCAGATAATTTTCAAATTAGTTCGAAAATGAAAATGAAATGATTCATACTTATCTCTTTACACTTCGGTTGGACCATGAGCATGATAAGACATTAACACCAATGTGGTGAGAAAATATATTTATTATTTATTTATTTATTTATTCATGTTTTATTTATTACAATTGGTAAAACAGTGGAGGGTAGTCCGATTCAGTTAAAAGAAACTGCTTTCCAACGGAGCCCTCCACATGATACAAACAATAACATAAAACATAAGAACATAACATAAATTGAAACATCAATATAACTCAATATATAAAAACATTTATACATTTGAATACTACATGAGGCGCACGTGGGATGCACGGCGAGACCCCCCCCCCCCCCCCAGTAGGCCAGATTCTCGTGTGTTTTTTGTTTGTTGTTAAAGCATGTTAGAGAACTGTTTACATTGTTTCTTGAAATTGTTTAGTGACTTGCAATTTTGGACGGACAATGGCAACTTATTAAATAAAGAATTTCCGGTGAATGAAAAGGAACGTTTTTTGTATTCTGTTTTAGGGTATGGTATTTGTAGACGGTTTTGGGTGGTATGGCGAGTATTATAAACAATGGGTCGCAAAACAGACAATGGTTTCAGGTATTTTGGTGCAAAATCATTCCATATCTTATAGACTAAAATACATTTTTGATATTTAATTCTTTGTTCAACAGATTGCCAATTGAGGGTAGTTAATAAAGAACATTGTGTAGTTGAATAATCTGTATTCAAAACCAAACGAGCATATCTATTCTGCAATTTCTGTAACCGAGTTATTTTAGTTTTCGAGCAATTTCCCCATACCGTACAACAATAATCTATATATGATAATATCAATGCATAATATAACTGTTTCAGTTGTTTGTTTCGGGTCAAATGTTTGATTCTTCTAATACAAGCGATAGAACGTGAGATTTTACTAGAGATATACTGAATATGTAATGTCCAATTTAATTGAGAGTCGAGAATTACTCCAAGGTATTTAATATTGTCGACATGCTCTAAGGATGCACCTTCAAATTGAATTGTCATTTTTTTATTTTGTAATTTACGTTTATTACCAAAAGTCATAATCTTAGTCTTTTGTGGATGTAAATACATACGATTAAGTCGGAGCCATTCTGTAATTAAATCCAAATCGGACTGTAAATTTGCCTGGATACCAATCATATCATTATCGCAGTTAAAAAGAGCAGTGTCATCTGCATATAAACATATCTTTGTTTTATTATGTAAAGGTAAATTACCTATATCATTGACATAAAGACAGAAAATCAGGGGCCCAAGTATGGAACCCTGAGGGACTCCCGTCTTGACATTTAAAAACGAACTTGTTGCTCCTGCAATTGAGACACATTGTTGCCTTTCTTTCAAATACATTTTAAACCATTGTAACTCAGAGTCTTTTATACCATAATAATACATTTTATCGAGGATTGAATCAATTGGAATGACATCAAACGCTTTTTGTAGGTCTAAAAACAGACCCCCAGTGATCTTACCAGAGTTCATATTATCTAAAAGAAAGTCGACAATTTCTGTCAAACAGGTTGACGTCGAATGAAGAGGTCTAAAACCAGACTGGCGATCACATAATAGATCATTGTTATTTAAATAAGCATAAAGCTGTTGGTGTACTGCCTTTTCTAATATTTTAGAGACTGTTGGTAAAAGCGAAATAGGTCTAAAATTTTGTGGTTCAAAAGTACCACCTTTATGAATTGGGGTTATTTTTGCTTTTTTAAACTCTTTTGGAATTTGACCTGTTTCAAGTGATTTATTAAATAATTTTGTAAGAGGCTTAGCTATATAAGAAGCAGACTTCTTCAAAATTTTCAGATGCAGTCCATCAACGCCACATGCTTTCTTAACATCAAGATGCTGCAACTCCTTAAGTACAAACTCTTCTTTTATTTCTTCGAAAACAAAACTCTTATCTGTCAAAACCAAAGTATTCATGTTATTTACATTATTTACCAAAATTTGAGCACCCTGTGCTAGATTCTGTGCAAATTCATTGAAAGCTTTATTTAAGATTTCAGCAATAGTATTTTTGTCCGTGATGAATTCATCATTTTGAATTATTTTCATTTCACTAATATTCTTTTTACTTGGCAATAAGTTTTTCAGTATGCGCCAGTTTTGACCAACATCGTTCCCGCTTTTTTCCAATTCCTTCTGATAAAACTGTTTCTTTAGTCTTCTGTTCAGACTATTTGCCTTGTTACGAAAATGCTTGAATTTTTCCCAATATTGAGACTCATTTGTTTTATAAGATTTTTTATGAAAATAATCCCGCTGTCTGGCTAACCGAATGTATTCGTCATTAATCCACGGTACCCCCGTTTGTTTCTGACGAACCGTGACATACGGGGCGTGTTTATCACTAACTTCCTGAAATGCGGCTTTAAAGTTCTGCCAAAGATGTTCCACATCGTTGTCAGATCCAGATTCTGACCAGACTATTTTATTTAAGTCTTCCTTAAAATTATGTTCGTCAAAAGTTCTAAATGATCGGAACCTGCTTATTTGAGGTTTTAGTAATGAAATATTTCCATTTATTACCAAGTAAACCAAAGAGTGATCACTGATTCCAATTGTTTGAACTCCTGATTTGAAACAAGTTATTGCATCAGAAACAAGTATTAAATCTATTAGTGTTTTACTATTGGGAGAAATACGGGTATAGTCATTGATCATTTGACGCATATTGAAATTAATACGCAATTCATTTACTCTATCCGATAAACGGTTGTTTGTCATCATATTACAATTAAAGTCACCCAAAATTATAATGTTATTTGTGATAGAAGATACATTATCCATATTTTGTTCAAGTATATTAAAGAAAAGAGCTGCATCACTGGATGGTTTTCTATATAATACTCCCACAAAATAAGAACTGCTCTGGTGCCTTTTTATTTCTAACCACATCAATTCAATCTCGTCACTTTCCAAATCTTCTCTTCTTAAGTAAGATATATTTTCCTTTATGTAGCAACCCACTCCTCCTCCAAGTGACCCTCTATGTTTACCCACAAATTTATATCCAGGCACACAACTGATTTCATTCATACATATGTCATCGTCTAACCATGTTTCGGACAAACTGAACAAATCATATTGATTACTTGTCAAAAAATACTGAACATCGATCACCTTATTTCGTAAGCTTCTGATATTAACATGGGCAATTTTCATCCCTTTTCCATATGGAAATTCACCATTCCTTGTGTCTCCTGTACCTATATTTTGATCATCTTTATCACAATTAGTATTTGCTGCAGCTGTAGATGACTCATTATTTTCATTACTAGCATTATCCCAAAATGGTAGTTCCTGTAACAAACATTTACGGCATTGCCAATCTACAAAATCCTCGAGTGGATCGTTATATTTACATAATGGGATTCGGTCACACTTAATGTGAACCCATTCCCCACATTTTGTACATGCAAGAGCTTTTTGGTTCCGTTTTACTGGCTTACTGCAACAAACACATGGATACTTAATGCCCATATCAAAACATGAAAATCAACATTAATTAAGAAAAGAAAAATATCATACCATTAAAATCTAAAAGTGTTTACAACAATTCGCTGCAAAAGGTGCTAAAAAGCTAATTGGAGAAAATGTCAAGTGTATTAACATTACAGGCTTTACAGCTGATAAATTTCGATTCAATGCGATTCATCAAAAGGAAGCTTTTTCTATTCAAAATCAAATCAATACAAGAATAGCAATGTAGAAGCTGAAAATTACGGCTTAAAAGTTCCGCTAATTGGTCAGCTAGTTTATACTATAAGTTCACTGAACTGTTCACAAGGAACGGAGGTCATTCTCACTCCGGATTATTCTATTTATCGTTTTTCCATTAGTGGCCGTTATTCTTGCTATAACCCGGCCATCGCTGGACCATGCTGTTTGGACATTCGTAGTCTTCTTTGCGCTGTTGAGTAGATGTAGATTATATTTTGTCAGTTGTTCCTGGATTACTACCCGAGTCCCTTTCAAACGACGACGACGAGAAATGACTGCGTAGCGAGTTCTATAGGAGACAAATTTTACAACGATCGGGCGTGGTCGCTTTTGTCCCGGTTTCCCATTTTTCTCCGCTGGCGTCTTGTTGGGGTTACCCAACCGATGCGAGCGGTCAATGTCCTGGGTGAAGATCTCCAATCCCAGTTGGTCGCGAGCGATCTTACATATTACGTCATCTGTGACTTCATTGTCCTGCTCCTGCACACCGAAGAATTGTAAACAGTTTCTACGCGAATACTGCTCTAAATCCTCATTTGATAGACGCAGATTATTAATTGCTGCTTGTTGATCCTCTACAATTGTAGAGAGGCGAGTAATCTCTTTGGCTTGTTCTCTATGTTCTACTTCAGTATCCATTAATCTCTTCTCCTGATCATTCATGCGATCAAGAAGTTTTCCAAATTCTTCTTTCACTGCCTCATGTATGATCACATTGATGGATTTAAGTAGCTCTTTGTTTTCATTTTGGAAGCGTGAGAACATGTCGTTGATGAGCTTTTTGGTGACGTCATCTACTTGGTCATTTTGTGCCGCCATGTTGAAAAGCAAATTCCAATTGACTATCAGAAAATATATGTATGTTCTCAATGATTGTAAAAAAGAGAAAATGTTGGATTCATTAACACTTCGCTCAGTATGTGAATCTATAAGTTGGGAATAGAGTTCCAACAAAGTCCGATTTGTAGACGAGTATACTCAAAGTTAAAACTGCTATTTTAACGCAGTATTAGTTTAATAAGTCATTTAGGATCATTGATAGACTATATTCATAGTATTTCAAATAAATTCAAGACATATCCGAAATAAGACAAAAGTTAGTTCGTATGTAGTATAAGCATAACCGAGACGTAGGTGTAGACACTCGCATTCAGAAAACAGAGCGGAGTATATATATACCGGTATATTCGGAACAATGATGCTTACAGTATATGAGTCCAGGTGCAGTTCCCGTTGACATCAACTAACCATACGTGGGACTAGGTGGATATGACAGCAACATTCACAGGTTCTCTAGCTGTCACTCATGCAAAAGTTAGTCCTTATTTCGTCTATTTCCCGAAGATCACAATCATCCAGTTTAGTCCATATTTGTAAAAAGCTCATATCAGGTACAAAATTTCATAATCGCTGAGCCAAAGCAGAACTTTTAGCCGACTTTAGTTAGAGAGTTCGCATAGTTCGCATAGTTCGCATAGTTCGTAAGCAAAACGGTAAAGATTATATTTGTAAACTCTTTTAGCAATTGCCTATAATATCTGATTTAGCATAGTTAATGATAAAAAGGTAAGAACATGGTTGATAGAAATAAATAACTTTACATGTATTTATTGTCCGTCCGTGTATATAGTGAACAATTTATCAAGTCATTTCTAGACTACATGATTATAATCAGGCAGAGAATTATGTTATAGACAATAATGCAATTTTATAAGAGTGATTATCTTTGCTATGACTTGTAAAATCATTTATATTCATAAAACTTGTTATACAGTGATGTAACCAACAGATATACATGATGAGAACGGCGGAAGACGAAATGGGCTTAAAACCAACACGCTTCAGGAAATGTTAGTTTTACACAGTATTTACTGTAGACTCATTTTCACTTCTCTCTTTCTCTCTCTTTCTCTCTCTCTCTCTCTCTCTCTCTCTCTCTCTTCTCTCTCTCTCTCTCTCTCTCTCTCTCTCTTTCTCTCTCTCTCACACATACATACAAAAACACTGCTCTGTTGCGCTCCCACTTTATTTCTCTCTCAATAGATTAGATATGTGACGTCATACTTGCCAAGTTGTCAAGGTTGCTGGTTCTAAACAATTTTGTGCTAAACAATGGCGAATGTGATCACACAAGTGCCAATCACTGAAATCACCCTGCTCCAGCTCGACGCTTGAATCCTTTCGCGGTGAACCTCACACGCGGACTCTGTTGTTTAAAACCAGTCCATTTGACGATGACCGAAAACATGACGTTAGCCCTCCAGTGCTATGCCTTCGTTTCTCCTCTGAACGTTCCACATCCACCCCTTTTTTTAAGATCACGTGGTTCCAGAATTCGCTGTTTCTCGCATTCGTCATCAGCTGAGCCCCCATCTTTCACTCCTTTTTATGTTCTATATATCGATCAATGGTGCCCCTCTTCTTCTACTCCTCTTCCCCCTCGATCTTTCCTGTTTATCCCATGTTCTCAATGTGATTTTTCTGTACCAAGTGTCCTATGATCCCCATCTATACTCTATAATTAAATATTAAAAAATGAATCATTTACCTTTCTATTACAGCTTTTCGTGAAACTCCCAATGCGAATCAAATTTGATATTTATTTTTCCAAAGTAACATTGTGTATCTTTCAATAATATAATCCGGCATGTGTACAAACCATGGGAAAACATTTTGTGTTGTTATCATTTACCAATTTTATAAACGTACGTAGCGAGGTCTTTCACATTATCAATTGATATATTAAACATTTTGACGTGGAATAAATACAACCAACTTTCTAGTTTGTCTTTGTCAGTGTAAAAACACCATGTTGTGATGATGAAAACATACTTTTATCTCTTAACGTTATCATGATTATGTTAAGAGATAGGGTTGTCAGTTTTATGCGCGGGAGGATGTGGTCATGTGTGGGTGTGTGTGTGTGGCGCGTATGACGACACATTCTGAAAGTCATTTTGGGTATTCTGAGGGGGCTAGGAACAGTGTGTGGTATATGTGTGGAGGTGTGATCGGGTGGTGTATGTGTGTGTGTCGTATGTGTGTGTCGCATGGTGAGGGGGTAGTGGTGTGATTGGTTGGATGGGGTTATTTGTTTTATGTTAAAAGTGGTTTAATTTGTGTTCATCAATCGTACAATCTATGTAATAAAATTGTTTTGAATCATAATAATAATAATAATAACGCTTTATTAACCCAGGGTAGCCACTTCAGTTATGAAACTGCTCTTCCAGCGGGCCCTGCATAACATAATGTTATTACTACCCTTCTCCAATCTAATATGCTGAGCGCCTAGCTAGAATGCAGAAGGTCCCATTGCTATAAGTCTTTGATATGACTCGGCCGGGGTTCGAACCCACGACCTCCCGTTCATGAGGCGGGCGCTCTAACCACTGAGCCACCATGCCCGTTATGTCAATATAAACAACTGTATTAAAGGAAGAAAAAATATATTGATAAAAGAAGAAAAAAATGTACCTACAATAACAGAAGTCATTTAAACCACTCCTTTCGGTTTCACTATTAGCCCAAGTCAGTATGGTTTTTCAGGTGTTTTTATGTTTTTTTTTAATGAGCTGTTTCTCTTGACCCTCCTTGAAGTAAGCTGGGTGAAAAAACGACCATAATCTTGATTATCGGGGCTACTTTTATCCATGCACTTTTAGAGTGCATACCTAGACTCTATTTTTACCATTTCATTTACTATCGAAAGTCATGGAGACAAAAAAGCCCATTTTAGCATAATGAGAATTTACTTTCAGTCAAACTTATTCGGGTCAAACACAATGATATTTTTACATTGATTTGAATGATACTATGGTAAACCCTCGTCGCTGCATGTTCGTTTAGAATATCAATTACTTCAATTAAAAGATAAACTTTGGATCCAATAATCATTATTTTAGCTGTGATGATTACTACTCATCAAGTATTCAAACATCTCATCAACAAATTGAAATTCCAATGCCATTCCGGATGCGTATCCAATTATGTTTTTGACACTTTTATTATTTTGTAGCAAGCCTTGTAGAACAAAACCTTTGTCGCATCAATGGTTACGGTTTTCATTCTGATCAGCCGCCGTGAAAAGATAAAAAAAAAATATTCGATGAACATATTTGATATCGATAAAATACCTCATTCTTCTTTCTCGAGGCATCGGGGTTAGACGCTTGATCGTGGATACAGGCCACCGTCACGTCTTTAAAATAATTCAAACTGCCGATTTAGAATCACTTTTCAGGTCGTTGAACTTTCTTTATTTTACAATTTCGGAGTATTTTGTCTCAAATATATTCTTATATACCAAATAATAGCACATACATCAGGAGCAAAGACATACAAAAAGATGACATTGAGACTTGTGAAGTTCGTCTTCTTCTACATTTTTTGTCTATCGGATATGTCGGCTGCAAAAGGTAAGTCAATTTTACTTTTCAAATTTGGTTTATTGTTTCTTGGTCAAGGCCTAAGTGAAAAAGAAAGAAAAAAGAAGAATAATGGAAAATGTATTAGTGACATTTTCGGATAAGAGAGTGTAAAAAGCATAAGAATTTGTGTTAACTTCGACTTTATCAATTATTAAATGACACACCTATTGCTAATTCCTCATAATTTCATACTGATACCGGAAAATTCGATTCGTTATTTTTACTATTTTTTTTCTATCAATTTGGGAAACATCATAATATCCTATCATGCCTTGTGACATGATAGATTGCATGCCAGTATTATATATCCCACCTTGACCATTAAAAGAAAACATGAATACAATGAACACTTTATTGTAGAAGTGAGTCAAATCATGCAAAAACAACCGGATTTTTTGTCGCAGATTTCCAAATTTGTTGTCGTCTCTCAAAAATTCACATTTATCTCATTTAAAGCCCGATTAAAACATCAGAAATTATTCGTTTAATCTATCTAAATGTACATTCCGGCCAGCGTTTGATGAACTAAGTTTCCGATATAGAGGCTTAGATAAGATAAACTGTCTAGTAGCCTAACACATCTTGACCTGAATATGTCAAGTACATCTGTGGCATACTAAGGCCTTGGACTTAGGAGGTGCAAAACACAAGTGTTTACGATAATGCGTATAGTTCAGCAAAGGGCGGAAGCAAAGGGGGAAGTTACTCTCCCCACCCCCCCCCCCCTGCTAAACCATATCTCATTTTCTAATTTGTTGTTTTTTTAACCACTGTAAGGGGCAAATTGCCCACTGTGCCCTTCCTTCAAATACGTAATTGAAGCAATTTCAATTCGATTACTAATGTATAAAAGTCGACTCCAGTTACCCAGAAGAAATTCAGAGACAGGGGCAACCGGACCAAAGTCTCGTGTAAATGGTCTACTGAACAAGTTCGTCGACACCCCCTTGAAACTCACATCAAGTCATACTACACCTGTAGTTCCAATGGACGTCGGCGAAATTGTAGTTTGTTTTGTGAGACTCTTAAAGGTATAGTCCAGTTTTGGAAACGCCCCCTCCCAAAAAAATGAAATGGAAGCTCTTATTACCAATCATGTGAAAGAATATGTGTTGACTCAGGCGCGTACGCAGGATTTTTTCAAGGGGGGGGGGGGGGGGGGGGGGGGTGGGGTTTTAACATTTATAAATCGGGCCAAAAATTTCGCAACGACTCAGCCAGCCGCTGAATAAGCGGGGGGTTTTAACCCCCCCCCCCCCCCTGTGTACGCGCCTGTGTTGACTAATACGTGTTGATACAAACTTTGCCGGGAAACAGTCGATAATTAGTATAGTATTAATGACTGCTTTGAGAGAAATAGTTATTTTTATACGCTCAAGGGAAGGTTAAAATTGTGCTATTACCCCGAGGCGTGCCGAGGGCAATAGCCCAATTGTAACCTTCCCGAGAGCGTATAAAAACAACTATTTCTCGAATATTAAAGCAGTCATTAATACTTTTATATGCCGAAAACAAAAGAGTCAAGTAATGACACTACCTTGGCCTTTCTCTAGTTTATCTCCACGGTTGTTTTTTATGAGTGTATCTTTGAGAGTAGACTAGATCTAGATTCTAGTCTAAGCAAGATATTTTTACAAATTGGGGGGGGGGTGGGTCGGCCCTGTGGGGAATAGAGAAAAGAACCTGCGCTTTCATATGACACCTCACTTATTGAGTATCACCTTCAGGATCACAACAGATAAAGGTTTGAATCTCGAATTGAAAAAAAAAACTTGACTTTTTTGCATGGTCGCGCAATTCACGTAGACTGCATAGAGACTGCATTGCGTGTAATCTCTGGGAAGAATATAGCACACAACATCGGGTGCGCGATCAGACACCTTGACAACTAGATCTATTTTCGTCTACATCTATGCTGGTACTCCATTTTCAGCAACTAAACGAACATGTTTATGGATAATTTCACGTACCTTTTTTGTTGTTCTTGCTGTCAGCGAGTCTTGTATTTGATAAGTTGAAATCTTGGGACAGTTTCTTTAGCCATTTTTGTCTTGTTTGGAATTGTCTTGTCTTGTATGAAAATACCGACCAATTCTTCGCACACGTACGGTATCTTCGATCGCTCAAACCATTTTTTAACATGTAAACCTATGGGGTAACCATGGGGACTGAACTATTTTCCCGGTAACCATGGTTACTGGGATTTTAGAACTGTTTTAACCATGGTAACTGGGAATTTTACAGAAATAGTTAAAGTTTATGAATGCAATTTCGAGCAATCAGATGACTGGATTTCTTAAGTGAGGTATATAATCATGATTAATGATGCTGCCTCTGATACACAACTAAGATGGAAATATGTAGATGATCTCACAATTGCAGAAGTTAGGAAACATTCCCAACCTTCTAACATCCAATCAGTAATCAACAACCTCTCTACTTGGTCTACTGATAATAGTATGACCCCTAAACCTGAGAAATGTAAGATAATGCACGTTTCATTCCTGAAAAGACCTACTGTATTTTCGAACTTTCACCTTGGTCCAAGAACTCTTGAATGTGTAGATACTCTCAAACTGTTGGGTGTTATTGTACAATCTAACATGAAATGGGACAAGCAAACTTCTCACATGATTAGCCTTGCTGCTAAACGACTATATGCTATGTATACTCAACAAGTACAAAGCCCCTGTCGGCGACATGCTATCGGTCTACCTGATGTATATCAGACCCAACCAATACTGAAGTATGCCTCCCCGGTATGGTCTCCAGCTCTCACAGTTCAGCAATCTAACCAAATTGAGCGCATACAAAAACGTGCGTGTAGAGTTATCATTGGCTACCACAATAACATAGACTACGCAAATGCTCTCGAGGTTCTCAACATCATATCACTTGAGCACCGTCGAAAACAATATATTTGAGAAGTTTGCTAAGTCCATCACCAGCTCTAGGCACAGTTCAATGCTCCCACCTCTCTGAAGCACCCTACCTAATTATCGCCCCCCTAATATCTAAGGATGGGTTTCTAGAACCGATGTGTCGTACCCAACGCTATGAAAAGTCTCCTCTACCCCAACCCCTTAAGACTCTCAATAACCTAATGTGAATTCCACAAATTGAATTGTATTTTATGTACTCTTTAGATCTGAAACAACGTGCAATACTTCATTAAAGCTGTATTTTCTAATACATGATTCATAATATTGAAGATATGCGGGTTTTCCCTTTAATAGAGGTGTCAACTTTTCCTGAACAATTAGCTTCACATGTTGTGACTCCTTAGACCGGATACAAGGTGCAATTCTTTTGAATAGCTATATTTTCTGATTCATAATATTGGGAAAATGTGAGTTTTTCCATTAAATTGAGGTGTCAACTTCTTAACAATTAACTTCACATGTTGTGAATCTTTAGACCTGATACATGTACAAGGTGCAATACTTGATTATAGCCGTATTTTCTGATTCGCAAAATTGAAGATATGCGGGTTTTTCATTAATAGAGGTGTCAACTTAGCAATTAGCTTCACATGTTGTGACTCGACCACTACAAGGTGCAATACTTTATTATAGCTGTATTTTTCTGATTTAGAATATTGAAGAAATGCGGGTTTTTCCATTAATTAATAGAAGTGTCAACTCTTTAACAATTAGCTTTACATGTTGTGAGGGAAGGGTATTGATTATATTTTGCTATTTACTGCCAAATTGCCTATACATCAACTAGCTACTCTGAATTTCTTGAAAATGCTGAAATGTTGACCATCATGTGCAGGCGCACCGTGGCCTTCGGAGCGGACGCGACGATGCGTTGCAGGCCAATCCATTGTTGTCTTTTCCGAACGCTTCGGTGCGCCTTCTCCTGTGTAGATGTGTATACGAAATGTAGTAATGTTTTAATGCTACGTTTTTCTACCTTGTTTCTTATTTTGCCTTTCAAAGATCTCTCCCCTCTCTCTCTCTCTCTCTCTCTCTCTCTCTCTCTCTTTCCCTCTCTCTCTCTCTCTCTCTCTCTCTCTCTCTCTCTCTTTTCCCTCTCTCTCTCTCTCTCTTTCGTCATTTCTCTGCCTTTCGATTTCCTCGTCATATCTCACCTTGGCCAGCTACATGTAGCCAGCCGTTGTATATTGTATTGTAACCATATTTTCATGTGTGTGAAACAATATGTTTTTCTTAAGTGTATATTTTTGGGTTCAATTTTGTTTAAACTATTCAATTTCATTGTAAATCAACCATTATGAGTTCCTGAACTTTACGTGTTGATGTTTTTAAACCGAATAAATTAATTAAATAAATAAATAAATAAATAAATAAATAATTGATAAATTTGGTAAATTATCATATCGATATGGCCTGGATATATCGCGAATTCACTTCAACATTGAACAATAGGGCATATATATATATATATAGGGCATCTAAACCTCTGAAACCAAAATTTATATTAAAACAAAATTGAGTGGATATTTCGTACCCGATATCCTTGAATCGCAATTTTACTACTACCGGTCCATACCTTTAAGCTTCGTCCTGATATGCAGCGATAAACCGCGCCGTTTTTCGTTTTTTTTTTTTTTTTTTTTTTTTAATAATTTATTTCTCTGCAGATGTAAGTGCAATGAGCTCCACATTTCTGTATCAGTGAATACGAGTGGGACCTTTGTCATAGTTGCCATTCATTAATACCTTTTTTGAAAGACGACAACGCCACGATTTACGCTTCATATCTGAACGAGATCTTACCCTGTACCTGTGTGAATAGGTTTAATTGATATCACAATGTTGTAGAAATAAAACAAAACAAAACAAAAATAGAGCAAAGTTACAAGCTCACTTTATTATAGGATTTCTCGGTCACTTTCGTAAGTTGGCCACACAAATTCATTTTATGTTCATTCAATTTCGCCGATTCTGTCACCGCAGCTGTTATTTTTCGTTCAAATTCGTTTTTTAGCATTTAAATCCCTAAAACGATCATTCAAAAACATTTCATTTTCATTCGAATTAAAACGTGTTTCTTTTTCGTACAATTTTCATTCAATTTAAAGCGAAACGATTTGCGATTACGTAATAGCGTCTTCCGTGAATTCAAATTCGTTTCTTTGCATACAGTTTCACACGTTTTGCAGACAAATTAAACATGTAAATCTTACCCAGTATGATAATATAAAACCCCGCAAGCTTAGTTCCATGCTAAATCCATTTCAAATTGTATGGGTTGGTGAGCCACAAACATCTTATTTGTCCTCACTATGGGTGTATAATTATGTATACCCTCTAAATCATCACCATTTAGCAACTGAACGATCATGTGTTAAGTAGATCAAAACCTATCCACATCAATATAGAATAAGCATGGAACTAAGCAAGAGTGTCTTTTTATGAATATGCAATGATATAAGTGCATGCAAAGTGTGTGTTTACAGACTACGGTTGTATTTATTGGAGTGGCGTACCATAATGGTGGGGGGGGGGGGGCAGGTATCAATACTCTATACATTGATTTATTTGTAATGTTTTGTTTTGTTTTGTTTTTGATAATTTATTCGATGTTCGTAATCTCTTTGAAGCCATTTATATTTGTGTTATTATATTTAGTCTGTATTGAACATGTTAAGAACAATCTATGAGTATCAGTTCAATCACAATCATAATCACATCAAAATCTGAATCACCATCACACTGAATCACAATCACGATCGTGATCACAGTCACAATTACCATCTCAGTCACAATCGTAATCACCATCTCAATTACAATCACGATCACGCTACACAATCATTAATGAGTTTGATACATTGTATGCTCACTGCGCGCACATTTCAATAACTCATGTCATGTGGACATAAACTAAAGAATACACGTATACACAGGCGCGGATCCAGGATTTCTTAGGGGGGGGGGGGGGGCCCAAATTTGAAATTATGCGAGCCAAATATTGGTACGTAATGGTGACCAACAGTGACGTGATGCGGGGGGGGGGTCGGTGCAGGGAGGGGCGAATTTCCCCCTCCCTCCTCCGCGAAACGCGGAAGCTTTGACGTTTCATTTAATTATTAGAAAAAGAAGACGGTTCGTTGTACCGTTCTCGAAAATAAATCTCGTTTGAATTTAGTTTCCCCCCCCCCCCCTACCGCGCGAAGCGCGGAAGCTTTTAAGTTTCCTTAAATCATTAGAGAAAAAAGACGATTCGTTGTACCGTTTTCGAAAATAATCCTCGTCTGAATTTAGATTCTCCCCCCCCCCCTCCCGTGCGAAGCGCGGAAGCTTTTACGTTTCATTAAATCATTAGAGAAACAAAACGAGTCGTTGTACAGTTCTCGAAAATGATTCTCGTCTGAATTTAGTTTTTCCCCTCTCGCGCGAAGCGCGGAAAGTTTTAGGATTTATTAAATTATTAGAGAAAGAAGACGATTCGTTGTAGAGTTCTCGACTCTAAATTCTCGTCTGAATTCAGGTTCCCCCCCCCCCTACCGCGCGAAGCGCGGAAGCTTTAAGTTTCCTTAAATCATTAGAGAAAGAAGACGATTCGTTGTACCGCTCTCGAAAATAATCCTTGTCGGAATTAAGTTTCCCCCCCCCCCCCTCCATCCCGCGCGAAGTGCGGAAGCTGTTACGTTTTATTAAATCATAAAAGATTGGTATTACCGTTCTCGCCTCTGAATCTTTGTCTGAATTCAGGTTCCCCCTCCCGCGCAATGCGCGGAAGCTTCACGTTTCATAAGATTATGAGAGAAAGAAGACGATTCGCTGTACCGTTCTCGATTGTTAATCCTTGTCTGGGGCGGCGGCGAAGCCGGCCCCGTAAGCTCAGAGGTTTTAGGCGTTTAATTAAGGTCATATGAGCATATTTTTTATTGTATACCTTATTATTTCGTGACACTGGCAGGTAACTATTTGGCGTTGGGTCCAAGGGGCGGAGCCCCCCAAAATCAGGGGTTTTAGGCATTAAATTACCGTCAGATGAGCATCTAAGGGCCCGCCGTAGGGCCTTTGGTGGGATCCAGGGGGCAGAGCCCACGGAAGCTTAGGGGTTTTAGGCATTTAATCACGGTGAGATGAGCATATTTTGATGCCTCATTATTTGTTAACACTGGCAGTTAACTATTCTTTCTTTCTTGCTCTCATTCTATTTTATTTCTCTTTAATATACTTTTTCAAAAAAAGTGGGGGGGGGAGAGCTCGGGGCTCCTGATCCCCGCCGTACCTCGGGCCCTGACATGTAGGAATCTCAAGAATCATATTTCTTGCCTGGCTGCAAATTTAGGAATTTGTCATTTTCCAATAAACACATACAAACGTATAATTTACTAAAAAGTGAGGAAAAATCTCGGAAATGATGTCATTTCAGCATTATTTGTAATCCACCGTTATGGAATTAGAAATAAACCACGTTTGAATTTGATTTCCACTTAGCCCCCCCCCCCCCCCTATCAGTACGCCAGTATCTCCTCTTTTCCTTTCCCTTTCCTTCCTTCTCTCTTATTTGTTATATGGGGGGGGGGGGGGTCAACAGCCTGGGAGGCAAAGCCCTTTCGGCCCCCCGATCTCCTTCTTCCCCCTTTTCTTTTCTTCTTCCTCTTCTTTCTTTCCCTTTCTCTCCTCTTTCCCTTTCGCTTCTTTTCCTTTTTTCTCTTTTTTTTTTTTTTTTTTTTTTTTGCGGGGGGGGGGGGCCAAGGCCCGCTCGGCCCCCCCCCCTGGATCCGCGCCTGCGTATACAATATGAAATCTTGATTTGGTTATAATGTTAATGATCATAGTTACATCATGCATTACATTACCATGTTCGTCTACGTAATATCACTTCCAAAAGATGACCGAGTACGATAAAGTCCGTGATGAGAACATCAGTAAGATGATGTCCAATCTTATATCTAGAGTTGTTTAACCCTCTACATGTTGACGGGCAAAAAATCTAGGCATGTTATATAACTCATTTGTTTAATTTAGATGAGAAACATGTGCATATACCATGTATACCATAGGTTTCTAAATATAGGCGAATATGAATGAAAACGTTGTTATTTAGAATGACCCAAAGTGAAATTGAATGGTACGGATGTCCGATTTGCCATTGTTGACGAAAATGAATGCAAACTGCGCATTTGTAAGCGGTTGTTAAATTGAACGAAAAAAGTGCTAAATCCATTGACCGAATAAGTAAATCAAATGAAAAAAGTGTTATTTTGAATGTAATTAACACGCCGGCAGCTTTATTTCGCGAATTTGAATGAACTTTGTATCAAAACGAATGAAAAGCTTACGAAAGTGACCGAGAAATCCTATATTAAATTGCAGAAGTGACGACATACAGATGCGACGAAGGCTGGTGGAAATTTGGAGACAGATGTTACCGAATCCTGGGAAATTCCTTGTTTGCTAAAACGTATGCGATAAAATTATGTACCGATGCAAAGTCTCAACTCTTCGTCCCTTCGTCGCAAGAGGAGTACGACGCTGTGTCAGCATACATTAACAACCTTGGCTCTGTCAGCACGCCTCTTAATCCGATTGCTGCACCTATCACCGATGCGTGGGTAGGGTGTGAGGCGGGAACACCCACCTGTATAGATGGAACAGTGTTTGACAGCACTGGTGGTATGTATAAAAAAAATATAAGGTATAGGGTAGCATTATTTATGATTCTAGGAATGATTACTATACACCCATTTCATACATAAAACAATCTCTAAAACACCCCCTCCCCTTCCAATACGGAAAAATTTTGCAACACACTCACGCGCGAGCTCGCCAACAAACGCAGCTGTGATGGCATTTGGAAGGCTTTTTTGCGGAGACATTTAAAGGCATCGTTTAACAATGTTAAATCTGAGATACACGGCCCTACGTGATACCAGTGTCTGTGTTATGGTGTAATATTGAAGCCCTACAAAAATCGCGCTTCAAAATGATCAAGAAGTGCCCCAAAAAAGTAAAAAAATCTTTGAGTGACCGGTTTTACAAAACTCGTTTTTCCCAAAAGACTGTAGTGTTACGAAAATTCGATTTCCAATCATAAATATCTTGATAATCAGACAGGCGATCGGCTTGTAAAAGTCATGGAGTTCCTGACTGACCTAAAGGTTTATAATTATCATTACAGCATGAGCTAAATCCAGGATTTTGTTTCAGAATCTGAGATAAAGTTACCGGATCCCTTTAAGAGTCACTCGGTGCGTGCAACTCCGTCGGAAAGGTTTTGGTTCTTGATGATGGCAATCGATTGGAGTCATCTTCACCAAGAGTATCAATTACAGTATAACACATTCGAATTTTGGAAACCTCGGCAAATTAATCATCTTGTTAGCTTAATAATCATAGCATGATCAAGATGATGCTGGGAGCAGGTGTAAACGGGTACCTTATATGCTTGAGCGCTAGTTACTTTGGCAGCTCGGCTACGACCAGGGTAATATGTGTAAAGCGCCATGAGCGTCAAAACCTGGCGGATACCGGCGCTATATAAATAACCATATTATTTATTTATTATTATTATTATTATTATTTATCGTCATAGAATGTCCAGTTTCTAATGTTGATGATTTCTGTAAAGGTTCCTTTAGTGACGGTTACCAATGCGCTAATTAAAAATTATCTGCTGTGAGAAAAAATCAGTGGGGGAAGAGGGGGATGCGTTAGCCACCCGACCGTCTCAAAATCGTGAAAGGGTCTTACAGATAAATTTGAGGAACTGTCATGCAATTATATTGCAACTTATTTTGATATGCAGCAATTACGCAAGAAAATAAATACATCGTCGCACTAAGATTGTTACTTTCAATGTTATATATTCTATAACTGTTTATATTTCATTGCCAGGGGCCGTCCAGAACTATCCCAGTATCGCTCGTGTATCCAGAAATAACTCCTCAACAAATAGGCTATGCCATTAATGAGTTTTTTCCCACAACAAAACTGATCTCCCAATGTAATGTTATCTCTTTCATGTGGATGTCGTGTTCTCGAATGCTGTACTCTGATAGGATGGTGGGGAAGTGGATATCAACACTATCCTGATGAAGATTGTGTGTATTATGATAAATATGAAGGCGGACTTCGAGCACAGGAATGCGCAACATGGAAAACTCGAGTACTCTGTGAAGGTAATGTGAACTTTGAAGATACTTTCCATACACCTTGAGCCCCCAAGTTTCACATTTTCAATCAATCAAACATTTCAGTGTTTAGGGACCATGTAATACTTATTTATTTACCTTTTATTTACTTTGTATATATAACAAACAGTTTTGTCCATTCGGAATTGATTTTGCTCTTTTATGAATCCATGTAATGTAAAAAAAAATATAAACAAAATTAATATTAAACATTAACAACGATAACGACAACATTACTACAAAATAAATCATTACGGAATATTTATATTTTTTCTACATTCTCTCCAGTCATTTTCTTCCCAGTCCTATTTGCTGTGTTCTCATGATAGAAAGTTTGTGGCCAGTCGGTCCTTCATTTTAGAATGAAGAAAAGGGTGACAGAAAGAGGGTAAACAAATTAAAATAAATGTTGCATGCATTGCTTGCTCTTTGTATGGATATTAGTGGAACTATATCATTTTCATTTAGTTGAGCTACATATTGAATACCAAAATCTTTTTTTGTTTAATATAAAAATCATTAAGATTCTTTAAAAAGTATAAAAGAGGCATTGCAAAAATATCATATTATGTACTTACTTGTGCATGGTAGACCAGTTTGATTAAATTCAAAAAGCGTGTGGAATTCAAACGGTATGAATATTATCATGGCTACAAATGGGTTTTTTTTTTAGGGGAGCCGTTGCGTATTTATTTGTTTGATGTTTTTTGTATAAATGATTTTCAGTTATCAGAATGTTTACTCAATTGTGAATCGTCCACGTTTGTATACTATAGCTCCAGCCGCCGTCACACGATCCAGTACATACACCGCGTCATCGCTCTCTAACCGCTGTCTCCGAGGGTTCACACAGAAGACGGTCCACAAGAAGTCCAAGACCCGCTGTGCTGCTGAGTGCTTGAAGGAGGACTACTGCGTCTCATTCAATTTCAAAGATGGCGTCTGTGATCTCAACTACAGTACCCGAGACCATGAGCACTATAGTGCCTTCCAAGAGGAGGAAGGGTGTTCCTATTATGAACCGTAGATTTCCTTCATAACCAGAAATGGGAAATTTAATAAGTGACCGGTGTTGATAATAGGGACTTTTAGATTTGCACATCGACATAGTATACTGCTAAGTGTGACGTATTTTTAAGGCACTGGCAGTGCCTTATAAGGACGTCAACGTAGCAGTCCACTTTGTCACCGTGCAAATATATAAGTCACTATAGACAACTGGTTTAAAGAAAGTTTGAGTTCTGGTAAAGTTTTTTCTGTTTTAATGAGAGCTTTCTCATTCTTGGTGTGTCCGTTTGGTAGAACAGCATAGTAGCCCGCATAGTAGAATGTATCCTGAGAATGATTGTTCTTTTTGGTCCTCCTATTCGAAATATGATAGGAAATAGCTGAAAAGTTTGGTCAAAACGATTATTGTAAATAGTTCATACATCCATGTTTGATGTGCGATATTTGAAATATCAAGTTTGTACTTTGTAAGATATTGTTAAGTACTGTTATTTGTTAAAGTTTCGATTGTAATTGTAAATTCATTATTTTCGTTTTGTAACGTTTTCTTACCTGATTTGTACCAAAATACTTTGTTTAGCTGTTTAAGGGGTTAGTCTCGTCTAGCACATGTGCTATTATATGGCCCCTTTTACCAACTAATAGTTTCTCTTCTTGTATATGTAAACACATTGTATGAAAGTAGTACTGTATTGCTGTTTGTAAATTAATCAAAATAAAAAATCAAATAATATTTGTAAATTTTGGCAAGATTGATCCGATTTGGATAATTCCATAATTGACACACATCGAGTCATACGTGCTACATATAATCAACTTTTCCTAATTGCTTAAATAAGGTTTCTTTCGAAATGTACCTCCATGGTCAGAACTCAATGCTTTCTCTGAAAAAGGTATACATGTGAGAATTTGTTTTAAAGGAGAAAAAATTTACTCATTTCAAGATGTTCTAAACGGTTCTAGGACACCTACCCCCTTGACATCCATCCCCTCGGATAACCACCCCCAGTTAACTACCCCCTAGGGCAACCACCCTCTAGGACGACTATTCCCCCCCCCCCCCCCTGGACAACAACCCACTACGACAACTACCCCCTACGACAACTAGCCCCCGGACAAATACCCCCAGACAACTATCCTAGTAGTTGTCTGGGGGTAGTTGTCCGGGGGTAGTTGTCCTAGGGGGTAGTTGGGGTTATCCAGGGGAGTAGCCGTCCTAGAGGGTGGTTGCCCTAGGGGGTAGTTGTCCGGATACGGTTCTAAACCTATTTTAAACATTTCAATAGCATTGTACAGAGAACTTTTCACAACTATAGTAGTCACTTATTTTACCTTTGTCAAAATTGATTGACTGATTGACTTTAACGATAGTGTTTCCTTTAAAAGTTGACTGATATTTAAACAAGACATCCCCTCCTTCAAAAGGGGATGAATTTACCCCCCCCCCCCCCCCACCCCCCTCCCACCCGACCCGGATTTACGCCCGTGCCTTACAGTATATATTGTATATTTCGAGCCAAGAGCAAAGATGTGATGGTGCCATAGGATTAATAGAGTGAATTCAGCCCGCCCCCCCCCCAACTCAGTGTTATTTAGGGTACGCATATGCGTGTTCCAATCGCCCCCCCCCCCTTTCAGCAAAAGTCCGGTGTGTAAAGTCAATATGGGTCGACCTTTTTATTTTGTTATACGAGCCTTTTTCAGCACCCCCCCCCCCCCCCCCAATTTTCAGCAAAAGTCTGGTGTGTAAAGTCAATACGGGTCGACCTTTTTCTTTTGTTACAAAAGGACATTTTGGTAACACGCATGCGGTCCGTCCGTTCTCGGAGTGGGGGGCCGGGGAATTCAGTGAATAACTTTATCCAGATAAATAATTCATAAGGAAAAAGAGTAGCCAATAGGCCATTTTCGTCATGTAACCAAATGTAATGCATACGTTTAAGTGAACTACCTTGAAACGAACAATGTCATTCATCTTTTACGAGTAATTGTATTACAATAGTCAGAATGTCAACTGCCTACATTAGTTGTTGCTAGGTAGGGCAAACAAAATCGCTTGCCCTACCTAACAACGTCTAATAAATGCAATTCGCATTCTGACTATTGAAATACAATTATTCGTAACAGGTAAATGACATAATTTGGTCAAAGACGTATGCCTAAAGTTGGTTCCATTCCGATAAATTAACACCGGTGTATAAGCCGTAAAATTCTCCCATCCTCTCTTTGATTATTTGTGTGAATCTTTGAAAATATAAATGTGCATGTATGTCAAATGGGATATTGACTGTATTTATATGTGCGATGTCTGTATATTCCATGTAATTCAGCTCTTGAGCTACGATACATTTTCTTTTCAATAAATACATTTTCAACAATAATATCCCGATCATACTTGTCGATTGTCAAAACTTACCAATTACATAATCATCATAATGTAATCTACAATGTGGCGAGAATAGATAATAATTTGTTAATAGTGACGTAAATGTCCACTTCGGATAGTACTTGCTATGTGAACATACCCACAACCTGACAACCACACACACACATTTAAAAAAAAAAGAATCCTGAAAATCACGAAAGCCAAAGATTTGTTTGACCAATTCGGTGTATTGTTTTGGAACAGGTGAACTAAATATGTCAAGTCACCAATGACAAGCGCTATCAATTTAATTGAATTGTAATTACAAAGTCATTGAACCAAGGGTTACACACATCATTTCTATGAGGCTCTATTTTGTTGTCCTTTTTTGTGGAAGAGGTAGGAATGCAAAATGAATAAGAACCATGTTAAGTGGTCTGACAATAAAGCACCATGACAACTTTTTTTCGGAAAACTGTAATGGGATTGTCCTACGTAGCCTTTTATAGCTCTAGGAATCCCTTAGAGTTATCCATGTTCGACAGACACCCAATGAATACAGGTACATATATTTAAAACAGATTTGAATGACTATAGTATGTGTACTGGTTGATGATAGAGATCAAGCAAGCTTTTCGTGGCTCCTTTAATTTCTGCTGGACCATCTCATGACAAACCGGCTGGAGCACTGGTAAGATCACGCCTGTACGCGCAAAGTGGTGCATGCTAGAGATGATGGCTATGATGATGATGGGAGTGATGATGATGTTGGTATTGGTATGGGTGGTGTTGGTGATGATGATGTTGGTTTCTGATGGACATGGTAATGGTGGTCATAGTGACGGTGGTGGTGGTAAGTGGTAGTGATGGAGGTATTGATGATGGATTGTGGTGAAGGTGGTGGTGATGGTTATGGAGATAGTGATTGAAGTGATAATGGTTGTGGTGGTGGTGTTGGTGGTGGTCATGGTGGTGATAGTGATGGAGGTGGTTGTTGTAATGGTTGTAATACTGGTGGTAACGGTGATGATGGCTGTGGTGGTGACGGTGATGATGGCTGTGGTGGTAGAAGTGGTATAAATTGTGGTGGTGGCAGGTGGTGGTGGCAGGTGGTGGTATGGTGAGGGCCCTTTTCTCTTCGCTTTCATTTCCAATACAATATTCCGTGCCTCATACATTTTCCCACTTCTTTAAACCGACGTTCAAAGTTAGATAACTCTTAATGTAATAAAGCGACGTTCTAGCGACAGGCCTGCCCTAGCCTCCAGCTTCCAGAAATCAATTATGAGCGAGCGTCAGAAGCTCTTGGACGCGGCCCGGACGGCGGTAAACCTGCTTGACGCCGCTCATTCCGCAGTGGACCTTCTCACCACCGTACTCGGGACTGAAGAGGAGAACGGTTGCCATGGCAATCTCACCGAACAACATCGTGATGTCACCGGTATGTTCCGCTCTCTTTGTCACAACATATACACTGTACTATAGTCAGTTGTCTTTCTGGTGAGGGGCGTATCCGAGGGGGGGGGGCAGGGGCACATATTGCGAAAATAATTGTCATAAAACAAAATAGTCATTGGTTTATATCATCCTTATGATTAACGAGATAATAGGGAAAAACACATATTAGCAGTTGTAGATTATGTGCAGAAGAAAAATGTCCGTGAATTCATTAGGAAAATGATCTAAATAAGTTTTTTTTTTTTTCCAATCAACTTTCTATCTCTCTCTCTCTATCTGTCCCTCTTTCTATCTCACTCCCTTTCTCTTTTTCTTTCCCTCTCTATCTTTTCTCTCTCTCTCTCTCTCTATCTGTCCCTCTTTCTCTCTCTCTCTCTCTCTCTCTCTCTCTCTTCCGACTTTCTCGCACTCGCACCATCTCTTTCTAATTTCTTCTTCTTCCCTCGCGTTTACTTCTCTCTTTCTCTCTCTCTCTCTCTCTTCTGAATGTCTGTGGCTCATACCCTTTTTACTCTTCTCATTTCTTCTTTGTCCCTTTCTCCCCCCCCCCCCCTCCCCCTCCCCTGCTTTCTTTCTCTCTTTCTTTCTCTCTCTCGCTCTCTCTCTCCCCATGTATTTAAACGGAAGACTTGCCACAGACTGCGTCCAAAAGCACTTCAGAAGTCTGGAAAACACAGATTCCAGAGGGTAAAGGTCCTATGAGGGGGGCTTCAACGTTGAGAATCAAAGATGACACCAAACCTCATTCCCAGAATACAGCACCTTCAAATATTCACAGGTACATGGAGTAAATTGCGTTTGGAATTTGTCCTCATTACCCTATTTGTATGTTTGTAATTTTTACTCATTTTAAGATTTCACACTTAGTACAGAGCACGCACGTAAACGTATTAATTAATTGATAACGGTATGGAATAATTTGGTGTATGTTTCAGAGCAGCATCGGCTACTATAGCAACGGATGATGGAGAGAAGGATGAGACTGACATCCATTCACAGATGAGAAATGGGAGGAATGGGCGGGATCGTAGATTCAGTCGAGCAGTCATCCCACGGATCCCTTCACAAGGTAATTACTGTTTTTATGCACTCCAGCAAAGCATAGAGAGTCAATGCTAATGCGTATTGACCTTTAGCACTGCATGCTTGCTGTGAGGCAGGTATTATTAGACCCATACACAAATACACACACCACACAATATTGCATAGACTGCATACAATCATGCCGATGCGGCTGTAAGCAAAGTTTGACAGTAGACTTACAATTTGAATTTTAAAATTATTCTTTTTAACATCTGTAAGTTGAAAAAAATGTATTTTACTGCTATTTAGGTGTCATCAATATTGTCACTAAAGTACCGATTTTGAGTGAAATCAATTGAGTTTTGTACAGTGGTGTTTGAAATGTTGAGAATCAAAAGCACAGCTTTTACTACACAGCCAGGACAGTGATGCTCCTATGTGTGTTTTTATGTGGTTTTTTTTTTTTTTGGTATTCTAATGGCTCGTTCACACGTGAAGCGGTTTTATTTTCAAGGTGTAAACGTACTGCAACTGCGCGCCGCGACAAAAGTCCTACGTTCTGAACATTATATTGATATCAAATGTGTCCAACTTTTTGTCTAGTCTGATCTAATTTGCGTAGACCGACAGCGCACTGCGCAGCAGAAATCATGTCATGTAGAAAACTATCCTTGGAATTACCTTTCTATTACAGTGTGTATGCTGTAAAAGAGCATCCTTTGAATAAGTTTCTATTAAAGTGTGTATGATGTAAAAAAGCGTCCTTGGAACTACTTCTCTGTTAATGTGTGTATGGTTTAAAAGAGCATCATTAGAACTTCTTTTCTATTTTATTGTTTATGATGTAAAAAGGCATCCTTGGAACTACTTTTCTAATATAGTGTGTATGGTGTAAAAGAGCATCATTCGAACTACTTTTCTATTAAAGTGTGTATGGTGTAAAAATGTAGGCCTTCGTTTACATGATAAAGATATGACCAGGGAGCTTTTCACTACAACATGGCAATATCCCTATTTGGCAGTTCTTGATTTCGTAATGACTTTTTTGACATGAGACGAGAAATTCCAGGAACATCCACGCTACGTAATCAAGTTTAATTATGACCTAAAACTACAAATATTGAGTCTTTCGTGACACAAAAAGGTCTTTATTTTCCCCTTAAAATAGTAAAATGATATGAGCATTGCAGCAGTATCTAGTACACACATTATAGTACACAGCTCTTGTCATACTTTTTCTGTGCTAATTCTGGCAAACACCATGTATAATATCCAAACTTCTCTTCATTATCACACATGTATTGATGAGTGTAATCAGCTATATGTATTATCAATCATGTATAATTGATATTTCGATACGAGGGATAAGGAGAGACTTAAAAGAGCTCACAAAGCCAGGGGGCGTTTTAATGAAACAATTAGTCGGTGGTTTTCACAGACTAATATCATTTTTACATACAATTTTATTTTCACCGACTATTTTCCAGGCCTCTGATTGGTCAAATTTAGTCAGCGCTGACAGTTGTCGGCGGACAAATGTTGATGAAATACCCCACTGATCAAATCAACTGAAGCGTTGCCCGACCAAAAAAAATACATTTTCCAAATTGCCTTTGAATTAACAAATACTTTAATTGTCTGATCACCTTGAATTTGACAGGGTTGTTTTTCTCTTTTGCTCGAAAAAAAATAATTGTTTTCAAGCAATCCATTGCACGATTTCGTTAGTAGGTCCATGGTTATATCGAGCAAGCTAATGACAAGCTTTTTTTATTGTTTATTTGTTTGGCAAAATTTCAAAAAAATAAATTATTCAAGAAATTGTTCCAACCAGCCGGTTGAAACCAATCTATCTTCCAAGGTTTAAGAGTAAGTCAAAAAATGGGGACATTTTTTATTACAAATAACTGTGAAATTACATTTCTCAAGATATATATTTTTTTCGAAGGAGCCTGTTATCTGTATTGAATGACTTTGATGATATCAATGGCCATGTGCGGATAATAGTGGAATGGTTATCCAGGCTCGTTTATGAGTCATAATTATTAGGGATCATTTAGGTTGATAGTTGAATCCCCTCCAAAATGATAATGAAATCCACTCCAAAAAGTGGTTTGGTTTACTCTTTCGAGTGTCGATTCTTTTATTGTTCTGAGCATGGATTTCCACTAAAAATAAAGAGATCCCTAAAATGATTCCTGACAGAGTGGATATCTACTCCTGTACTCATGGTGTATTTATAATGTTCGTTTAGCAAGAAAAACAAGATTTCACATTTCCGATTGTCAAATTCAATTTCAATTTCAATTTGACGAAATAAATTTTGTCTTTCTGTATTGCACAATGTATAGCAATAAACAGGTTTGTTTTATAGTATAGCTATGCGAGTATACTCTCCATTTCAGATTCTCTTCAAATTAGTCCTTACATCCTGTGTAATAGATTTTTGAAGAACCTCCTTCACTTATTATGGACTCTGGCTATTCACTGTCACCTATTTTTGCTCCAGTAATTTCGCTGGATCTCGAGGCAGCAAACAACAGAAAACCATGTCAAGATTCACTTGGCTTGAGACGGTCCCCATAAATTGATGAAATCTTTAATCTTGTCTACTATTTTAAGGTTGTGAGAAGCCTAAATTACATGTTATGATCACCCTCAATTAATGACAATTTTACTGTAATAGTTCATACACCTGTTGAATGTTCCGCATCAATTTCATTCAGTCGCCAAGGTAACGCCTCAGCGACTTATCGCATGCGAGAAGCGGGGTGACGTCATCATGGAAGATGCCATTGGAGGCGATGGGGGTGGCGGTACTGAGATCAGAGTTGAGGGATGGGACCATAGCTTTAATGAGTTCGTCATCGAACAGGCACAAGCCAGCAGTATACTCGTTCTGGAAAATGCGAAGGTATTAAACTGACCTTAAACTTTGGTTTTTATATCTATATGTGTTCAACAGTGTTGATAAATATAGAATAAAAGTCGAATTCCGAACATAAGATATTTTTTTCTTCTTCGATTTAATGACAACAACCACACAATAGGTCATTTTCGGGCATATACACAATAAGCATAGCTACCATTATTTCTCTTTTCTTTTAGTTTAATCTTTTAGTTTAATCTTTACAATAAAAACTGCATGCAAACAGATTGATATGAGGTACTCACCTTCTGTTATGTCTTTAACAGTGGAATTAATGTGTTTTGCGCTATCAAGGCCTACTTAGTGAAAAAAAATGTAAACTGTGAAAAAAATGTAAAATAATTTGGAACAATTAACTGAGCCTGAAAACTGAAACAATTGCTTACATATTCATGAGGACAGTGGAATTAATGTTTTTATTTTACATTTGTCCACAGTTTACAATATTTTCACTAATTACACATGATGTAAATAGTGCAAAAGACAAATAAATTTAGACAGTTCAGATGCGAATAGTAACTGCATGCGCTCACATGAGTTTTCCAAGTCTATTTTTATTTGTTATCTTTTATATTTTTTTTCCAAATTACCTTTTCTGGCACAAAATTTGTTCAACGAAGCTGAGAAAAGAACTGCATGAAGCCAAGACCGAAGTTGCCACACTGAATAAAGAACTCTCAATGAATGAGGTGGGTAAAATTATGATGAAAGCGTGTCCTTTGCACCAAAGGCGTCAATTCTATTGCGTAACTGTGCATGCATGTGCTAGGCTATATTAAAATTGAAATTGAAATTAAAATAGGTTTGTTTTTAAATCCATATATTAGCCCAAGGTCTGAATTACATGGAGCTTAGAAATTTAACTCACAAAAGCAGAATGTCTTACAAATCTATACATGTATATCATAGTCATACAATAATTTAATAATAATAATAAATAATTAATTAAACGTTTTTGTAAAGCGCATGACAAATAGGCAAGAAGGAGAGTAACGGAGAAAGGGAGAGAGTTCGACAATATATATATGTCATAGTCATAGAATAGTATGAAGGATAGAAACAGCGAAAAGGAGAGAGTTTTAAAAAAAATTAAAAAAAAAGGAAAACATAAGAATAAAGATGAGGAAAGCCAATGGTTTGGCATCTTCTTACTCTGGACCTTAAACCTCAGAGCTTGTGCTGTATGCTTCAATTTGAAAAGGAAATATCTAAGAATGATCACGGAACCCTTTCTACTAGAATACTGAATGGACATTTCAAGTACTGATTCTTCTGAAATTTATCTATGGAATAATTAAATTGAAATCTAGTTACCAAACTTCGGCTTCTTTGGAATTATTCAATATATACTTTGTTTTTCTCTTAATAATTTTATAACAAAAAAGTACATTAAAGTTGCTTAGGCTCGTATTCCATCACTTCATGGTTTCCAACTTATATTAGCACAGTTAAATTAAATTAAATCCGAAAGTATCAAAACATTCTATATTGTTTTCATTTATTAATATGAAACCAAACATGGAGCACTTTTTTAAGTGCCCAAGACAAGCGGTATCTGCCGGAGGGGTGAATCCATGAATAGGCAAATTGCGCATTTTAAATGTAGCTTTTTCAGTATAAGAATATAATTATCATCATTAATTATCATCATTATTCATCAGTATTATCTAATTGTTATGATTACTATTATTCATCGGAATTTTCACGTATTTATTAGTCGCAGGTAGATCACAACGACGCCGAGGTGCAGACAATGCTCTGCTCTCATGCTCGTGGTGATCATTTCTACCTCGGCCAAGGGTTCAACGAACTTGCATCAGATGATGAGGACACCGATTACTTGTAAGCTTACATGAACTATTAGTTAATAGTATGCATGCTACAGAGGCTTTGATTCTCCGTCTCCCCCTTCTCACCCCCACTCCATCCCCCCCCCCCCCACACACACACACTAGCTATCCACTCCCCCATCACATTCTCCCCCTTCTCTCTCTAGCTCTCTCTCTCTCTCTCTCTCCCTCTCTCCCTCTCTTCCTCTCTCTCTCTCTCTCTCTCTCTATAACGTCTGATAGACACAATATCTTGTGATTGTCTGAAATTAGGTAGAAAGAACATTGATGTAAGTATAAATGTTAAGTTTAATTTGAATTGAGAAAGCATATTGCGTGTGTGTGACAATATGCTGAATGCATGTTTGACTACAATTTCATTTACACATTTTTTTGTTGTTCATCTTTTAATTGGCTCTGTCCCCTTAATTTTCAGCCATCAGATAAATATCAGAAGGCCTATATATACCCGACCGATATACCCGACCGATAATGCCGGTCTCTTTAAAGGTTGCCCGTCATCGGTTTCGTGGGCTGTACCCATGCAACACGAATCATACCAGGGCTAAAGTCTCACCTCCCTGATCATACATTACTGCTTTTTCTTTCTGTCTTGATTAGGACGACCTACAGTAATTCATCCCCTGACAGACGTTATTCCACACAAGCGAACCGATCGGACGGTTTCATGGAGGGAACACGCGGCGCCGAGGTTTACTTCTGTACGCCTGGTTCGAACATCTCTACTCCCAGGACCCTGGGTCGAGCATCCACCGTCTCCTCCTCGGGAGGTGGTCTTATTCGAAGAAAACTGGAGCTACCCAAGTCTCTCAAAAATGGTAAAGTCATGTTTTTATTTATCATTCGAGGCCCGGCCCCCCCCCCCCCCCCCCCCCCACTCAGAGGTCGGAATGACCGCATGCGTGTTGCCAAAATGTCCGGTAAAGGGGTACTTTTCGTGCGACAAAGTCCGGCCCGAGAATTGTAAAAAAAGGGGTGTATTTGACTTTTCAACCGGAGATTTCTTTAAAAAGGGGGTTTTTTTCTTTTTTTCTCTCATCTCTTTGAACTCCTGAGAAATTATTCCGAATTTAGGGGGGTACATTGAGCATTTTTCCTGATTTAGGGGGGTCTCCAAGGCAGGAAAAGCCCGCGAAAAGCCCGCGAAAGGGGGGTTCGGAAATATTGGCAGTGCTCAGATAGGGGGTGCTTTCAAAAAGAGGGTACGAGCATATGCGTATATACCCTAAATAACACTGAGTGGGGGGGCCGGGATTCGAGGACGCAAATTAGCAGGTGGTCACTCATACTGGATTCTAATCCTTAATTGTATAAAAGGGGGAAATATCCATCAATTTACTTTTTCGTTGTTTAGCTGATCTGTTATCTTTAAAACGGAGAGTGTAAGAAGTGTTTGTTTGTGTCTGTTTTATATAAATCTTGTCTGTTTTATCATTGACAAAAACATGGAATACAGAAAGGTAATCAGTATAAAATGAAAAATGTCTTTGGTATCTTAATAACCCATTTGATTAGTGAATAAGACATTCTCTCTATATTCATCCCCATTTATTCTATTTTTGTTTTAATCACATTTTTTGTAAATCGGATACAACTTACAAATAACAATCTTTCCATATTTCTGTCAATATCTTTTCTTCTCCCTATCACTCTCTTCACTTTCACACACTCTCTCGTTCCTCTCTCTATTCTTTCTTCCTTCTCCACTCTTTATATTCATCTCTCTCCTCATCGTCCTTCTCCCCTTCTCCTCTCTATTCTCCCTTGCCTCCCCCCCCCCCCTCTCCTTCCTCCCTCTTCCTCCCTCTCCCCCCCCCCCCCTTTCTCCCTCTCCCCCATCTCTCTCTCTATGTGTCTCTGTCCCCCTGTCCCCCTGTCCCCATCTCTCTCTTTATCTCCGTCACCCCCCCCCCCCCCTGCACACAGGCGGAGGCTACCTCAGCATCACCAGCTACGAGGCTTTGACATCTGACGACGACGAGAGTTCAACGATCTCTCCGGGATGCTGTCCCTTTGCCTGCTTTAGTTGTTTTGGTAGAAGAAAGTCCCCACAGAAGTAAATCTTACACTATTGAAACTGTCCAGTATGACAGCAATAGAATAACTTTGTAACTCTTTATACGCTATGGATCGAAACCCAAGACTGCAACATTACTAGGAGTACATGGTTTATGTGTGATACATGTGTGACAAAATGTAGACCGTATCAGTCCAGTGTTTGATACATTGGTTGACCAAAAGCAGGCAAAGAGTTAATCCTTATTGAAACACGACTGAAGAAACTGGCTAATAATACTTCCAAGGCAAATTATAATTACAAAGCTACGAGTGTAGGGAGCATACCGGTAGTTAGAAGTAATTTAGTAGGACCTAGATAAAGGAAGTAAACTTTGAGTTCTTGGAATAAGATATCTGTGAGTAAACTTTTTTGAAAAATGAAATAATGAATTTTAACAACTTTACACAAATGGTAAGTTGTCAACAGGATTGAAAGAAAGTGAAAAACATAGGTTTTAGGGGTTTTTTGTGTTGCGTTTCTATATTGATTTACCAAACTAGTATTTCATACACATACTTGTTAAAAAAATACTTGTTAAAAAATACATGTATACGAATATGAAGTGACTGTCATATGTACATGTATGTATCATGGGAGGTTAAAAACCTGTAGGCCTATATTATATCTATATTATGATTGAGCTTTTTTTCTATGTAATAATTATTTGGAGATGATGTGGTAAAAAATCTACTACATGTTCTGTAATGAATGAACAAAGAGGAAAACGGTCAATTAGTGTTTTCAGTGAAAGTTTCATTTTATTTCAAGATATAAACAGCAAGGTCTTCAATTTGCATATAATAAAGATATGGACGGCTTGAAGTGAATGGGTTATTCATAATATATGTGATACAATATATGGGTAAAACAAGCATGTATATAACTATATTAAACCATTTAGAAATTGCATGTATGATATATGTAGTATCCTCTGAACTGAAGAGAGCTTATTTCTTTCAGATAAGGAAAAAGAAAAATGTACATGTATAATGCAGAATGATAAAAATTACACTTCAAAAAGCACATTTTTGGTTGTATACTGGATTAGCATTTTGTATTGCCTATTTTCAGTTGGGGTGTGTTATTGCCGAGACTATGAGAGAATGATAACTACAACAACATCACCATGAGATATGGTATCATAGAGTGTACTTGTCGAATTGAATCTGTAAATTCAGTTTACCAGCTGCCATTGCTGGGAATTTTATCAACCACCGTTTCATTTCAAAATCAATTGGAGTTCCCACCCATTTCTTCACTTCCCTCTAAAACAATGTCTATAATTAATTACTTCAGGAACAGACATAATGATTGATAGCAAAGTGCTAATACCAAATATTAGTAATATAAGGCAGTAACAAGTGATAACTTTCCACAAAATAGATTCGGTCAATACAATATTCTTGATAGATATAATAATATGGCTGGGTTAAATTGGGGATGGGCGGGGTCTTCAGCTAGCGCCTACTTTCCCGGTCTGTTTCAAGTTGAAGCCCCCTCCTGTGAACCTAGGACCGTCTGTTCGTTGCGGCTGGATAGGTGGCGCTCCAGCTTGCGCTAAGGCTCTGTCTCGCTCTCTGCAATGAACACACACAAGAAAGAATATGTGAACATGGTACAGTAGATATTCATAGATAAAGAATATGTCAACATGGTACAGTAGATATTCTTAGATATCCAACCTAAAGAAAATAATAATAGTTATATTAAAAAGGGAATATAGGAATGTGACAACAACATTGAACAACAACATTAGAGGTAAATTCAATCGATTGAGCCCTCTCTATTTCCTGACATTTTCTCCAAAATATGAAAATCTCTATATTGAGAAAAGAAAGACAACTTATCAATGAGTTGTGTAGAATTTTTTTTTTCTTAAAGCAACAAATATTTCTTCTTTTTTTTTCAATCTTGAAAAGGTGAACTTTAAACTGAATATGGAAAGTAGTAGAAGTAGCGTATGTTGATCAATTTGCACCCTTGATATCCGACTATCTTGACTTCCAACAGTTCATTCTTTTTCTGCCTTGTGCCTCAGTCACATCTTTGCGTATTTGGCTTGCATATTGCTGCATATTCATGGCAAGCCTTTTTAACATTTATTCCTATCAAGAATTTAATTCTTGAAATCAAGATATCAAATTCTTGCTATCAAGAATTACCATTGCTTTACAACAGAATGTTAAAACGGCTTGCCATAAATACGCAAAGGTGTGAGTGAGGCATTATCTAAAAGCATATTGCTGTCAAGATGACTCTTGTTTTGAGTATTGCAGTGTAGTGTGTCCTACCTTGCTTGCTGTTCCTTTCGTTTCTGGGCGTAGTACTTCTTCTTGGCATCCTGCAGCTCCTTCGCGAGTCTCTCTATCTCGTACTTGTACTCTTGGACCTGGGATTCATACATGTTCAGCTCCGATGCCATTCCCTGTAGTGCATGCAAACATTGGAAAAAAATATGAGTAATGAAAGTACAAATACTGCTTTTTAAAGGGATTGGGTAACTTTGCCTCAGATTTTTTTTTTAAATCCTGGATTTAAGCTCATGCTGCAATCATAGTTATAAACCTTTAGATCAGTCAGGAATCCCATGACTTTTACAAGCCAATCACCTGTCTGATTATCAAGATATCTATGATTGGAATTAGAAATGTCATAGTTCATTTTCCTAATGGTTTTTATAACACTACAGTCTATTGGGAAAAGTGAGTATGGTAAAACCGGTCACTCAAAGTTTTTAAAATTTTTGAGGCATTTCATGATCATTTTGAAGCACAATTTTTTAGGGCTTCAATATTACGCCATATCACAGACACTGATAACATGTAGGGCCATGCATCTCGGATTTAACATTGTTAAACAATGCCTTTGCCCAATCAAAGGATTTTACGGTAGTGCTTCTAGTACAGTATGGCTTCCCTTAAAGAAAATTACCATGGTACACAGTATTTTGGTAATTATTACGGTACACTACATTTGATTTGATTTGATTTGATTTTATTTATTCATCATCAATAACATCAGTGATTAAACATTTGAATACATCGTGAATGGTACATGTTCATAAATGAATATTATAGATCATATTAAAGAAAAACCTAACAAAGTATTGATATGCTAGACATATATAGAAGGTGATGAAAAGGAGCCAAATAATAGCACATGTGCTAGTCGAGTCTGGCCCCTGTTCTTAGCACACACTTGGCAAAAATAAATATATCATTATCAAAAAATAAAACTTGACAGTAGAAGTATATGTTGAGTAATACCGTAGCACAATTTCTACACTCCAAATATAATTATGAAGAGGATATACCAGGTTAAAAAGTCATAGATACATGTATCTACAGATTATTTATACAAAAAATTGCATTTTTTTGACAAAAAAAAACAACAAAAATGTAATATGGAGATTATTTACAATATATACATGTGTACTTGCATAATTCAATCACTTATTCATCAAGTAATCGTTGAGATGTTTACGAAAAGTGTTTCTAGACCCTTTGTTTTTGATTTCATCGGGAAGTTCATTCCATAATCGGGTTCCTTAAGTTACTGAAAATTTGCCTTGTGTTGTTTTATACAGTGGTATACGTAGATGGCCCTTTTCTCTTTTTCTTGTATTGTATCTATGCTCAATTTTATCACAATAATCCGTCAAACAGTGAGGTAAATTATTATGTACTAGGTCATACATAAATGTACATAGAGACAACTCATAGAACTTGTTAATATCTAAGATTTTCAATTCGTAAAACAATGGTGCTGAACGACTCATAAAATGGCTAAATGTGATTGTCCGTATGGCCATCTTCTGTGTATACAGTATGCAATTTAAGTGAGACTTGTAAGTGCTCCCCCACACTTCAATTCCGTATGATATATGAGGTTGAATAAAGGTTTTATACAACAACACTAGGATATTTCTAGGCACAAAATGCCGTAAGCGGAAGAGGATTCCTACTTTTTGTCTGATGCATTTATTAACCATTTGTATGTGGGGTTTCCAAGTCAAGTGTTTATCAATCTTTATCCCAACAAAGAGCGAAGAATCAACTTCTATTATTTCAGCTTCTGATATAGCCAGTTGCCCTTGAACATTAATCTGCCGTCTCTGGTTTCTTATTAGCATATAACTCGTCTTTTGTAAATTAATTGTCAGTTTATTAGCATTACACCAGTCTGAAACAATTTGAAGATTTGTGTTCACTTCAGTCATATCAATTTCTTTTTGCCCTTCAGGAAATGTATGGAATAAGTTTGAGTCATCCGCAAAGAGTCGAAAGTTAAAGTAACGTGTAGCAAATGGCATATCATTAATATAAAGTAGGAAAAGCGTTGGGCCTAGGACAGAGCCTTGCGGTACACCACATGTTAAAGGCAGCATGGGAGATGTTACATTTCCGTACTGTACAAATTGAAATCTTCTATAAAAATAGTCCTTAAACCACTGTAATGCTATTCCTCGTATTCCATAGTGTGAAAGTTTGCTGTATAAAATATCATGATTAATTGTATCAAATGCTTTCTTAAAGTCTACAAATATCCCAAGTGTGATTCTTCCCTCATCCATTGAATTCCTCAAAGTGTTAACTAAATTTATCATTGACAATTTTGTACTGTATTTTTTACGGAAGCCATACTGGTGCTCATATAATACATGATTTTTTTCAAGAAAGTCAAGAAGCCTATTATTTACAATTTTTTCAAAAACCTTCCCAAGAACAGGTAATACTGAAATAGGTCTATAATTTCCTGCTTCATCTTTAGGTCCTTTCTTATAAACAGGTGTCACTTTTGCTATTTTAAAGGCATCTGGGAATTTACCAGAGGTGAAAGACAGATTGAAAATAAATGTAAGGGGAGAAGTTACATAGTGCACAGCATCTTTTATCAGCTTGATTGGCATATTATCATACCCACTAGCTTTCTTTACATTCAAGGCTATTAAATGGTTGTTAACCTCAGTCTCAGTAACTGGTTTCCAGAAGAAAGATTTGTCTACACCATCGTCTAAAACTTTCTCTGTATTACGATTTGTGTTTGGTATGGCATTCGCCAAATTTGGACCAACATTAACAAAGAAGTCATTAAATGCATTTGCAATATCTTGTTCATTACACAGGGTTTCATTAGTACCAGTATCATTCACACACAATTTATCCACCACTGTTGGCTTAAACGAATTGTTTCCACCACTTAAAATCTCGTTTACAGTCTTCCATGTTTTGCTAGTATCACCCTTATTTTCAAGGAATATCCTACTATAGTAATTTCTCTTTGAGTTTCTGATTATTGTAGTTAACATATTCCTGTACTTCTTGTATGTTGTTAAATAGACAGGATTGTGGTTGGTGGCAAGAACCTGTGAATACATTGTATGTTTCTTTTTTATGGAATTCATTATAGCTTTTGTAATCCAAGGTTTCTTAGGTTCGTTCTTTCTCCTTTTACCGTGTTGAGCTACAACTGGTGCATGCTCATCACACACTTTTGTCATGATTTCACAAAAACGGGAGTATGCGAGATCAGCATCATCCGCTGCATAAACTGATTCCCATGTTATATTGGCAAGCTCAGCATGGAATTTTGTAACATCATAGTTCTTGTAAGAACGAGACATTAATTTTCCTCGGCAAGACTTTTTCTTAAATTGTATATTAGACTTAAAAATGGTAAAGATCGGAAAGTGGTCTGTAACGTCAGATTCAATTATTCCTGCATGAATACTGGGAACATTCATATTGGTATATATATGATCAATCAAAGAGAAGCCATGTTGCGTTACTCTAGTAGGAAAATTAATCAATTGATGCATGCCGATACATTGCATGGAGGTGAGAAAGTTATCAGCTGCCATTTCATCGCCTAGAAGATTGATATTGAAGTCTCCAGTTAGCACACATTGACTTTTGTCTAATTTCAGATCATGTACAATACTTAACAGACTATCCTGAAACTCATGAATATCTGTATTTGGCTTGCGATAGATGACACCAATAATGATCTTCTTTTCATTAATTACTACTTCCAACCAAAGTGATTCAGCATGTGCTACTTCAAAATTTCCCAAAAGCCTGTATTTAAGGGAAGAGTGAATGTATGCACCAACACCTCCACCTCTTAAAGTATGATTGCGGCATTTCACCTCTAAAGTATAGCCTTGTATGCCCAAGATGGATGTGTCTGGTACGCTCCACACTTCAGATAAACATATTATATCAAATTTTGATTTGATACTACATTCGTATAACAGTTTTAGGTTTTCTATATTTCTATTCAAAGATCTGATATTGACATGTGTAAGAGAAAATGCATTTTCAGTTTTGGTTTGCAGAACATCATCAAAATTAACAGGAGTTAATTTGTGTGAACTAAGACACAGATTGAGTTCATTGTCCTCCATTTTAAAGTCATTTTTCTATTAATGACTTAAAATTACTCAGATAAAAAGAAAATCAAGCAATGACAAATAGCTTGAAGCGAGCGTAATCCATATCATCAAGTCCAAGATCAAAAAGGTCATCAGGGTTGCGAATTGTTTTAAAATCGCCATCATCCATCTTGCAGACAATTGTTCCTGACCTTGTCGCCACACTCTTGACTCCATCTATCTTTTTGGCCGCCATCATCACCGAGTACCTCAGCCTGGTTAGGTCCTCATTCACATACACCCTCGTGAAGTTGTCCTTGTCTTTCAGACCAAAACGTGCCTGGTACAGGGCATCCCTCCTCCTCCTTGTTGTGAAGCGCACAACAGACTGACGAATCTTCTCCTTATCTGGTGACCACTTCCCTATACGATAACAGGACGAGATGTCAGATGGTTGAATTTCAACATCCACTGCTTTTGCCAATCCAATGACCTTTCTTATTAGGTCATCTTCAGACTCTTCGCCTTCTTCTTCTTCACCATTTTCTGCTAAGCCGCTAATGCGCAGATTTTCTCTTTTTGTTTCCTGCTCCATCTCATCCATGCGAAATTGTGACCGCAGGATCACAGGATTGACAGATTCTTTTACATTGACCATAAAAGCATCTCTCACTGCTTGAACAATGGCTGGTATTGCAGTTTTAATTGCTGCCTCCACTGCACTGGTTATAACCTGTGCCATATTACCATCACCTCCGTAATTCATGTCCCCTAGCTGGTCAGAGAGATCATCAAAATTTATGAAGACCCCCTTGTCCTTCGATGATTCATCTCTGCTTGTGGTGGCTGTCATACCTTGCTGCCTTATTACCTCTTGGTTTACCCCCTCATGAGCGTTAAAAGGACGTTTAGGTGTTGGCATTTGTCCTTGGCTGGCAGACTGGATTTTGCCTGTGGCTTTGGCTTTTTTATTGCTAGCTGGGCGGAGCTTGGGTGGCATAATGAGGTTCTCTTATCGCTGTGGATATACACGAAATAAAGTATGTGGGGCTGAACTTACAGTTTTGCACTCGATGTCAGATTTCAGGAACTGGTTTCTGCTCAAAATACCGTTTTCTGTTTCTACTGAAAACTGTGCATTATCTCCAGATTGTTCTATGCGATGAAAAGATGATGGTCATATAAGTCCAAGATGAGTAAAAAACTATAATAAACTATATCAACTGTCCTGTCTCTAAAGCATGACTTGAGGTCCGTCCACCGTCCACTCTACATACAGGTATATTGAGCCATGGTAGTACTGTCTGCAACATGGAAGTACCGTGGTAGTACCATCTTTTTTCTGTAAGGGTTGAAAAATATGTCCATTATTTTACCTTGAGCTGTTTGGTCTTGTCTTTGAGTGTCTGTTGGTAGATCTGAAGCTGTTCAGCCACCTCTGGTCCTGGCTGGCGGGCTAGGATGTGCTTCAGCTCCACGTATAACTTCTCCTTCTCCTGTTATACAAATCAGCCAGGTCAGAGTTTATTTTATCATGAATAATCCCAGACCATTCAATTTCATGTCAGCAACTCTTATCAATAGGACTCATCACTTTCAATCTCCTTCAAATGCTGTGCAAATCATTATAAATTTCAAGTATATGCCAGGCAGAGCCTTATAATGAAATGAAAAATAACCTAAGTATTCATATCAGTGTATTACATGATATTACATATTTTTTTGTGGGCTGAATTGATTTTGAATATCACTAGAATAAATTTAAAAAACAGCCTGTATTTCAGTGAGGATCTAGCATGAAGCAGGGGGTGGCAATTTCTAAACATGACCTGGGGAATATCAAATTCAAGGATGTTGATGGGGGGGGGGGGGGGGGGCAATTCAAATATTTCCAGGGACAGGCATCCCCCCCCCCCCCCCCGCATCACTCTTTAATCAGCAACCATGTATTTTATAGTAATAGTAAAGATAGTCCCCCCCCCCCTATTTCCTGCCTCGAAGGCAATGGTGGCCCTTATTTCACTTCCCGTTACGTTGAGCGTGTTAGCCATTCCTCTGATTGGTCCGTTAAGGAAGGTCGTTGTACGTGTGGTGCGACAGCCGTGTTGCCATTTCCAATATAACAGTATGAGACAGCCGTGTTGCCATTTCTAATATAACAGTATGAGACAGCCGTGTTGCCATTTTCATGTTATATTTCCCATATTATGAGACAGCCGCGTGTTGCCATTTTCATGTTATATTTCCCATATTATGAGACAGCCGCGTGTTGCCATTTTCATGTTATATTTCCCATATACCAGTATATGAGACAGCCGTGTTGCCATTTTCATGTTAGGTCTATATTTCCCAATATGAGACAGCCGTGTTGCCATTGTCATGTTATATTTCCCAAATGAGACAGCCGTGTTGCAATTTTCATGTTATATTTCCAATATAGCAGACTCTGAGTCTCGGCAATTTTGTCTTGTGCTTGTTCATACATATTAAACAGACTTTATTATATTAAACAGACTTTATTTAGTTGAATTTCATCGGTACATGCGATCGATCTGGTACGGCATTATTAATGGAACCCAGAGCCAGTCGTCCACCGGTTAAGAGGGGGGGGGGAGGGGGATAAGGGAGAGGTCGGGTAGGGTAGGGTTAACAAAAAGAGAAAACTTTTCTCTCAGGACAACAGTATAAAGAGAAGTATAAGTTGCTACATTGTTAAAACAAAAAATTTGGGATTATACAACTGCATATGTTTTCTTTGAAAATATGAATTTTTGTTTCAAATATGATGTATAGGAACTAACTATGTAAGTTTCTTTTGAAGCCGTTTGTAAGACAAAAATTTATACTGATTTATAATGTCATCACATTTGCAGTGAGAGTTACATATGATGATTGTAATTTGTACTATGATTATAATTTGTTTCAAGAGAGAAAAGAATAAAAACTGACCATAAAAAAAAAAAAAATTACTCGCACCACACGTACAACGACCGATCAGAGGAATGGCTAACACGCTCAACGTAACGGAAAAGTCTTATTTCTGTTTTGTAGATCACTTGAGAGAGAGAGCGCGTCTGTAATTGCTTACCTGAATGAGGAGCTCCTTCTCAACCACCTCCTCCGTCTTTTGGATGAGCCTCTTCTGCAGGGTCTGTATCTTCTGGATCATCTCGTAGGTGCTTGGGTCGGAGCCCTCCAGCTTCCTCCAGCGGTGGATGTTCATGGGGTTCTCCAGCTCTTCCTCCAGGGCCTTGCAGCGGGTGCGCTCACGCAGGAGCTCACGCTGCAGGTGGTACACTTCACGCCTGCATGGAGAAACCACACAAAAAAAGTTTTTGAAATAATTAGTATCTGTTTGCAGCTGAATCTTCCATTCCTTAAAGCCCATCTGTACTATGGTACAAGAGGTATTAGACCACACTACAAGGTCACTGGACAGGTGGTTATCTCATCAGATCAGGTCTCAATTAACAGATGAAAAAGAGGATCATGGGGGACCAATGGTCACCGATCAGGCATTGATTTTTATATAGAGGGAGCAAGAAGCTACAAGTAGTATAGCGGGCTTTTAAATATCTTCTGATTTATAGCATAAATCAGAGAGTGGGTTATCTGTAATATGTATGTATTTGGCATAGCGTCTGCAACATCCTATTAAGAGTGATGCAGCATTTGCTCCTGGCATCACTAGATTTGAAGAACAACTCTGCCTTTCTGATCAGACTCTACAGAGCATTTCATATCAAAATCAATGGATTAGGCAACTATAAAAGATATCACCCAACACTTCTCTTTGCAGTTTAATCTGCCATATCAACATAATATGTTACACTGATTTTCAATCTCAATCTGTATCCTCTTCAATTGCGATCAGTTCTTGTGCTATAGAGGGGTCGGTACAAGAACTAGTGATTGAAAAAGCAGGAGACGCCTCTTGACAGTAACTTATAATTGTCCAAGTGTTTACCGTCTACTATCTAATCTCCTCCGAGAATTAATAAGTATGGGGTGCATGTGTACCCTGGTGAGCACTCTGCTGATTCAAGTTCATTCTTTATTCGCTCTTTATTTTAAAAAACATGCAAAAGATTTCAATATACATAAAGAATGTCAAGGTAAAATACAACGTACATTAAATGAATTAGTATGAAATAAGAATAAAAGGGAAATCATTAAAAGTTTGTCATCCTCTGCGGACGTCGTACCTGAGGTCGTCGACATTGGCCACATTCTTGTTGAGGATGTTCTTCTCCCTGCGGAGCTTCTTGATCTCAAGCTTAAGGAGCCTGATGTCCTCCAGACGCTGGCGGTACTGGAGCTCTCCCTTGCCCAGGGTGGAGTGCTGGATCTTGATCTTCTCGTAGAGCAGGGCCAGCTCGTCGTTGCGACGCACCAGCTGGGTGCCCAGGATGTCACGCTCGCTGATGACCTGGTGGGGAAAAGCGGTTTGAAGATATTGTCACAAGACTGGATCACTTTGTGATCTTGGAGTAATACAGTAAGAAACACAGAGTGTTTTTCCCCTCTATTGCTAAAAATATTGCCTGATTCATCGACAAACTGTGCTGGTGGAAAGATCCTAACTATATGAATCACATCATCGAAGCTCGTCCTATCTACAAATCCCCTCGCGGTGCTTCTGGGCTTCGAGAGCTCGATGATGGGACAATCAGTTGACTAAATAAGGATCTTCCTGTTTAGATGATTTACTGCTTGATATTCTTTGTACAAACAAATTGCTAATAATGAGTAATGATCATTATTACGACATCAAGACAGTATTTAGAAACAGTGCATTGCAACCGTGTGGGTATAGACAGTGCAGCGTGAATAAGATGGTTCTTTCCTGAGACAAGACCTATGAATGCAAGTTTGATGCATAGACCAAGACTAGACCTAACGTTAGACTAGGTCTGTCGAACACAATTAAGTTTCATGACTCGACCTACTCTAGCTATAGGTTCACAAGGGTGATTTCAACGGACAAGGTACAGAACAACGTATACTTATTCATAAATTATTTTGATGCCCCTGATACCAAGAAATAAACCACATCTATCTTGCATGTTGATTTAAATTATCTGGACCAACACTGTGCTTTAATGACCAATTAAAAGTGCGGTGACTAGTATTTTGATTCACTTATTCCCTAACTATTGGATGAACAGTGAAACTTTTCCATAAAGGCAACCCAAGGAAAACAAATAAGTGACCACTATAGACAGGCTGCCTTTGTGGATAGGTGGTCGCTAACACAGGTAGTGATGTAATAACAGTCAAAACTGCTTTAGTGACCACCTGTCTACAAAGACCACCTGTCTACAAGGACCACATTTGTTGTTTCCCTTAAAAATGGTTTCTCATTGAAGCATGTACTAAAGGAACCTGTCTACAAAGACCGCTTTTTGTGTTTCTCTTTGGTGGTCGCTGAAGACAGGTTTGACTGTATCTTGCACTACATTACCTGGTCCAATTCTTTCTTCTGCCTGAGCCTCTCAGCATCAGCCTCGGAGATGATCTTGAGGAGCTTCCTCTCCTCTGCCTCCTGAGCCTCGATGTAAGCCTTGCTCTCTGAAGCCTGCTGCTTCATACGCTGTAGCTCTGCCTTCAGGGCTTCTTTCTCTTTCTCAACCCTGGAAAAGACAATCAATTAATTAAAATTAGAGCGAGTCTCTGTCAGAAAACCGTAATATCTCTTAGATACTGCTTATAAGTATTGGCTTGCATGGTGATGGAGATAGGCTTACAGTTGCACCATATGAGAGAGGGGGGAGGATTGGGGAGTCCTGAAAAGGAATGTCTGTAATCTTTCTTTCTTTCTTTCTATCTCTTGTTTGACATATCAATCATAGGTCATGAGCAAAGTTGCGTTTTAAGGTGCAGCAAGAATAAATCTTCCAGTTTGTGAGCTTTCACATACCTATAGCTAAAGAGACCAATTGCTCAACTCAAGGTATATTTATAAGTCAAAGACTAATCTGAATCCTAGTGTATAGCAACAAGTACATCGTAACTTCTATTTTAATGGCTAGTATTTGACATCCTGTCAAGAGTTTAAATATTACTTTATACCGGTGAACAAAGATTCTTAAAGGTCCGGATACAGCAGAAACAAGTAATATAAATAGTGTTTCAGTCAGATACTCTATTTTATACAAGTCCCCTTTGACGGTAATTTACATGAAGAAAATTTCAAAGGAAACACAAGGTGGTCTTTGTATACCGGCGGGCACTACAACTATGATTTCACGTCTATATCGTCGCAAACAGCTGTCATAAATGTTTTAATTTGTTTCGTACCTCTGGTGATCAAGATGTTCCTTGACAAGGGCAGCCTCCTTGGCTGTGATCTCCTCTTTCAGCTGGTCGATCTGGTGGTTCATGATCTTCAGCTTCCTCTTCATCTCGGTGATCTCATCCTGGGTAGAGAGAGAGAGGCAAAATGAAATGAACTATTAATGCCTGATTTCATCCCGTTGGTATGGATTTGAGAAGACTCCGTAAGGTGTCATGATAGGTCTTCTACATTTATTTACTCCCAATCTTTCAGTAGGCAGCACCTTCCAGAAGGCAGATAGAATTGCTCAAAAAATGGTTTAAATATGTTTGTGGAACCCACGTCCTTAGGGACACAATGACAGCTTAGCTTAGCTTAGTTTATCTTCATCTATCCCTCAACCTTTCATCATCTTCTTCTTTACTAACAGTTGTTGCATCTTTTTTCTATTTGATCCTTCTCGTTTCTCATCATTTTTTTCTACTCCCCCTTCTTTTCTTCCCCTAATTCATCTTTTCCTTATCCATCTTCTTCATGAGCCCCAATCTCTAGAACACTACATATATTTGTAGCTTTTATCCCAATAAAAAACAATATTCTACTCTTTGATCATCAAGAACCATTCTATTTACATGGATACACTCTCTACTCTCTAACAGTACTCGTGATTGGTGTTTAACTCATTATACTGCCTAAACGCTTGATCTACCTTACCTGTGATTCGATGAGGTTCTTGCTGTAGAGGTTACGGTCGCTCCTGACGGCTTCGTAGAGGTTCTGCTGCTGCTTCAGCTTGGTCTCTGCCTCTGCAATCTTCTTCTTGTAGTCAAAGATCTGCATCTCTCTCACCTTCACATCCTCCATGTGTTGCAGAACCTGAATAAAGAGATTAGAGATGGTCTTAATGAATTTTTTCCCAATTTTTGTGGTCAAACTCAGCAATTTTAGGGTACTGTATATGAATTCTAAGAACCTGATAGAAACATCTGGAGAAAAATAATACTAACATGGCATATAATATGGATCTTGAAAATCAAACTATGTACTGTACCAAACAAACAGATCAGATGAGGTTTTTATGATCACAGGGTCCCCCCCCCCCCTATTTGTTTTAGTTTTTTGTTAAATGCAGCTTTTTCAAAGAATGGATAGTACGAAACTTCCAAAATCCATAATAAAAATGAAAAGCATTCCAGGATGAAAGGTCAAAACCATTTCAAGAATGAAATTTTGTGATAATCTTAGTGAAGAAAATGACACCATGGCTTTTACAAAAGACCTTTAACAAATCAATCAATCAATGTATGTACACAAAAATCAGATACATGTAAATGAATATCTCTGGTGTCATGAATTCAACTAAAACAAGGACTAAACTTTGATTGTTCATGCACAATGAGTTTTCAGTTCGACAACAAGTGTTTGTACCAGGGCTCAAACACAAGACTTTACAATCTCCAACAGAGTATCAAAATCACTCAATGACGTTGCCAATTTACCTTCTGGGTGAGATCGCTGGCCTCGTTGATGTAGCGATCACGCTCCTTCTCCAGCTGGTAGATGATTTTACGCTGCTTCTGGGCTTCCTCCTTGTAGTTGGCAATCTCCTGCTCCAGGTTCTTCTTGGATTGCTCATGCAGCTTGACCAGGTTCAGCTGCTTCTGGGTGGCGCTGGCAGCCTGTGTGGGGAAGAGGTTGGCACAAAAAATATTAGGTTTATGCCATCACTACAAGGAATTCACAGAATTTTTTTGTGAATTGTTGTTTGTGGTACACTGGCCACTTACAAGTGATATTTGCACATGCACTGCCAAATCAATTTTGTGTCATTAGATTTTCAACCCTGTAACAATTATCAAAAATAAAACCCCTTACGAAAATACAGATTAAACAGATTAGGAAGGTTTTTATGAATATAAGCCCTGAATGATCATTAAAAAGTGGGGCCTTTCTTCATGATCGAGGGTTATCTGCCCCCTGTAAGTTGTGGGCCCTACATATGATATCCATAATAAAAATCACCAACAACCAATTAAACATTTTGCTCTGATAACTGAGTTTCCCCTAGACCCATGCTGTTCGAACCTACCTTGAGCAAGTTCTTGTTGAGGATGTCCCTCTCACGGACCAAGTCGTCAATGGCCTTACGATCCATCTCCGTTTGTTTCTTGTTAGAATCAATCTCTGTAAGAGGGAAAAGAATAAGATAGTATGAAAAATAGTCATCTCTAAGTTCAAACATCTAACATGAACTTAAACAAAAGCAACACTAAGTGTAATGAGCAGTTATATTAAGAAGAAAAGAACTTTCTTAAGAAATAAAATTTCAGTAATGACCGAGTCAAGTTTTAGGCTACATATTCTATGACCTTAAACCTAAACCTAAAACCTAAATTAACCCTATGGAATTTGCAATATTGCTGGAAAAAAAAACAGATACTGAAAAAGAGCTAGCTAGACTCCTGTCTGTTCATTGCTTTTCTTCATAGGTAATACGAACACTAATTAATAAATATCATTGTCCCCGACTAGAAGAAGAAGAAGAAGAAACCAGGTAAACGCAAAGCGTTGTCTCCCCTGTATCACGCAAAGGAGTGACTGCAGCATTTATATATAAACTATGCTTTCAGCAGTTCAGGATGCAAATTTTGGTTACGGAAGTTTACACTAATGAAAGCAATAATGGTAATGTTGGACAGACTTTATTAATGGAAAATGAGAGAACACTGCTTAAGAATGCTGTTAATACTATCTCATACTCTAGTATTAGTATGAATTCAGTGATCCTAGCTCAAAAAGTTATTATGAGTACAGCATGATTGTTGATGAGGACAACAACTTCAACTACAACTTCAACTACTACTGTGATAACGATGAAGCCCAAAATAGTGACACCATGCTATGTTTTGCTCAGTTACACAGGCGATACAAACAAAATAATTGGCATCCCACATTCCATAGGTTTTGGTTTTTTACACATCCAATGAGACATATTCTCATATATTTGATCGACCCACCTCTCTCCAGTGCAACAATCTGTGACTTGAGGGTTTCTTTCGCTTGCTCTGTCTCTCCCTTCTGCTCCTCCACGTTGCGCAGCTTACGCTGAATGGTCTCCCGCATCTTGGTGAGGCGAGTGGTGTCACCCTTCAGGTTCCCTATCTCGTCCTCTTTGGCCTGTATGAGCAATGCAAGGGAGGAGAAGGATAGACATGAGAATTGGTACCAGTCCACTCAAGGAAAGGTGCTGTCTTGAATGATATCTCAAAGATATGGTCTGTTTACAGCCAAAAGGGCATTAACTCTATGTTAACCTTTATGAGCTAACACCAGACCTGCCAACCTCTGGAGTTCAAAAACTGTATTCTTTAGTGTCAAAGTTGTATTTTACTGACAAAAGTTGTATTCTTGAAAATAAACACGGATTTTACTTTACAGGACAGAATGGACATTTTGCCATTGAAAATGGCGGACGCACACACAAAATATTAATAAAATCGTACTGTCGTATTTGCTTCTAAAAATCGTACTAAATACGACTAAATCGTACTGGTTGGCAGGTCTGGCTAACACCCTTCTGGCTCCAGACAATACATCATTTTTCTCCTGGATAAGGAACATGAAGGATATGGGGAGGGTCTTAAGATTTGATACCAGTCTAATCAAGAAAGTGCAGGGTCCCATCATGAATTTAGCATGGCTGAAGAGCCAGTGTATTTACGTATTCAGGAGGATAGACAGAGAACACTAAGTATCTCTTTCCACAGGGATCTAAATCAATGCAAAAAGAGCTGAAAGAATGAAATGCATATATGAGCGTTGAATACATTATTTATGTCCTAAAAAATGCTTACATATACACACCAACCATCCAAAAATGTTTATTCTTTTATTTGATAGTAGGTTGTATTGACATTTTCATAAAAAATCTAGGCAACTGAATGAACTCCAAAGAAATCTCAGTATTGTTTACAAGGGTACAATGATCCTTAAGAGTGCTAGAGAAAAATACTTTAAAAACTTAGAAAAAGTTTATTGACCTCACCTTAAGTTCATTGACCCTGTGTTGATTCTCTTGAGCCAGGCCATCACAGTTGAGAAGCTGGGTCTCGTAATCTTGCTGCAGCTTGGTGAAACGGGCGTTCAGGATGTCAGTGTCCTTCTGGGTGCGCTCGTACAGGATCTGCAAAACAAAAGAATTAGTTTTTATTTTCTTTAGATGTCAAGAATATTAACCGTATGTGTAAAATACTAATATATAGTTTGACCTGGAGGATGATTTTGATGAATCCTATTTAATTGATCTAACAGTCCTTCCTTAAAAATATGCCATTTTCATTACTTTGCTATGATGTGCTGATATTTCTCCCATCCTTTAAGCTTCCATTCATGTGTTTTGATATAACAGTTTGGCAGTGATTTTCTTCACAAAAACTTTTTTCTTTAATGTGTCAACCAAGGCCCCAGCATCGCATGAAACTTACCACTGATGGTAACTTTGCCACCAATATTAATTACCATGGCAACATTACTCAATAAATGTATTGCCCAGGGCCCAAAACTATTACAGCCCAGTCATATCAAAAGTTGTGATCGATACAGATTGATTGCAAGTTCTACAAGTACTTGCAAACTTACAAACTTATCTTTTTTTTATATAGTACCGGTACATACTTGCAATGAATATCAAGGTATAATAAAGTTGAATCAATTTCAACTGTCTTCTAGATGGAGCTATATGATAAGGTAAATGTGGAAGGCAATCAAATTACAGAGGATCAGGGGGGGCCTTTCACAGTACTTGTCATCAGTGACAAATGACAGTTTTTGTTATAAGCTACTGAAATCCTTGCTTCTGATTGGTTATCGTCAGATTTGTCACTGATTTTGGTCATTTGTCATTGAAAAAAGGCTTTGTGAAATGGGTCCCAGGTTTGAGCGTGTGTACCTTCTGTTCTTTAAGCTGCGTCTCCAGACGTGAGATGTCATCCTTGTAGCGTCCGGACTGGGTCTGCATACCCTTTATCTCGTTGGTCTTCTGTTCCAGCTCCATCTTGGATTGTTTGAGCTCCCGGTCCACCTTCTCCTTGCGACGCTGCTCCCTCTGGGCCTCGTTGCTGCGGACCTGGATGTCTTGGTTCAGCTGCGGAGGGAGGGAGGGAATCAAACAAAATAGAATGTTGGGGAACATGGTATAAGGTCCTGCAATTGTCTAACCTCAGATATTTTTGCTGGGAGGGCATGGGAAGGGACAGAAGGCGAGGAAACATGGCATACTAACCTAATGGCCCAAATTCGCAAAGGAGGTTCGTCGACAAACCTAGATTTATGTGCGTCATATGAAGCGTTTTGACGCATTTCAGACGAAGGTTTTGTCTGAACCTCCTTTGTGAATTCGGGCCATTGGGTCAGTATGCCATGTTTCCTCGCTCACGCCACATCTCTGATGAAGTAAGCCTGGGGGCACCACTCGCTGAAACAAATGTCAAGTCACCGACTAAGCGAGATAATGCTTAAAATCTGTTCAGTTTATGCACCGTTGTTGGGTAGCAAAGACTATACCGTGGCTCTGTTTGTTTTGTGTGAAACAACGGAATATAACACTAAATGACACCCTGGAATTCTCTACCTTTAGAAACAAGAACAAAATAACTCACTTGTAATGTTGTCAAAACAACTGCTGTCAAAACTTATCTATTTTCAAAGTAATTACATTTATTGTAGTGGAATATCATTTGTGTAATTTAATTTGTAATTTGTAATTAATAATGCAATTATCTATCATTTGTATGTAATAATGTAGGACTAATATGTAATTTATATGTGATAATATAAATTGTATGAATGTAACAATGTAAAGAGGATTGTCTTTGATGATTATTATGCGCTATATAAATCGCAATTATTATTATTATTAATGACACGTCCGAATTTATTTTCTGACACTCACCTCAGCGATCTTGCTGTCAGCTTCATTCCTGTCCTCCTCAGCCTTGGTCTGCTTCTTGCTGGCTTCGGTCAAGTTGTCTCGGAGCTTGACAATCTCAGAAAGCTGTTCGTCTCTCTCCTTGGTCAGATCTTCCTTCACCTTCAGGAGCTCGTTTACACTGTCGTTACACAGATACAGAGAGGATGAGGTTTACATCGTTATAATAATTATCATTATAAGCATATAATATATCTGCTTTCAAAAAAATTATTTACCTAAATTTAGGGAGCAATTATGAAAAAAATGCACCTTCTAATATCACTTTTCCATAGACGCCTGTACAAAATCTGGTTAACAATTTTTTTTTTCTCTGAAGTTATAACAATGAATTTAGCTTATTTTGGAATTGAACTCTTCATAAGTGGTTATATAACCCTATTTTAATCATTATCATCATCATCACTATCAACAACAACATCATCATCTATTTCTTCTTCATGATCATCATCACTATCATCATCATCACATCATCAGCTTCATTATCAAAAACAATATCATCAATAATTGATTATGAAAAGGATCCATGTTATTGATCGCTTGAGATTCACACAAAAAAACTTTATCAATTGGGGCAGACTGAGACTTGATACTGCATGATTAATCACTATCACTATCAACAACAATTTCATCATCTAAAAAAATGAGAATTAAATTGAAAACAACAAAAAAGGAAGTCCCAGACCAATGAGGACATGGGTTTGATTGCTTGACCAACTGACCTGTGTTCTTGACCCATGGTAAGTCCTGCACCCTGCTCCACCAGACGACTGAGGTTCGTGATCTCTAGTTTGAGAGACTGGATGGTCTCCCTGGCTCTCTGTTCCTTCTCTTGGGATGCATCGACCATCTTCCAGGCTTTCTCAATCTCCTACAGGGCCCAAGAATAATGCATTATGTGAATGTTTAATTTTCAGACCTGACTAAACTACGTAACACAACAGGGGAGTGTTTCACAAGGACTTTAAGTTGGACTTAAATATGGCAGCCCGTTCATGCCACTGTTTGCTCTCACAATTCACTGGAATTTTTCTCTCACGGACATACAAATCATGGTCACAAATCTACAGAATTTGCATCTTTTGATAGTTCATTATTGAAGGAAAAAATATTATCTAAAGATCATAATGGTGAGAGCAACCAGTGGCATGAATGGCCTGACATAGTTAAGTCCTACTTAACGTCGGTCTTAGTCTTTGTGAAACACTCCCCAGACGTGTTTTCAAGTGGACTACTTGTCGACTGCTCTTAACCCTTTGCGAATCGATTTCTCTTTTTCCCAAAGGCTTAAATTCATGAACCACCCATTGGCAACATCAATGGCTTCACACGGTTGAAAATACAATTTTCTGTTCATAAGCTACAGATATGAAACATAACAAGGAATACATGTACATCCATCTTTAAACCTTGAATGTAAACAGCTGTACCAGAGAGAGAGGGTATAAGCGTAAGACAGAATATCATCTTGAATTTTTCATATAAAGACCAAACCATTGAATGATGTCTTTTCTGTCTAAATTTGTTTAAGCTCTATTGTTCTTGCCAGATAGGCGTTATATTTCCTTTCATACTCGTTTCACTCACCTTCTTTAATTGTGCAATGGTTGTCTGGTCCTCCTGTGAGAGTTTGAGGGCGGTAGAGACCTTGGCAGAGTTGGCCACAATCTCTGCGTTGAGCTCCCTGCATTTATGCATCAGCCGTTTTTTCGCTTTCGTGGGATTTCTTTAGGGCTCGGTGGAGCTTCTCGTATTCTGACCTAAATTTCTCCAGACTCTTATCGCCCATGAGCTCATTGAGGACCTCCTGGAAGTCCTTCTCCAGGGCCTCAAAAGCGGTGTCTTCGATGGCCACCTTATCCTTCCCCGCACTTTCATCTCGTTTCTTTTCCTAGGTCACAGAAAAAAATAATCAAACAAGATTAACAAAAATCATATATAACAAAGTCTGTTAGACAGGGTCTAGAGTCTAAACATGCTGATTAAACTAGATCTAGATTAGAGATAGGGGCGCTGGTCCGAGAATGAGGATCGTCTGCACAAACAAGGATATCATTGTAAACGTGGACAAAATGCGTCCTAAAAAATTGTCCGCATTTTCGCTGACATTTTCTTTCTTTGGCGCTTTGCGGATTTTGGGGAAAAAAGATTCCACGTAATAATATACCCCCAGTTCACCGTCTACTTTTATGTTGAGAGTTGTCCGTTTTCCCAAGGATTTATCGCTCGTAACGTGAAAGTCTGTGTACAAAGTCAATGTGAAATGCATCAAAAAAAATCACTGCGGATTCTGTTTTTCCAGATCGGAAATCAGAATCGTCAGCGAAAATGCGGACGATCCTCATTTCCAGGAAGTTAACGGTCCGCGTTTAACCATATTCTCGGACCAGCGCCCCTGCAGATAAAAGCCTGCATTAATTGTTGACAGTCCAGCGAAATTTGTAAACACGCAATAACTGTCTAGATCTAGGCCTACAGACAGTCTAGCAGCAGTGTATAGCACCCCACCGGTATGGGGAATTCTTGAAATAAAACTGACATAATTTGTCAATTACCTTCCCCCTGGCCCTACACTCTCTGGATCTTATAGTTGTTAATCTAGATATCTAGTCTAGAACAACAAAATTAAAATCAACAGACTCACTCACTCACTCAGTCTCACCGAAATCGTTATTTCAATCAGAATTCAGAGACGGTCAGAAGAACACAACTCTCGTCTGAATTATCACCAGGTTAATTATTAAATTAAAGAAAAACATGCATTCACAGGACACAAGTAGAAATGTTGTTTACTTAATTTGCCTGTAGGGCCTACTAGATCTAAGCTTAGATTCTAACGTTAGCTAAGACTCGTCATTGTACTTACGTCTGTCATATTGTGTGATGGTTAGGCTTTTAATTTCACGGTGTTCTCATCAATCTTGTTAATTTTATATCGTTGTTGTTTTGGTTCTCATCACGGTATTTCACAGTTGTCACACACAGAACATAAGTTATAACCAGCCGCGAACTCAGAGTACCGTACGTGCTTTCTATAATGATCACCCGTACGTTGTTGCTGTGCAAATGTTGATTCGTTTCTAAGTCGCATTACGCAGTCAGTATGCAAAGTATACTTCCACTAAAGAAAGTATAGTTCTTGCAACATAAAAGCTTTAGAAGACATTAATTAAAAATGATTGGTATTTCTATCAAAGACGTAAAGATAAATATCTTAAAATTTATTTCAATAATTTCTAGTAATAATGAGAATCCCATATAAAATGATTAATTTCAGAATTATTGAAATAGACATTGCCGACTATTCTCTGGAAAAAGTATCAATTATAGCATTGCCAATTTTGTAATGGTATAACGTGTACAGATTAGTCTTTAAAAACTCCGAGGGGGTTTGCTGTAAAACAATTTGATTTATTTTAAACAATTTTTGTAATACAATTACAATGAATTCCATTATGTTAATCATGATAAAAGATTACCTCATTCTAAATAATGGTAATGATTGATGATGATGATGATGATGCTGATATTGATGATTATAAAATCGATAATAACAATAATAATAATTATTATTATATTATAATAATGATAATAATAATGATAATAATTATAATGATAATAATACTAATGATAATAATAAAAATAATCATGATAATAATATGATAATAATAGATTGTGAAGAACAAAAATTTGAATTTGGCTGGGGTAGTTTTTTGTTTGGCCCCAAACAAAGGTTTGACGATCAGTGAGACTGTAGGACTATATTTACGTGCCTATCCAAATAGTGTCGGCCAGTAGGCCTACAACCATGCTTACAATAGCGGTTTTATATTGGTCGAGGGTGTTTGGGGCTTTAAAGAGAGGGGGGTTGGGATTCTTACAAGCAAAAGAAAAGCTGGGGCGCAACCAGGAGTGGATCTAGCTGGCGGCAAAGAGGAGGGGGGCGGCGGGTAAGCGCAATTTTGTTCTGGGCTCAACGGGGGGGGGGGGGGAGCAAACACTCCTTTTTTCTCACCACCCCCCCCCCCCCCCCCTTGAGCAAAAAAACATTATTTACTTCTTTTTGGGCCAGGGGGGGGGGCATTTTTATTTTTTGTTTAAATTAAAAAGGTTAAATTAATTTACCATCCTTTCTTTTTACCTGTGCTTTTGTGTGTAAACCCCCCCCCCTAAAACTCCCCATTCCCCCCCCTCCCCTTGGAGCCCCATGAAACTCAGGGGTTGTAGGCGTTTAATTAAGGTTAGATGAGCATATTTTGATAGGCGTTGTGGCGTGCGCCTGTAATCCAGCTAACAGTGGAAGTTACATACTGATTCAGCCGAGGACGTAGGTTCGAAACTGAGTCACGTCTTTCGGATGGTGACGTTAAAGGTCGGTCCCCAGACGTAAATAATCATATCTGATTGATACACGTCTGTAAAAAACCAATTACACACATATTACACAGATACCTTATTTGTGATTTGCACTGACATGCAGGTCACTAATTGGAGTGGGGTCCAGGGGCGGAGCCCCCAGAAGCTCAGGGGTTTTAGGCATTTAGTTACGATTAGATGAGCATCCAGGGACCGCCTTAATGCATTGTCCAGGAGGCAGAGCCCCCGGAAGCTCAGGGGAAAATGCCATGTCAGCAACATTTGTAAATCACTGGTATCGAATTAGAAATAAACCACGTTTGAATTTATTTTTTTGAGGGGGAACTTCCCCCAAGCTCCCCCCCCCCCCCTCCCCATCAATACGCAAGTGCGAGGGAGCATAGTGAATGAGAGGGGTGAAGGTGACGGAAGAGACTACCCTTTCACAGGTTTTTGAAGTTTTGATTGTATTAAAAAAATACATTCCTTAGCAAAACTATAGTATAAAAACAAGCAATAAACTTTTTTCACACTTCACTTTTCGCGGTAATCTACTTATACATTTTGAAGAATAGTATGCGCTTTGCACTTTTTCAAATTTTGAGGTGGGGACGACCCCCCCCCCCCCCCCACCCCCCAAATGATATTCAAACGAGGTTTATTTCTTATTCGATACCAGTGATTTACAAATGTTGTAGAATTGGCATGATTTTTCCCTGACCTTCCGGGTGCCCTGCCCCCTGGACCCCACCAAGGGCCCTAAGGCGGCCCCTTGATGCTCATCCAATCGTAATGCCTAAAATCCCTGAGCTTCTGGAAGCTCCGCCCCTGTGGACCCCATAAGTGACCTGCATGCGGTCCCTGAAAAGAAATCGCCGCCCCTGACAAGAGCAAATGAAGATATTCTGGGCACGATGTAATGCCATTCAGCATTTCATGGGCGCAGCCATTTTCTTTAAAATGTGACGTGCTAGTAAGTTTTACTGGTTGTGCATCAAGCTTTAGTTGAAATAAGATAAGACTTTTTAAATCAATAACCAAACCTTTACTTTTCAATGAGGATCATAGCTGAGCAAAAACTTATTCTTGGTAGTCATATCCTCAAAGTATTTTTAGTTGTTGTATATATACTGGTTGCAGTAAATGAAATAGTACATGGGTGTACAACCGTGTGAATATTTACTTCAATCCATGCTTTTTATACAAACGTTAAAAAAACTTAGTTTTATTCCTTATCATCTGTTAAATTGGTAATCTGGCATTTCTCACTTAAACGACGTTGTTCAGCAAAAGGGACGAATAACATAACAATGTCTTTGTGTTATTAATCCGCGCAGAGAGTACTTTCAAAAAGTAGTTCCATCTCACGTGTTACAAAATGGCAGCCACCATGGGACTCCGAGCTCGCAGTCTAAATCTACCTGTTTCATTGCTTAACGTCGTTTGCCGGCGTCAGTTAAGTTCCACAAGGTAACTTTCAAGCAATGTTCATGTTATTGATATTCGGTCATATTTTTAAGAAGACTAAATTACGAGAGAGACATTGAAATGGTGTAGACCCTATTTAAATTTGAATACGTTACCTACGTCCGAACTCGCATTCGCAAACACTGTCCGATGTTGCATAAGCTTGCCGCGCCACCACTGGCACTGCACCACTACTGACTAGACTGGCACTGCACTGCACTGGCACTACACAATACACATGGCTGGAAAACATGTGCAAGCGTCATGCAAGAGCTAGGCTAGGCGACTAATAAGGGCTATAACGGGAGGAGCATGCCATAATTCATTGACAACTAGATCTATAATTATACAGTGCGTCCCAGAAAAAACGAAACCGAGAAGTATCAATGTTTTATCATAACTTAAAGGGGCATGTTCCCCGTATTCCAGAGGGCGTTCAAAATACGTATCCGCTGGCGGACGGTGCTAGCTGCCTATTGACACCAACAGAATACGGCTCTTACGCAGATGGCATGTTCCGAATGCCCGCACAATGCCGATTATCGCATACATGTGCCGAAGTAATACCAATCAAAAGCTCAACAGGGGTGGGACGAGCATCTACGTCTTGTCATGGCAACATGCTGTTAAACTCTGTCTCTGATACTGGCATACTACATCATAATCTTCAGGATCAATCTCATGAACTGAATAAGAGTAACATTAAACAGTTGGAAGGTGGTTCAGTTCCTCCGTTTAGAAACAGGGGCTTAAAATTTGCCCATTTGAATATTCATAGCTTAGTTGCTAAGATTGACGAACTTAGATTACTTCTGAGAAATGCATCATTTGATGATATTGGTTTAAATGAAACATTTTGCTACTCCATGATTAATGATTCTGAATTGTATATAGATGATTATATTTTATTACGTAGAGACCGTACGAGACATGGTGGTGGTGTGGCTGTATATATATCCAAGAGGTTCAATTATAAAAGAAGGGATGATTTGATTTCATCTACCTTAGAATGCCTTTGGTTTGAATTGCATTATCCAAATAAGTCTCCCATCCTGGTTGGAGAGTTTTACAGACCTCCAAATTCTCACGTTGATTTCTTTGAAGAATTAGACGAAACTTTGGACTCTGCTCTCTCGGAAGATATGAGCTGTATTATTTTAGGTGATTTCAATTGTGATTGTATGCCACACCAACTTCATCTGAATGCTGAAAAGTTAATGTTTTATACAAATATGTACGGGCTAAGTCAGCTAATTGATACTGCCACAAGAGTTACAAATACCTCTTCTACTTTAATTGATTTGATATTTGTATCATACAAGGAACTTTACAATGAATGGGGAATATTTGAAACTAGCATAAGTGATCATTATTTGGTGTATACGGTTCGCGATTTTAGTGCAAAGATCCATAACAAATCTGAATACGCAGAATTTCGCTCGTTTAAAAATCTTGATGAGGAGAAATTTTATAATGAATTGAGAAGTACTCCTTGGCAGGTCATAAAAGATATAGATAATGTTGATGTTGCGTGGGATATGTGGTTGACTCTATTCAATAATATAATCAACAAGCACATACCAGTATGTAAAAAGCGGATAAGAAAAAAGGCATGTCCATGGATATCTGACGAGATTGTTAAGCTTATGACGGAACGGGATAAAGTTCTCAAAGCTGCTAAAGCTAACAAAAGTGATGATCTTTGGGACACCTACAAATATCTAAAGAATACAGTTATTCATCTCATGAGGAAAAGAAAAAGAGAATATAATGCAGACCAGATCTCGCAAAATCATAACAATAGTAAGCAAATGTGGAGATGTTTGAGAAACCTGGTGCCTAAGTCATTACCTAAATCTCCCAATAGCATAAATGTTGATGGTGCTAATGTGTCAGACAATGCAAATATTGCTGAAGCTTTTAATGACTTTTTCATTTCTAATGCTACTAAGATTACAAAGGACCTGCGAAGGAATAAGTCTCAACTGAGAGTAGACGAGGACAATAATATTGGTCCAACTCATTCGCAATTTAATTTGAATTTGATTACTGAGGATTTTGTATTGAAACAGATTGATAATCTGAGTATAGATAAAGCAACTGGTGAAGATCACATCAGCTGTAAACTTTTAAAGATGACGAAGAATGTTATCGCAGAGTCTCTTTGTGATATCATTAACAAATCCCTGTCTACAGGAGTTGTTCCACGTGAATGGAAAAAGGCTCGGGTAGTACCAATATTCAAATCTGGAGATATTTCTTCTTTGAATAATTACCGCCCCATTTCAATATTACCTATCGTGAGTAAAATTATAGAAAGGGCCGTCCACCAACAACTCAGTGAATTCTTGGATGTGAATCAATTATTACACCCTAATCAGTCTGGATTTAGACCTAAACATTCAACAGCTACTGCCCTTGCAAAACTTGTAAATCAATGGTCGTTGAATATTGATAACAAACAAATTTCTGGAGTTGCCTTCATAGATCTTCGTAAAGCTGCAGTCCCATATACGTCCCGGACCGTCCCGGACCATCCCGGACCCCATCCGGGGTGATCCGGGATTCGGTCCGTGTTGACACCGTGTTGGCACCGGGGTGGTCCTGGATGGTCCTGGATGGTCCTGGATGGTCCTGGATGGTCCTGGGCGGTCCGGGAGTCGACCCCGGATGTTTTTGACGGTCAAAAACTGCCGGGGTGGTCCGGGACGGTCCGGGACAATAGTTTGATCCGGGGTGATCCGTGTAGCCACCGTGCTGGGTCCGGGGTCATCCGTAGTGGCGCCGGGGCGGTCCGTGTTGATCCGTGGCAGTCCGGGAGTGAGTTATTGACCGCCAAGGACCATCCAGGACCATCCAGGACCACCCCGGTGCCAACACGGTGTCAACACGGACCGAATCCCGGATCACCCCGGATGGGGTCCGGGATGGTCCGGGAGGGTCCGGGACATATATGGGACTGTAGCTTAAAAGCATCACACTTTTTTTGAACAAAACATCCCGGACCATCCCGGATCACCCCAGACCATGGTCCGGGATGGTCCGGAGTGGTCCGTGCTCGTCCGTGCTGGTCCGGCTTTATATGGGACTGGGGCTTAAGGCTTTTGATACTGTTGACCATGAGCTACTTCTACATAAACTAGCTTGTATAGGTTGTAGTAATAGGACTATTTATTGGTTCAAATCATATTTAGGGGATCGACAACAAGTGACCCAATTCAAAGGAGCCAAGTCGCATCCATCAACCATCAAATTAGGTGTGCCACAAGGTTCAATTCTTGGTCCCCTTTTATTTTCAATATATGTTAATAGTCTACCTGAATGTACTCCTGAAGGTATCATAGATATGTATGCTGACGATACGACACTTACCGTCAGTGCAAATGATGCAACTGTTGTGGAAGAAAAATTAACTGTTGCGTTAAACAGAGTCATGGCATGGATTAAGGAAAATCGTCTTGTTCTTAACACTGAAAAAACTTGTGTCATGTTAATAGGCTCTCCTGCTAATCTCAAGAAAATTGAATCTTTTACCATTTCATTAAACGGCAATTTGATCAAAAGAGTTCAATTCACCAAATGCTTAGGACTTTTGATAGATGAAGAATTGAAATGGTCTAAACAAATCGAAAACGTAAGTAAACTTACCCAGAAAAACATTAGCATGATAAAGAGAGCAAAAAGTTTTTTGCCTCAAAAATCCTTAAAGTCACTTTATAACAGTCTAGTGTTGCCACGATTAGATTACTGCTCTGTTGTATGGTCGAACCGATTTCATTCTCATACAACTAAGCTGCAAAAAATTCAAAAGAGGGCCGCAAGAATAATATTGAACAAGACATATGACACACCGTCGGCTGATTTGTTCACAAGTCTTAAATGGATGACACTAGACAAGCGGTTTGAGTTAAGTCGCGTTATGATGATATATAAATGCGTTCATAACTTAGCACCTTCTTACCTTCAGGTAGGCTTAATCAATCCTAATGATTTACATGAGCATCATACAAGGCAAATAGACAGTGGATGTTTACGTGTGCCTAGATTTCACACTGATTGTTATAAGTGTAGCCCAATTGTTTCTTCCATATTTGAATGGAATAAGCTAGATAATTCATTGAGAACGGCTTCCTCTGTCAATTCATTTAAGAGATTGTTTAAACAAAGTTGTAATTTGTGAATGGCTCAGCCGTACATACACTACGTGCATGTTCTGTAATATTTACATGAATTATTCACATAATTGCGACTTAATTAATATTTTCCTATTGACATTACTGTTTACTAGGTTGATGATTATATTTATTTTGCAAACGAGTATTATTTTTGTAACTGTTCTGTATAAATGTTATAAACGATGTAAATATGTTCATTCAGGGCCCCATGGAAGACCACTAGAAAGTTGAGTTTCTGCCCTTTCATATGACACCTCAATCAGGAAAAATGAGCGAGGAATAACAAAGTTCTGCTTGTTTAAAGTAGCCCTTACATTTTCATAATTTTAACAAACGAATTTGTTTTCACTGGGTGCCTGCCAGAGCAAAAAGCAGATTTGACAAAAGACTTAACTACCTTTCGTTGACAATCAGCCATGCATGAAGACTCTCGTCTACGGCTGATTGTCAACGAAACGGAGTTAAGTCAAATAAGTCAAATATCTGAAAAAGCGGCTCCCGATCCTTAAATTTTTTAGAGAACCGGGAGCCGTTTTCCAGGACCAGGAGCCGTTTTCAAAATTGATGAAAATATGTATTCTTTTAAATTATTTGTTAACCTTTTACCTTTTATTCATACGTAGATCTAGAGTCTACGATAGTTTAATTTCTAGTTTAAATTTTGAGCACTCTAATGTTAAATCACTCATACCTTGGATAAATCTGTCATTTGTAGTTGTTGTAGTCTAGTCTAGTTCATGTTTAATACTATTTTCATGCCGTTAAATGTCAAAAATTGAAAAAATTAGGAAGGGGGGAATTAAATTTTTTTCATAAAAAAATATATTTAAGAAAAACCATCTATAATAACAATCCAGAGCTGCCAACCTGTCACTTTCAAAAAACATATAATTCAGCTTAAAAAAAGCAAATTTTAGGTGAAAAAACAGATTTTGCCTGTTTCACGTTTTTTTGTGATTTTCCCTATAAATGCTATTGCATTCATGTTTCTTTGAATAAAAACGCATTCAATCATTGAGAGCGGCCGACCTGTCACTTAAAAAAAAATTAATAATTAGATCTAGAAAAAATTTTAAAAAATGATTTGTTAAATATATTTACCTATTTTATCAGAAAAATCCATTATTTAAAACATCACTTAACTTTAGTCAATGAGTACGAGGGGCGCTGAATTGCGGTGCAACACACGATGATGTTCTATGTCGAAGTTGCAGCACCCATTGGTGCTTAATTGCGGTCGAATCAAGGCAAGTCTGGAGTTCCAATCAACTTTGTACATATGCATCAGCAGCAGGTCCGATATTTGTTTTTCATTTGGCTTTTTGAAAATACCATCACATTCGTAGGGCATGCGATATGTAAAAACACTGGTAACAAAATCGCTGATTTCTTGATTTTTAGTGCTTTTTTGGTGAAGCTGTTTCTTAAAACTGGGCTAAACCTCTGTGAGCTTTGGAAATATGGCTCCGATTCCGCACTTTTGACAGCAAAATTTGGGTTTTGGGATGGATTTTTGGAAGTTACATCGGGACTTTCTTGTACTGACAGTGACACTGTGTGTGTAGTGCAGTGCACTGATATATGCCATTTGTGTGTGTATGCATGGCCTGGGGAAATGCGCTCGTCTTTGAGTGGTGTACATCCCCTGTATTGTGTGCAATGTACATGAGTGCATGCTGCAGGAATCGCCAACACAAAGCAATAGCGAAACTATGCATATTTACATGTATGCTCGTTCTCACAGCCAGCCGCTAACCACGTTCGCACAGTCAAACTTTTAGACGGAGTGAGAGTGTTCGTGCACTCTCGATCTCCACTAGCGGTCTGCACGCCGCGGCTAGCCCCCATAGCGGTGGCGCTAGGAGTAGGAGATAGCCGCCGCTCGTATTCGTGCTGCAATTGTTTCTGGGCGATTTTAATTAGGATTCTCATTATAAAATAATTTGTTAGGGTTCATTCAGTCCACGTTTAACTCATATCAAGTAAGTTTTTGTCACATTTGTGAACATTTAGTGCTAGACATGTGGAAGTTTATGAAACAGAAAATGTTCATTCTCCCAGACCGGGCGCCAGAAATAAAAAATGACCGGCGCCCGGTATTCATTTTCCCCGGCACCCGGCTAATAAAAGGCTTGACTATAGATCTACATCTGAAGCGGGATTTGGTCGTGGCAGAATGGACTTTATCGTGATCCGGAGTCCCCTTCATTATATCATGATTTTGGTATCAGATCAAACAGAAAATTGCAAGCTTTCTATTCACACTAATATCTTATAATGTTAAGCAAATAACAGCCAGTGATAGCCACTCAGACATGTCAGAAGAGCTCCTGTAGGTGCCAATTTAGGAAAATGAGGCTGAGACCAGATGAACGTAATTTGCATGCGCTAGATCTAGATGTAAGCTAAAGTTATATGTGTGGCACCAGTTCTTCTTCTTCCTAAAAAGTGCAGGCTTCATGAAATGAAGATTAATGCACTGTTCATTTGCTCAGGACTTCAAGGGGACATTTTAAAAAACCAGATGAAGCCCCTTCCTTCTAATATCATTTTTTTTTTTTTTTTTTATAGAACGCTGTTCGCAGAAACCAAAGAAGCTGACAAGGAAAATGGAAGTAAATCTGAGGAGGAGACGAAGATGACGGACCTCGAGCAGAAGCTAACGGAAGAGAAGGCGAAACTAACAGCTCAAGTAGCAGAGTATACAGTAAGGAGAATGTTGTTAATTTGTCATAGTAAATTCTTTCTCACTGTATCTGTGTTTAGGGAAATGGGGCTTAACTTTAGAATACCCCAATTATAGGGTAAATGTACATAAATGTCAAAGACCTAGGGTTAGGGTTAGAATTAGGTTTAGGGTTAGGGTTAGAGTTAGGATTAGGGTTAGAGTTAGGATTAGGTTTAGTGTTACTTAAAAAGCTTAAGTCTAGAGAGTTAGCTTCATTGGGGAAGTTTTTGGTACCTTACAAACGTTTTGTCGATTTTAGTGGTGGGGTATTCTAAAGTTGTTCCAGAAATTGTTAGGAGAGTTACAATGGAGATTACGGTATTTATCAAATCGATAATTTTGCGGGGGGGGAGGCAAGAGCAAGATAATCCATACCCTTGGATTTATATCAAAGGAACTTGAGTACATTTATAACCAGGAAAATGTATGAACTAACAGGATTTCACTCTCATTATTTGTCTATTATGGTTGATGATAGATGACTTCGGGAGAAGATCAAATATATTCCCTCCCCTTTTTACTCTTATTTATGACAACAACTGTAATTTACCAGACCGATCTATTTGTATTCTACTTTTTTTTTCCCAGTAATATGTTAATATAATATATGTTAATATTTTACAGGTTATGTCTCATTCTGCTAATTCAGTTAAAACTGACCCAGGGTCTAAGATCATGTTACCAAAGGAGAACTTAGAAACTCGGTGGTAAGAACTTTATAAGCACGGTTTTTTAATTATTAACATTATTATTTGGAAAAAAGTTTAAACCCAGCTTCAGGTTGAGATGTTAGTAGAATACGGGCCATGGACTGGAGTTTTATTTGCTTAGGGTTCCATTGTAAAGCTTTTGGTAAAGATTTTATTCATTCATTTTTTATTAAATACTATCACTTTTGGTTTCTCCCTATGTCTACCCTTCCCCCCCCCCCCCCCTCTCTCTCTCTCTCTCTCTCTTTTTCAGGATAAATATAAACGAGCCCTTGCCGAGACGGAGAACGTGCGGATGAGGTTTACCAAGCAGCTAAACGATTCCAAGATCTATTCCATCTCAGGGTTCTGTAAAGACCTCCTGGAGGTGGCCGATATCCTGGGGAAGGCGACGACCAGTGTTCCAAAGGATGCTGTGAGTGGTGCTGATGCAAACATTCACCTCAAGAACCTCTATGAGGGCCTTGTCATGACAGAGACACAACTACAGAAGGTATGGGACCTGTAAAACTTCTGTTTTCATTTCCTTTTCATTTCCTTCCTTCATGCTCAATTTAGAAACCCGTGACCCCAAATTCCCTCATGCAACAATTGCTCTGGGTGTTATTTGCAATTGGGTAATATGATATATTTAGGGTTAGGGTAAGGTAAAGTGTTGGTCCAGGGTTGAAGTTAAGAACTGTTATCCTTTCAAGAAAAAATAGGAAAAAAGCTAAGAAATATTCACATAAATGTTCAGTTTAGGCATTCAGAAAAGTCTCAGAATGTACCATAGTACATCTTTAATAAGGTGCAACCGTTTCCGGGGCCCTTAAGCTGACCCCGGACCCCACACCATAAAGGCTTCTCGCAATTTTGTACATATGCCTTCCCCCCCCCCCCCCCCCCCCCCCCCTTTTTGGAAAATCTTGGAACCGCCCCTGTGCTGTGTCCAGTTACTTCATACATGACAACAGATAATCAGGAAATTACTTTGAGTGCTTTTAAAGAAGAAAGAATAGGGGCTGAATTGAAATTGAAAATGTGTTAATTCGAACAACCATTTTTTTTTTCTCCTTCTTTTCCGTCCATCCTAGGTATTTGCCAAGAACAAGCTAGAAGTGATAAACCCTGTTAACAATGAGAAGTTTGACCCCCACATTCACGAGGCTCTCTTTGAGCTTCCTGTTCCAGACAAGGAGCCAGGGACAGTCGCCGTTGTAGAGAAATTAGGATATAAATTACATGAAAGGACTCTTAGACCAGCCTTAGTAGGGGTCACCAAAGCAATTTAATACATGCCCTTTAACCTGTTGTGATGCTGAGAGAAAGAAAGAAAGGAACAATGCAATGTGATCAATGAACTTGGCTTCTAGACTTGAGGAGATATCAAGAAAGTAAACTAGACTATCGGAAACCTCTTCGGCAGCAGAAAAGGAGAACTGGACTTAGGCCTGGAGCCCTGGACTAAATCGGTCTTGCATCATGTTGGACCATGAGCTCTGAAGATTGGTCTTGGTACACCTCTATGGCTATGCGGATATCATGTCTATATAGATTTAAGAATACTGTTGCCTCTTCTTATAGTCGACATTGATTTGTCTAATTTATGTAGAGTTGACTTTTTAATTTCTAAATGCCAAGGTCAAATCATCTTAACAGTTAAATTTTAATACAACAAACACTCATTGTCCAAATTTATGAATGTGGTCAACTCTGTAAGAAGGAAAACTTTCATGAAGCTAAGCCTCATAATAGATCACCTATATGGTCAGGCGTGATTTATAAAATAGAAGTCTTTTAAACATAAATCTTTATACTGTATGTTTTTGTAGAAAACAAATACAGGTTAATTACTAAATTTTGTTTCTGTTTTGTATGTGTACTTCTTATGCCAGGTCCCAAAATCAGGCTTATGGCCTCAGGGCATTTCCATAGGAATAATAGTGCTTTCCATTTATGACATCTACATTCTAAAATTTCAAGTTATTGAACTTCTTGTAATGAAACTGCAAAAGTGATCATCGAGGCCTGGAGTTATCTAGTTATGTGTCTTGTGAAAATTGATAATAATAATAATAATAATAATAATAATAATAATTGCCTAATAGTCCACTCCTAATTTTATTAAACCGAAACGGAAATTCTTTTTGCCCAATTGATCGTGAGCCCGAAATTAAATTTCTATCAAATTAATATATTCTTATATATGTTTTAGCCCACTTTCTTTTTAAAGCAAATGTCACAGAGGTGCCATGTGGGCCACGATTATGGTACAAATAGCAGTTTACTGCCATTTTTTGGACAAAAAGAGACCCTCTTACGTCTTATCCCATTATATTTAACATCCAACTGATGAAAGACATTTAGTGACTCAGCAAATGAAATGGTAATAAGTGTAAAAGGAAGGTTAGTTTGAAAAGCAGGAATTCTTCCTTTTCATTTATCTCAATATTTTTTGAGCCAATTGGTATGGACATGCACGTAATAAAACCGGAAGTACATGTATATCGTAATGCATCTTTACCGGTATATTCATATAGATTTTATATCAATATAAATCTACAATACATGGTGGTATAGAGTACCCAAATGCTCTCGTCATATTCGCTCGTCGTCCGGGCTACTGGTTTCAAACAACAGAGCCTGCAAATGCAGTTTAGCGTGAAATCATTCAAGCAGCGAGCCTGGAGCAGGGCAAATACAGTGTTTGGGGCTGGTGTGATCACCCTGCAATTGTTTAGCACAAAATCGTTTCGAACCAGCAACCTTGACAGCTTGGCCAGTATGATGTCACACTTCGGTACTCTATCGCTCATTACCTAGTTACACTAACAGAGACTGGTATGATATTGTCAGTTATTCGTCGGTCTAGAGTCAGTTTTCGCAGTGTGGCTGTGGGATTGAGACCCAAGTGGCATCAAAAATATGTAATTCATCAATATGGAAAAATAAAAACTATTATTCATGTATACCTGTCACCTGCTTGTCTTTGTGTCTTATGTGGATGCTACAAATGTTCTATGATGTGTATATGATGAGAGAGGTGATTTGCCATACATGTACTCTCTGGCAACTTTTGCTCCAAAATTATTTCTTGAAAGATGTCATTAAAATGATGGATGTTTGGGTTCCTGGGTTGGATATAGAGTTGAGCAATCCTCCACAATAACTTTTTTTTCTTTTTTGTCAGAGGGTGTGTGTGTGTGTGTGTGTGTGTAATTGGCTTTTGGGGGGCGTGTATCAATCAGAAATGATTATTTAGGTCCGAGAACCAGGTCTGAAAAATTGGTCTGTCACGGCTTGTGGGTGGGGGTGTTGTTAATTTTGAATCCATCCTATAATAAAACGTATGGTTAGGCTCTGAAGGTAATGCTGATGTTGGTCAAAGACTTGACAAAATGTGTGTTCTAATTTGTTTTTACTTCTAATTTGAGGTTTGCTGTTAAATCCTCATATATATATCTAGCTGTGATGATTATGTGACAAAATATTCTGAAAATATTACCCGACAGCTCAAAACCATAGGGTTGGGAAAAGGGTACCTATCCAATCTAAAGAGACTATTGGGGCATTGCAAGAAGGTTGCGATTGATTGCAACTCAACTCTCTTGCCATGCCCCACTAGTCTCCTAAATTTCCTAAGATTTTGTTAGGATTAAAGTTTTATCATAAATTAAGATCTAGCTTATATCTCTCTCTCCCCCCTCTCTATCTCTCTCTCCCCCTCTCTATCTATCTCTCTCTCTCGCTCTCTCGCTCTCTCGCTCTATATCTTTACATTGTTTAACATAACATTGGTGCAAGCTCACGTATACTGCGTACGTCATCATGGTGATGCCTTCTTACCTCATCAGCAGTTGCGCACTATTTCGTCCCATCCCTTGTCTCTCTCTCTTTCTCTCTCTTCGTCTTTCCTCTTTTTCCTAAGATTTTGTTAGGATTAAAGCTTATCTGCCATAGTTTACAGGAGGGATTAGAGCGCCCTGCAAGGTCACTGGACAGGTGGTTATCTCATCAAATCAACTCAGCTCTCAGTTAACATAAGAAAAAGAGGATCATGGGGTACCAAAGGTCACTGATCAGGCATTGTTTGTTATATAGAGGGTGCAAGTAGCTACAAGTAGTGCAGTGGGCCTTTAAAGTTTTATCAATTAAATTAACTCAGATCTAGCTTATATCCCCCCCCCCCCCCCCCCTCTCTCTCTCTCTCTCTCTCTCTCTCATGGAGCGTTGCAAGAAAGTTGAGTTGCGATCACAAGACTTACGCTTGATTCTGGGATTTGCAATTGATTGCAACTTTCTTGCAACGTCCCATCAGATTGATTGCTCTCATTTCACGATACTGAAGTGGGTTTAGAATGGAGTAAAGTACAACTTAACGAGTGTTTTCTTCGGAGTGAAAATCTTGGGATCTCCAGTTACAGACAAAACACATAATTTCAGCATCTCTATGATGGTTTTGAGCAGACAGGTCATATGTCTTCATGAAGTTCATGTAATTTTAAAATGAGAAACTTTGCGTGTTAAATCAAATTTTGAAAGCACATGTACTTGAGATTTGCAAAACTTCATGCCCCCTAAATAATTGAATTCCAAACGTTGAAATTTTGCAATAAGCCAGTTCGAAAATCTGCACAAATCTGGGCAAATGACAGGTCACCTGTACAAAACTGTACAACCTGTGAAGAATAATTGATAAGTGATCGTGAAAGATATGTAAGCATTAATGTACACTACAGGTGATATATTCTATGATACACAGCTGGAAGTATTCTTTATATGAGGGCAAACATAGGTATTCATGAAGCACCTCTATCACTTTGGCAGTGATCATTCTTAAATGCACAAAGTGGGACTTCTCCATATTTAAAACATGTGTGGATATTTGGAGGACAGTACATGTGCTATCGTGCTCTCTACGAACTGGAAGGTTTCTTGCCACATAAACGGTAGCCTATCTGATATGCGTCAGGCTTTATGGCAAATAAACTAATCACGTTTTGGAGTCTGACATCGGCGCAGGCACCCTCGCCGATGTCAGACTCCATAACGTGATTGGTATACTTGTAAAGCCCGACGCATATCAGATAGGCTACATAAATGGCCGTCATGAACAACTAATGAACGATTCTCATTTTAAAATACATTCAATATACATGTACACAAACAAAATGAAACTTCCATTCGATATAATCATTTGATTACAATCCTTTATTTATTTCATCTTCTTTTTTTTTTTCATTCCAAAGAAACTAAGGTGGATAGTATGCAGAAATGTTAATTCACAAATTTTAGATAAAATAATTCTCTGAAATAAGAATGCAAGAACATTAATTGGGGAATAGAATATGGATATGAATAATAGTGTTAGACACAGCTTCTCAGTTCTACTATTCTATGTTTTCAACAATTGATCATTTTCATTCAAATGAGTAACGATTCTTTTTAATCCCATGATTTTCAATTCCCATGAGAAAAAGATGAGGATTTCTAACGATGCAATCAAAGCTCTTACCCATCCCCACCCAAATAAAGGGGAGGATCAAACAAAAACGCCCCTAGAGGGAGACATCTCATTATCTTCATTGATTTTTCAACACAAATTTGTACATGTACTTTGCTGTACAACAAAGTGTATCTTATGTTTACTATTCCAAATTCAAACATACATAATACTAATGGCAATAATGCCTCTAAAGGAAACAGACATGCTAAACACAGAATGTAAAGTATTTGGGAACTCTCACAGGAAATTCTATCAAGACGATGCTTCAATAGTTGCATTTCATTTGAATGTTACCATACTCTATAATAATATTACATGATATAGTTAAAAGTTTCATGTAAGAAGTTTAAATAAGTAGGAGTAAATTTCCACTTTTCCATATCAAGCACCCTAGGTGGCCATTCGTGTGGTACAATAGTAAGTTAAAATAAAATCTTCTCTTTTTAGTTATCTCCTCTCAAATAAATGGTATAGTTAGTCTTAATAAACTAAAAGAATTAAACACAAAACCTTATTTTAACCAATATTTGCAAGTCTCATGCAAACGTATGTATTAGAGGAATGACGTGTGCTTCACACCAACTTGTCTTTCAAAAGAAAAATGGTCAAATTTGTTAGAGCTACTGCCATTGTGATGACAATACTGTCATGCATGCAAGGAAAAGAAAAGCATCAATTTGATCCAAATGATGGTGAACAAGAAATGCAGGCCTTTATTACCAAATAACTACCAAATAACAAGTTAGAACTTGGGGTTTTCATAAATTTAACTATCTAACGCTTGCTGACAGTGGTCCATCCATCATCTTCTCTCTTGGGTTCATCTCGTTGTTGATTACCGCCTCTTTCCCCACCCTTCTCTCCACCCTGACCCCGCCAGGTTGGCTCTTCTACCCTTGATGATCCACCCTCATTCCTCACCGGACGTTGCATTTCCCTTGGTCCTCTGGGTTCCCCTCGGGGCTCAGGCCTTGAGCCACGGTCATCGTTGCGCCATGCACCGCCACCGCGGTCACCACCGCGATCGCCACGGCGGTCGCCACCGAACCGGTCGCCCCCACGGTCGCTATAGCGGTCACCGCCACGATCACCACCATAGCCTCCACGATCTCCACCACGATCTCCACCTCGGTCACCGCCGTACCCGCCACGATCTCCACCACGATCGCCACCACGGCCACTTCTCCATCCTCCTCCTCCTCCTCCTCCTCCATCGTCATCCCTGCGAGGCCTCTCTAAGCGTCTGGCACTCTGCTGGGAGTCATCACCTCTTTGTTGGCCACCACCACCTCTCCAACTCCGGTCGTCGCCATCTTGTCCACCATAGCGCTCCTCCCTACGACCGCTATCTCTTGGACCAAGATCTCTTGGTTGTGGACCATCATCCCGTCTGCCGCCGCCGTAACCTCCCCGTGGCCGCTCATCACGACCGAACGACCTTGGACCCTCGTCACGGCGACCCAAATCGCGAGGTGGGCGACCTTCAATCTCTCTGGGTGGTCCTTCCGACTTTCTCCAAGCACTGCGATTATCGCTCCTACTGGAGTCATCTCTTCTTTCACTGTCACGGACGATGTCAGGTGCATCGACGCGGGTGTCTCGGGCGGCAGGCCTTGAAGTCTCCCCCTCATCCCTCGAGGGTTGAGCACGTGTAGCTTCCTCTGCTGCCTCCCTGGCACGCCTCTCCTCTCGCTCTTTCGTCGCTGGGTGAAACTCTCCGCCTTCCTCGTAGCGGATGTCCCGGCTCACGAAGCGACTCTTAATTCTCCTCTCCTCCCTCTCTGGAGCAGGTGCTGGTGGTGCTGCTTCTTGTTGTTGAACTCGCTCTTCAGAATCAGGCTGCTCCTGGGTGGGAGGAGCTTCCCTCTCTTCCTCTTGTGGTTCCTGATTAGATCTCTCCCTGCGACTTTCTTCACGCTGTCTCTCGCGTTCCCTCCAGCCTCCTTCCTTAGTGACCGGTCGCCATATCTCTTTCGGCCTGAGCAAAGACAAAGAACAAGGTGTAAGAACAATAATGGCCTTCAACCATTGTAGGCTTTCATACAGACAGGCAGATAAAGACAATACTCTTAGTCAAGTTGGGAGTCAACATAGCTGCTATTATAATACCTATGTGGGAGTAAAATAGGCACATCCCCAGGGATAGCTTACTCTTAAAATGGGATTAAAGATAAACTTGAGTTCTGGTAATGCGATTGCATTGTGAAAGAAAAGGTGTTGAAAGGATCAGAAAAGTTGATCATATAGCATGTAAGTAATAGTGTGTAATGCAAGGTTCTGGAGTCATCAAAATCATCATAAATTTGGCAGAGTCTTGTTAAAGTAACAATCACTTACACAGAAAGATGTATAAGGGACAACACAAATGGTGTCGGGCTAGTACTACCCTGATTTCCTTATCTTTCTATGCTCATTACTCAGCCAGTATACATTTTCTTCCAAAATTGTTTGGCACATGACATTTATTTGTAATCTTGAACATTCAGTGTAAGTTTCGTTAGATTCTGTGAGAATTCATTTTCTTTTTTTACCAGAACTCAAGTTTATCTTTAAATCAAACGTACTTGCCCTTGAATGTAACATGTATACTAATTTGATTAACACCAATCCCATGTAAACTAAAGGCTGAAATTGAATTTACAGGGTTAAGAGGCAAAATACTTGAATGTATCAGAGAGGGCAAGTGTTTTCCTCATGAAGTACTCAGAAGGTTCCACTAGTTTGGGTTAACATCATATACACTCACAGATTTTGCTTACTAAAACCCTTTAATTATTCACCATGACCCTCTTACAATGCAGTTCACTTACTTATCATCACGCCAAGTCCTTTCAGGCTCTGAAGGTCTGGTATCTTTCATGCGCTTCTCTTCAATTTCCCTTAATCTGTGGAAAAGATGAGGATAATCAGTTATAACAATACCTCATGCTAGTTGATTATTCAGCTACTTAATGGACTGTGTTGTATATACATGTATGTAATTCAGGGCTCAACTGTAAAAGTGGTCCTGTTAATATAGATCTAAAGTTTTCCTCCATGTTAACAGGGGTCTATCACATACATACCCGCTAACCCCTCTCACTTCATATGCCAATTGCCTAATGTACCTCTAATCTCTAAAACATGATACATATTTTTTTCTTTCCCTCACGCCCCCCTTAAGTGAAAAAAAAAAGAAAGAAGAGGATTCGGGGGGAAGAAATGGCATCTAACATCCCCCCCCCCCCCCTGCTTTGAGTTAGAAAATTGGGGGGAAATAGGGGAAAATAGGGCGAAATAGGGAAAAGAAGGGCAAAATCTGGATAAAATAAGGAAGAAAAAGAAGAAGAAAAAATAATTGGGAAACCAATTTAAATCAAGTAATTATTAGGCCTGATAATAGAAGGAGAAAAAAGATCCTCTGAAAGTTTAAACTGTGGAGGGAAGAAGTAAAAATCTGGAGTGTATCAGAGAGGGCAAGTGTTTTCCTCATGAAGTACTCAGAAGGTTCCACTAGTTTGGGTTAACATCATATACACTCACAGGTTTCAATACTCTAAATGGTAGACACTTCCTTGAAAATTGTGAATAAATTTTCCCTAACATTAAAAAACAAAATTCTAAGGGAAGTATATATCTACAGGGGTTTCTTACATTCGATAACCAACATTTACATCTGCTCCATTTGGCAAATGTGAGGATAGATATGATTGCACATCCTTCCCTTTCAAACAGTCAGATTATCACAATTATCATGAAATATGTTAAAGCGATGCTGAACTGATGAACTTTCTGCCCTAGCGTACCATTTATTGCACAGCGCCATCTCATGGTCAACTTGCCTACAATGTGTAACTCGATACCTATTTTCCACTTCAAGAGGACTCGATGCGAGAACCAGCAGTTAGCGAGTTACTTTTTAGTACTCCTACAGCTGACCTGAGGTAGTGCTTCTAGTACAGTATGGCTTTGAAGATATATTTTAAATTGATCGTAGAACCAACCTTGCTATTTTCATTTCCTCCTGCTCCTGGAGTTTCTTAAGGTGCTCCTGGTATTCAGCTTCAGCCTGCTGCTGTTCCAGCTCACGAACTGTCAACAAAAACAACAAGGAAAAAAAAATAAACAAATTAAATTCATGAATAATTGGAGAGAACTATAACCACGTAAACAACAAGTTAATCATTTAGGATGTAATACTATTACTGTTCTGGTTGTAAAAATATTTTATTGTTCAATTTACCTCTTTTTGGATTTGCGCCAGTTTATGTGAGAATTCCGCATGACAATTATGATGTGTTACTATTGTTTTTTATGCCAAGCTCTTTTAGTCCCCCAGTTATTCAGAGTGCTTTTAGAGCTTAACAGAGCTTTATTTCTCCCACTACCATGTATTTTTTCACCTGGTTGGCCACTAGCATTGCACAAGTGGGCAAGTAAGATAACGTTCCTTAGAAATCCCTCTAAAATTTTAAACTGTGGAGGGAAGAGGCAATAAATCTTGAGTGTATCAGAGAGGGCAAGTGTTTTCTTCAGGAAGTACTCAGAAGGTTCCACTACTTTGGTTAACATCATATACACTCAAAGATTTTGCTTACTAAAACCAAGATATTCAAACTGCCATTTGTACTAGAATTGACTTAATTCTCCAAGTAAATATTTTGAAATAACACTCACTTCTTTTTGCAATATCCATACTGAAATCCATTTTGCAGGGATATATCCAAAGGAAAAATAGGTCTAGAGCAGTAGTGCAGGGCATACATGCAGAATTGGTCTTTATACAAACAGTGCATGCACTGTACACTGAATACACTTTACAGGCAATGTTGAGCATTTTGGCCTGTTGCACATTCTTGTTGCGCAATAAAAACTTGCACATTCTTGTTGTTCGTTGCTACTTGCTTAACCTCCACTGAGGTTTGTTACATTATTTGAAATATCAAAAAGTTCATGTTAACCCTAATCTAAACATTGATTCCTAATCCTATGCCTATTTGAGAGATACGCTGCAAGTTACAGAAATATAAATGTCCACGACTTCTCAGACTGGATAAAGAGGAAACCCGCCTTCCAAGTTTTGCCTAATTTTGAGAATAGCTTGGAATCTTGTTTAGGGACAGATTTCACTGTACCAGCTCATGACACCCACCAAGGGGTGAAAGTAAAAAATGAACAAGGGAAACGCTCTCGGCGGTCTCGCCTGCATAACGCAATTCAATATGATAAACCAGAACGTCAATGACGTAGCGCTCATCCGCATCTCACAACAACAAATATCGTAAATTTTATGTGGTACACTTTTGAACTGGTCAAAAAATAGAAATTTGATGCCCTGGAAGGGACATAATTTCATTTCATTTGCATAAAGTACCATAAATAATCAATGGAGCAAAATCTCACAATTCTGTGTAGAAGTTTATTGTTCCAAATTTAGCTCTACCAGATAAGGCAAAATCGGTCAAGAAATGAGGGAAAAGAAGCAATTTTTGTTATTTTTGGAATAAATTTGCATAAATTACCATAATTAATTAATGGAGAACAATTTCGAAATTCTGTGTAGAAGTTTAGTGTACCAAAGTTAGCTCTACGATATAAAGCAAACCAAATCAAAATCGGTCGAGAAATGAAGGAGAAGAAGCCTTTTTTGTGATTTCGAATAAATTTGCATAAATTAGCATAGATAATGAATTTCACGATTCTGTGTAGAAATTTTAAATTCCCTCCTAGCCCTATCATATGAAACAATCAGAATCAAAATCGGTTGAAAAATAACGAAGAAGAAGCATTTTGAAAATCTTAATGTTGATGCCACAACAAAGTCTAAGTTTGTTGACCTTAAATGGCCTTTGACCTTAACTTAGTGACCTGAAATTCTACTCACATGATTAGGGAGACTTGATAACCCTATAGTCCAAGTTTCATTGACTAAGAACTTATACTTTCAAAATTATAACTTTGTGATCTGAAATTCTACTCACATGATTGGGGATACTTGATTACCCTATAGTCAAAGTTTAATTGACTAAGAACTTATACTTTAAAAATTATACCAAAAATTCAAAAACTTAACCTTAGGTTAAGTTTTTGATGTTGACGCCGTCGCCGTCGCCGTCGCCGTCGCCGCCGCCGTCACCGGAAAAGCGGCGCCTATGTCTCGCTTTTTGCTACGCAGGCGAGACAAAAATGAAAAAAAATCTAACAACATTCCCCCCTTTTAAGTACAGAAAGCGGGAAAAATCAGGGGAAAAAAGGGAAAAAAGGGGAAAATAGGGAAAATAGGGGGGAAATCGGGAAGAAAAAAAAAAAAAATCGGGAAAAAACCCACCTCTCTTTGCTTCCTCATCCTTGCGTTGCTGCTCCTCCTCGGCCTTCTCCTTCAACCACTTGGTTCGACGGTCCTCCTTCCGTTTGACCTTGCGCTCCAGCAGGCGTTTGGCTCGCTCCTCCTTCACTTTCTCCTGGAAGGCAGCCAGCTTCTCCTGCAGGCGTCCACAAGAAACAAACAAAGAGTCGTGATCTCTGGGTTCATGGACTATCAGAACTCATTTCACAGATGTAAAGAATACTACCTGCAAGAAGGCCGGTTTAGCCATTGAAAATTATAGCTCAATACAGCCTTTTTACTTGCAGATGATAATCTTTTGAAAATGTTCAATCTATAAATGTGGAGAAAGCACTCAAAATTTGTTTTGATCTACCTTTTGAAACAGGGTAGCCTATTCTACGATTTGATTTTGAACAAGTTTCTTAGTGTTATTACATTCCATCCAACAATATTATCAGCATTCTCCTCCAAAACCATAGCTTAAAAGCCATTTTCCAGAGCCCTTTTGGAGTTGAGCAGATCTTTATTTCTCACCACTACCTTGTATTTTTGTCACCCAGTTGCGCAAGTGAGCATGTAAGATAACCGTTCCTTAGAAATCCCTCGAAAAGTTTAAACTGTGGAGGGGAGAGGCAAAAAATCTGGAGTGTATCAGAGAGGGCAAGTGTTTTCCTCATGAAGTACTCAGAAGGTTCCACTACTTTGGTTAACATCATATACACTCACAGATTTTCTCAAACCAAGAGATTCAAACCACCTTTACCTACATGTGCACTAGAATTGACTTAATTTCTGGGTTCATGAACTATCAGAACTCATATCTCAGATGTAAAGAATATATAGTTTGCTACCCATAAGGAGGCCAGCTGATAATCTTCAGAATATGTCCAATCTATTAATGTGGTGAAAACACTTAAATTTGTTTTGATCTCCCTTTTGAAACAAGATAGCCTATTCTCCTTTTTGATTTTGAACAAATGCCTTATTACGTGTTCCATCCGACAATATTCTCAGCATTCTCCACCAAAACTATCTCAAAAGCCAATGATCTTTCTCATCGGTGCCTATCCGCCTGATCCTGTTTGGATATGGGGAACTTAATTGGCTTTGGTGATATAATCCATCTGTCCATATATCTGTCAAGGTACTGATCACGGCTAGATGCCTTTGGGGGTGTTTCACAAAGATCCTAAGTTTAACTTAACTCAAAGTTGGACTTAAAAATTATGGAGAGCCATTTGTAGCCTTAAAATTAAATATATTCAAAAGCGAAAATTCAAGTATTTTAGATTTTTCATAAATTCCACATCAAGAACATGAAATCTCCCATGATAATAGAAAATATGAAAGATTTGAATCAACATTCTATGCCTTTTGAAATAACATTTACAAAATATTTTCATAGATGCTAATGGCTTTCCATGAATTTTAAGTCCAACTTAGAGATAAGTTCAACTTAGGATCTTTGTGAAACACCCCCCAAGTCACAAAGGGCTTACCTGATAAAGGTTGAGTCGAGTCTGCCTGAGCATGTCAAGGAAGCTCTCTCGTTCGTCATTGACGCGTAGTAAACGATGCTTGGTGACCAAGGCCTGCTCACGCTCCTTCTGCAGCTGCTTGACCTGTCACGACACATAGGGAGGGATTTGGATTAAAGGTATAGACCGGTTTTGGACACGCCCCCCTCAAAAAATGAAATGGAAGCTCTTATTACCAATCATGTGCAAGAATATGTTTAGACCCTCATGTGACAATACAAAATTTTCTGGGAAACTGCCTACTAATTGATATATTTGGTAAATAATTATATCTATCCGGACTGGATAGATATCGTGTAGCCCCATATACATCTTTCTGTGTGCAGTGCTTCTAACTTTACCAAGATTGGGCCAAATTTATTATCATTTTGATCGATTCCAGAACCTTGCAGTACACACCAATACTTATATGCTAGATACAATCAACCTTTTCTGATCGATTCCACGTTTCTTTCACAATGCAATCGCATGACCAGAACTGGTCTATACCTTCAATCCTAACACAATGCATCTGTGAAAACTGTTTCAAAGGAGAATGCGTTAATAATCTGCATCCTGACGCTGTTCAAACACTCCTTATTAACGGTCTCATCGCGGATTTACTTCACAATACTTGTTTATGGTGAGTAAGATGGAGAATATAATGAAACAGATGCCTGAGAAGTTGACCTAACATTTTGCCTAGCAACATCTGATCCAGTTTCATTTTGTCAAAGATAAAGGGTTTGGGTTAGGACTGCAATAGGATTTTAGGGTTGCATTGGCATTGGATGTATTGTCAGGTCAATGATTTTAAAAATTTGGAATACGTTTGATAAAGAAATTGACCACAAGCAATAGCCACAAAGAATGTCATGGAACATATAGGCAATTTTTGTGATGTAATCTAACCAAATCTAATGCATACGTCCTTGTAAAGTGCCTTGATACAAATTATTTCATTTAAAGGTAAAGACCAGTATTGGAAACGCCCCAATTTCAAAAAATGAAATGGAAGCTCTCACTATAATCATGTGAAAGAATATGTCTTGACTAATACATGATGATAAAAAATTGGCCGGGAAACCGCCTACAAATTCATATATTTGGTAAATTTGTTTCTCTCATGGTCTGTGAGAGATATAGGGTAGTCCCATATACATCTTTCTGTGTATAGTGCTTGTAACTTTACGAAGAATGGGCCAAATTTCTTATCATTTTGATGATTCCAGAACCTTGCAGATGCTAGATGCTAGATGATCAACCTTTTCTGATCGATTCCACAACGTTTCTTTCACAATGCAATCCCATGACCATAACTGGTCTTTACCTTTAACTGAAGAGGAAAGGCAAAACCCTTTATTGGCTTTGGGCAATTCCAAGCTACTTCATCACTTTGACAGCTAGAGGATCATTTTACCCAACATTTATCTCATCTAAGCTTTAGTGGGATTTGCAAAAAAATTATACAATCATCAGGGAAAGAGCAAAAATCTGGAGTGTATCAGAGAGGGCAAGTGTTTTCCTCATGAAGTACTCAGAAGGTTCCACTAGTTTTGGTTAACATCATATTTACTCACAGATTTTCTCAAACCAAGAGATTGAAACTGCCCTTACCTACATGTGCACTATAATTGACTTAATTTCTTCCATGTATGCAATTTGCATTCTGAAGTTTGAAATACAATTATTCGCAACAGGTGCATGAAATCATTTGCATCAAGGAACTTCTCAGAGACATGTCCGTTGAATTTGGTTAGTTATGAAAATGGACTATTGGACAAGGGATAAACACTACCACATACCTGCCAACATTTGAAAATAAGAATTAAGAATTTTTAGCACGGTATGTCTTCGAAAATAAGAAATCTGTACTCTTAACAGGCGTTCGCACACGCAGCGGCAGTGTAACTGGCAATACGCAGTGAATCTGTGCAAAAAAGCGAATACAAATTCGCTGCTCAATCATGCAGCCCTTCAACGCACGCAATACATGAACTCTCACATTGCGGCATATGATAAAACAAGCTTAATTTGGCTTAAGCAACACACACACACACACACACACACACAAAATCGAAATTGTGAAAATCCGGATTACTTCAGATTTTGGGGTCCTTAAAATCCAGAAAAACAGAATATTCCAGATTATTTGGAAGGGTTGGCAGGTATACTACCAGTCACGGTAGACAAGCTCACTTACCCTTTCCTCTTCAAGTTGGTCCCACAGCTCACGATCTTTCACGGTCAGATCCGAAGCGACCTCCTCAAGAAGTGGGATCTCTTCAATACGCTTGGCTCGGGCAAGGTAATCAACCTGTGACAAAAAGTAATAAGACGAACATATGAAAATGGGCAATTCCAAGCTACTTAGTCACTATGACACCTAGAGGATCATTTTACCCGATATTTTATCTTATCCAAGCTCTAGTGCCATTTGCAAAAATAACAAGAACATCAGGAAAAGGCAAAAATCTGGAGTGTATCAGAGAGGGCAAGTGTTTTCCTCATGAAGTACTCAGAAGGTTCCACTAGTTTTGGTTAACATCATATACACTCACAGATTTTCTCAAACCAAGAGATTCAATCTGCCCTTACCTACATGAGCACTAGAATTGACATAATTTCTTCTTCAGATATTTATATATAATATAACACTCATTTCTTTTTTGCTTTATGCATACTAAAATCCATTTTGCAGGGATGTATCAAAGGTAAAATAGTTGTTGAGCAGTATTGCAGACCATATATGCAAAAGGTCATAAGGTTGTGATCCACTTAATATGATATACAAATGCTGAAAAAGGCCAAAAATGGACTGGGATAAGTCAAGGAAATACGAGGAAAAATGGTGACGACAGATTGTGACAGAAAGATGCATCCTCCAATAACAAGAGCGAATTGACATCTATAAAATAACAAGTTTACAAGAAAAAAAGGGATGAGGCAGAGAGAGAGGAGGAGATAGAGAAAGAGAGAGAAGGAGAGAAAGAAACCACAAGAACAACAGAAAAAGCATGATAAAATGAGAAATCGTCAAATGCAAAGAAATAAGTCTGAGAACATGTACAAAGGATAGAAAATAAAAGGAGGTATATGGATATAGGAAGGCAGATAGAAATACTATTGGCAGAGAAGTGAAAGAGAGAGAAATGTAGGGGTTGGGAATATTTACCTTCTTCTCCTGAGACTTGAGCTTGGTCTGCAGTTCCTTCTTTTCAGCTTCGAGCTGCTCTACATGCCTCTGCATGATCTGATCAGCATCAAGCTTCTCCAATTCCTAAAATGGGATAGAAGAGGAAATAAAACATTAACTCCAGAGTCCAGACCTACAGGATCATCAGCATACCACTGCACTGCCACAAGCTTTGGGACAGTATAAGATAAAAGACATCACCATCTTCATCATTTTTACCATCACCAATTTCAAGAACAACAACACCACCACCACCACCATCATCTTTAAGTACATTACCCCTCATCACCATCACCATTATTCCCACATGGTCATATTCACCAACAACATCACCAAAGATCATCACCATCCACACCATCACCTCCCTATCATTGTCATCATATATGATACAATCACCAGGGAAAAGGCAAAGATCTGGAGTGTATCAGAGAGGGCAAGTGTTTTCCTCATGAAGTACTCAGAGGTTCCACTAGTTTGGTTAACATCATATACACTCACAGATCACCACCACCATCACCACCACTACTTGATCACCCTGATCATAATCATCACCAATCATCAATGTCCTTTTTATCACTGTCACAATACGTTGCAATTACCCTCGTCCTCATCATCAATCTTATCATAATCATCATCATAATCATTATATTAAAGGTAAAGACCAGTTTTGGAAAAGCCCCCTCTCAAAAAATGCAATGGAAGCTCTTATTACCAATCATGTGAAAGAATGTTTTGACTAATACATGATGATATAAATTTTGCCGAGAAACCGCCTACTAATTGATATATTTGGTAAATGATTATATCTATTTGGACCTGATAGATCTAACGCACATGTGCGTAGTCCCATATACATCTTTCTGTGTACAGTGCTTGTAAATTTACCAAGACTGGGCCAAATTTCTTATCATTTTGATGATTCCAGAACCTTGCAGTCAAAACCAATACTTATATGCTAGATGATCAACATTATCTGATTGATTCCACAACATTTCTTTCACAATGCAATTGCATGACCATAACTGGTCTTTATCTTTTATACTGTCCTCATCCATCCATCACCACACAATCTTAAATATCCAATTTCCACTCACCTCCATCTCGTACATGGAGAAGACCCTAGATGCGATGCTGGAGGACTTGATGGCATTGATGCGTTCCTTGGCATGCTTCCTTTTCATCTCCTCCATGTCCTCCTGCTGCTTACGACGAGCCCGCTCGGTCGCCTCCCGCTCCAGACGCTGCTGCTCGGCGTTGCGCTGGGCTCGCTGCTGCTCCTCGATGATGTCCTGCTCGGCACGCTCCTGTAAGTCAAATCAAATCGATTCAATTCAATTCAATTCAATTCAATTTTATTTCATTCATTTAAAAAGACAACATTTCATATAACAATCAGCTATATAACATAAAATACACATTAAGAACATATTTGACACCATCGATAGTGATCTGTCAGTTTATGACAGGTTCAGTGACCCAATCAAAATTCTATATCAAATGTCTCTCCAAGTTCCTCGGTCTTGAGCCATCCGTTTCATTGTTTCATACCCTTTTGGTATTTGACAAGGACATAAAATTAACTGAATAGATTGCAACATGAAAGGAAACATAATCCTTATATAAAGGTTGACCCTTTTTTTATAATAAAAAATATGGAATATATTTGTTACTAAACATTGCAAATCAATCACAGAGGAGTGGATACTGGTTAGTGGTTTGCATTTTCCAATGGATGTAATAACATGCTTGACAAGATCAAAGCAAAAAGCCAGTTCATAGTAGTGAGCATATAAAGGCCATTGCAGATCAATTTGTGAAATACAACACCCAGACAAAAACACTGGATATGTGCTAATCCCTCTAAAATTTTAAACTGTGGAGGGAAGAGGCAAAAATCTGAAGTGTATCAGAGAGGGCAAGTGTTTTCCTCATGAAGTACTCAGAGGTTCCACTACTTTGGTTAACATCATATACACTCACAGACTTCGCAAAGCATGATTTTGATTTAAACATTTATTTTGTATTTTGTTACTATTTTTTTTAACGTCAGAATGTCTTATTTTAAGCCATGTTCTATCTCAACCTCACAATTCTCAGACACGTTATCTTAGGGACGTTGCGCTTCAAACATTTTTTGTGTATGCACTGTTCCTACTATGTATTACATCTCAATGTAACCCACTGAATTTTATTATCTGTTAATAATTATTTTACAAGGTGAATAAATAAAACAAACAAACAAACAAAGACCTTGTAGAACTCACCCTCTGGACAGTAAGGTTCTCTAATCTCTCCTTTCTATCCTCAATGATCTGCCTCCTGATCAGGATGGCTTCATGGTCCTTGCGGGCGGTACGCTGGTAGTTCTGGATGACCTGGTGCTTACGGGTCACCTGATCCTCCTGTGGACATGCGAGACATTAAGAATGCAACATTTAGAAGGTAAAACATCCAACATAATGTGGTTTTTCAAAATTCAAAATGACAGGAGGCATACTAAAAGAGAGTCCTATGCCAAATTTACCAAGAAAACATAAGTGAACAAATACATTTTTCTATTTTTTAACAAAATATGTGACCTAATTTTGTTATTCTAATTTTTACATTATTCTACAAATCTCATTACTGATTATCTGATCTGATAAACATATGGCATTGGGCAATTCCAAGTTTCTTAGTCACTTTAACACCTAGAGGACCATTTCACCAGATATTTTATCTTTTCCAAGCTTTAGCGGGATTTGCAAAAATAATATGATCATTAGTGAAAAGGCAAAAATCTGGAGTGTATCAGAGAGGGCAAGTGTTTTCCTCATGAAGTACTCAGAAGGTTCCACTACTTTGGTTAACATCATATACACTCACAGATTTTCTCAAACCAAGAGATTCAAACTGCCCTTACCTACATGTGCACTAGAATTGACTTAATTTCTTCCTGCAGATATGAATTGACATCTTTAAAATAAAATGTTGAGAAGAAAAAAATGATGAAGCAGAGAGAGATAGGACAGAGAGAGACCGAAAGAACAGAAAGAGCATGATAAAAATTAAGTAGCAAAATTCTAATTTTTACATTATTTTATAAATCTAATTACAGATCAGTACAACACATGAATTTCCCAAGAAACAGTGGAAAGCAGTCAAAACCACTTAAAACCAGATAAAAACCAGTTAGAACTCGGTGGCCTACCTCAATCTTCTCATGGTCGATGAGACGCATGGCCTTGACCAGGGCGCTGGACATCTGGGTGAGCTGGTGACGGATCTGCTGCGAGGGCATGTCCTGGATGTGAGGGCCCTCAGGCTCCTGGAGCTCGTACTGGGACGAGGACAGGTCCGAACCAAAGACCAGGCACTGCTTGGCATGGTCCACACGAACCTGAACAGAGAGATATTGCACAATTGATTTTTTATTTATATGGATTTGGATTTCTTTGTTTGAATTTTTTTAGTTTGGATTTTTTTAAATTTTTTTATTAAAGGTATATAATGCCATTTGATACTTGCTGGTAAATGAGTTGAGACAGGACAGAGACTTACAAGTGATGGATAGCCAAAATGCCCACCGATATCAACCCAGGGCACTGTGTACTTTGTGTCCTCATTTTCACTTGCTGACATAAGTGGGTTATAAACAATTTGATAGCTAATTAGTAAAACTGGCCTTTGATGAAAGTGTTCCCTATGTACCTAATGACATATAGAGGCATTTCCACATCTATATTTGAACAAAGAGTGTAAATGCAAATCATTTCATTAAACTGGAGGTAAAAGGCAAAAAACCGTTATTGGCTTTGGGCAATTCCAAGCTACTTCGTCACTTTGACAGCTAGAGGATCCTTTTACCCGACATTTTATCTCACCCAAGCTCTAGTGGGATTTGCAAAATAATACGATCATCAGGGAAAAGGCTAAAATCTTGAGTGTATCAGAGAGGGCAAGTGTTTTCCTCATGAAGTACTCAGAAGGTTCCACTACTTTGGTTAACATCATATACACTCACAGATTTTCTCAAACCAAGAGATTCAAACTGCCCTTACCTACATTTGAACTAGAATTCACTTAATTTCTTCTTGCAGATATTTTGATATAACACAATATTGCGAAATCCATACTGAAATACAAATAATTGTATTTCAATAGTCTTTCAATAGTACTTCAATTTTCAGTATGCAAATTGCATATATTACATGATGTTAGGTAGGGCAAGCCATTTTGTTTCTCCTACCTAGCAACAACTAATATATGCAACTTCATCACTTCCCATCACTTGTAAAATCAACCATGAATACCAATGTGCACATCTCTGGATACAGTGAGACCAGTGCAACACAAAATTTGAGCAAAATAAAAAAAATCACCAATTTGCAAAAATTGCATGTTGTGGTTCAATTATTTAGCTGCATGAACCTTACAAGAAGGACAATTTCAAATGTTACAGAATCAACATCCCAAGGACTGTTGCTGGATTTACAGAATGGGTTTACAGAATTTTCCTTTACCTGGACAACTCCGTTCCTTGCAGCATCAACAACCATCCTCTCCAGGTGAAAGTGGGAGGAGAACTCCACCAGGGAATAGATGCGAGACATCTCGATCGTCTCATACACTTCAGACACCTATTGAGAAAAATGATAGATGTTTTTAGGGATTTTTTTTTAGATATTTATATTTTAAGATTCACATATTGGAGATTATTGGAAATTATTACTATTACTTCCTATGGAGGGCAGGGGAAAAAACCAAGCTACTTAGTCACTTTGAAACCTAGAGGATCATTTTACCTGATATTTATCACATCGAAGCTCTAGTGGGATTTGCAAAAATAATACGATCATCAGGAAAAAGACAAAAATCTGGAGTGTATCAGAGAGGGCAAGTGTTTTCCTCATGAAGTACTCAGAAGGTTCCACTACTTTGGTTAACATCATATACACTCACAGATTTTCTCCAAAAAAAAGATTTAATTTGCCTTTATCCACATGTGGACTAGAATTATTGCTATTATTACTTATCAACAATTGTTTAGGAAATTAAATCTTAGAAGACAACCATGCACTACTTTTAAATACACCTTGGCACAATTCCATTAAGATTCGTTGTCTGGGATATTCAACCTTGGCTTGGGACCTCAATGTTCAAAGCCAATCAACTACTATACCACAATGCACACACAAATAGTACACATGGATCAACATTTGCTAGATCATATGACGAACCAGCAAAGATATAGTCGCAACTTTTGGGGATTAAAAAACATTGAACAATTCAATACTGAAGTGATGGTATATTGGTTAGCTACAATGTTTGATGTTGATATTCTGATGGTCATACTATTAATAGTGACAATGTCAGAACTGTCCCTTATTCGCCCAAGACAATCTCCTTCACCCACTGCAGCAAGGCATAGACTTCTAGCACTGTACTACATGTAACAGGCAGCATTTGGACACATGAATAGTCAATACACACATAATACACAAATGCAAACAATCATGCCGATGCGACGGTAAGCAAGTTTGACAGCTATTTTAGGTGTTTTAGGTGAATTTTACTGCTATTTAGGCGTCATCAATTGTTATTAAAGTACCGATTTTCAGTGAAATCAGTTGAATTTTGTACAGTGGTCTTTAAAATGTTGAGAATCAATAAAATAGGTATTAATACACAGCCAGGATAGTAATGCAGCTATGTGTGCTTTGACCCACCTGCTTGAGGAGTCTCATGATGGCATTGTCCTGGAGAGCAGGTACATACTGAGCCATCTCGGTCTCCTTGCTATCCCTGAGGAAGTCCAGGATACCAGAGACCCTATCAGACAGGTGCAGGGGATGAAACTCCACCTCCAGCCACTTGAAGAGGTCATGGAGCTGAGGGATCACGTGGGGAACCACGTTGTACTTGATCTGTGTGGTGGATAGAAGGAGTGAGAAAATTAAGCAGGAAACCCTAATGTACAGCAGATACTGGTAATTATTTAAATAGCTCTTTGGAAACGCATAGAGATGTTGTTTAATGTGAAATGTGCTATACAATAACTGAATATTATTATCATTATTCAGAAGTGAGGCCTCATCCTTATGCTACATACTTCACTTTTGAGACATAAGAACCATCTTCGCAATTCATCCATAATCGTGATTCACAAATTTTGCAACTGAACTGTCTACTGGTGTAAAATTTGTAATTTGTAATCCAATATCAGGTTTTCCTAAACAGAAGCAAGTAAAAAATGTTGTCCAGAAATTCAAACATCATGTAAGTGCCGACATGTTCAATATCTAAAGTTTGGTTGTCTCTGACCAATCTCCTATAATAGAAGGTACTTCACGTCTGAAATGGACCCCTAAAACAAACAAAAATAACAAGTTATCTTTGTTTGGAGATTAAGATGATTTCAAAGCTCAAGCCCAAAATTGGTACAAAATGAAACTACATGAAAACAATTTTAAAGGCCAGCTGTACTAGTTTAGCCAGAAGGGATTAGACCACACAGCAAGGTCACTGACAGGTGGCTATATCATTAACTCAGCTCTCAATTAACATAAGAAAAAGGGCAATTCAGAGCTATTTAGTCACTTTGACACCGAGAGGATCATTTTACCAGATATTTTATCTTATCCAAGCTCTAGTGGGTTTTGCAAAAATAAATATAAACATCAGGGAAAAGGCAAAAATCTGGAGTGTGTCAGAGAGGGCAAGTGTTTTCCTCATGAAGTACTCAGAAGGTTCCACTACTTTGGTTAACATCATATACACTCACAGATTTTCTCAAACCAAGAGATTCAAGCTGCCCTTACCTACATTTGCACTAGAATTGACTTAATTTCTTCCTGCAGATATGTATATATAACACTCACTTCTTTTTGCAATATCCAATATGCAATTTTTAAAGGCCATGTGTACTAGTTTAGCCAGAAGGGATTAGACCACCCAGCGAGGTCACTGACAGGTGGCTATATCATTAACTCAGCTCTAAATTAACATAAGAAAAAGAGGATCATGGGGGACAAACAGGCACTGATTGGTGAAGTTTTCTATATAGAAGGAGCAAGTAGCTACAAGTAGTATAGTGTGGCTTTAATAGAAGTTCCTACCAGTTCTTTGATGAGCTGGCGACGGTTTGGGGAGGACTGCAGGCCCAGAAGGTTGGCAAGCTTGCGCTGATTCTCTGCAGCAGTGTTACCCATATCCAGCATGTCCCCGATGTCATTGCGGGGAGGCGAGATAGGGACGGCGAGGGTGGCAAGCAGCACGCGGGAAGCCATCCTGTGGAAAGAAAAAAAAATTGAAAGAAACATTGGAATATATCACTTGAATAAATGGAGTGGGATACCGATTCTTTTAAAAGAGAATGACAAGCATTACAACTAAAATATGCATTAAAGGCATCGTTTAACAATGTGTTCATCGGACGTTCGACGGCCGAGATCACAGCCCCCCCCCCCCCCCCCCCCCCCAGTCAGTGAGGTGCTCAAAATAGCCCAGTACAGTAAGGGTTAAGGCCTAAGTGCTTAGTGCATAAACCACTTTTTCTCAAAACATGGCCAAAAAGAAGTTACGTCTTTGTGTCACTGACCCCTCGAGATGGAGGTGTGAGGACTACTTACTTCTGGACTTCCTCAGTGGTGAGGTTCTTCCTGTGCTCCCTGGAGAGCTGGAGCAGACGGTGCAGGGCGCAGGCATGGAACAGACCGTTACCAGACTTCCAGAAGACCAGACCAAGCTTGTGGTAGTAGTTGGCCATCATCTGGGGCTTGGGAGACTTCTTGGAACGTCCCATCAGGTTGTGGATGTCCTCCACTGCTTTGTAGGCTTCCTGTGGAGAATAAGCATATTGATTTGCATTGGTTAGGAAGTGGGTGGCTAGTAGGCTCAAGGGGGGCGTTTCACAAAACTTGTCATCAGTGAAAAATGACAGTTGTTGTTATAAGCTACTGAAATCCTAGCTTCAGATAGGTTGTCAGCAGACTTGTCATTTGTCATTGAAAAAGGGCTTTGTGAAACGGGTCCCTGGTCTCAAGTCTATAAACAATTTTTAAGCCAGAAAACTACATGGCCTAAAATCAGGAACTGGAATCTGTAATCAGTGCCAATGGTGCTAGAATTTTAACAAATCCTATTAGATTTTGAATCATTTTAATAGAAATAAGAGAGATTGGGCATTTCCAATCATAAATGGAAGTAAATTTCGCCCTTGTAGACCAAGTCAATTAGAAAGGGAATCAAATTACAATTATAACAGTCAAGTATAAACTGATAGAAGTCAGTTGAATATAGTCCCAGATACCAGTAATCATAGCCAACATTAGTTACCCTTTAAAAGTCTCAGATAACCACTGATTTCACAAATATCAAATATTTCAAGCAAGGGTAGGAAGCGGGAATAACCTGCCGTAGGTGCATCAAGATGGAACAGACGGGTGTCAATTGTCAACATGAAGCTATACTTTAACCCTTCCACAACAAATTAACCATAGATTATACTAGTAAGGCCAAATAACAAAAATGTGTTTCTCGTCCGCACTTTTTTTTTAAAGGAGGCAGGGCATTACCATTTACTATGTTTTGCTATTTTTTCCCAAGACGGCTGCCATGCTAATTATAGCTGGCCAATCCTATTTATTCACAGATATTGTGCTATGTGAGTATACTGATGCAATGTATGACAAAACAAATGATTTGTATAACTTTAGAAGCTATTTAAACAAAATGTATATCACAGGCTTTGTTTTGGGGGAGGGATCTTTTTATTTCTTCTGAATAGTAGTTAGTAATGAAAAGGAGGCCGCAGTCAAAAAGGAGGCGAGCCTAATCGACGGTAGTATTAAGATGGGACTGACCTGCCACAGCTCCATACTGATGGCTGTATCAAGCTGGAAGAGACGGGTATCCAGATGAAGCTGCTGACTCTCGGCATTGTTCAGGTTGATGGATGTCGACTGGTTCTGGTGCTTCTCGATCAGGTTCAGATGGTTACGCAACTGCAAAAGAGACAGATGTACACTGTTAAGTATGATGGCAGGCCCGCAAACTTCACACTTTACTTTTTAAAGGTCGTCTGTACTAGTTTGGCTAGGAAGGATTAGACTACCCAGGGTGGTCACTGACAGGTGGCTATCTCATCAACTCAGATCTCAATCAACATAAGAAAAAGAGGATCATGGGGGGCAAACAGGCACCGATTTGGCATTGTTTTCTATATAGCAGGAGCAAGTAGATACAAGTAGTACAGTGGGGCTTTAAACAAAAATGCATTATGAATATTTTCTGATTTAGAACCTGCTAAGAAATTTATAGATGTTGACATTTCTTTGCAAAAGTAAATCTCAAAATGTCCATTGGCAAAGTCTCTCCTTTTCATGAACTACGTATGAAAATCAATTTTTGAACCATTCATTTTAATTTTCAATAGCAGTCTAGAGCTCCTGAATTAACATGTGAATTTTGTGACTTCTTTCAAATGCTTTACTACTATTTCGGTGAATTTTGTATTCAACTATTCATACTTACATTATCACATAACTTCCGGAACTCAGTCTTCCTCTGGTACTTCTGGCAAAATCTGAAAGCTGTGGATATAACATGAGAAAGAGCTCCTTCGGTCAGCATGCCACATCTTATATATAAACAATCTCTGACCTAAACACTCAAGTCATACTTTGTGCAATGGTTTAGTGTGTTAAGAATGAATTCTATTTATTTTTCTCCCCTTCTATTCTTTTCATATTTTTTTTTTAATCTATGACCATTACTTTTTGTTTTCTTTACTTAACATCAAACACTTTGATCGAGTCATCTACTCTGCAGATTCCTGCCTGTCATCATTTTCTAGTTTGGTTGTACATTCTGCACTGAGTGGAAGCCCCGCATCAGTGTAACAACGTAATTATAATAGTCATTCTTACCACTATCTCTCTAATATACTGATGCCCTTGGTAAGAAACGATAAAGAATTTTATTAACATCTCTGCCATTTGCATGTTTTTGCAGGAATGTGATTGGACTTTGACTTATGGCAATTTCCCTGCAAATGACCAAGATTGTTAGAATAACAACCTTCCTCCTCCTCCTCCTAATTATTGCCACCACTCCATCTCTGACCCCATCCCTGGGACCCACTTCACAAAGCCTTTTTTCAATGACAAATAAACAGAAATCAGTTACAAATCTGCTGATAACCAATCAGAAGCAAGGATTTCAGTAGCTTGTAACAAAAACTGTCATCTGTCACTGATGACAAGTTTTGTGAAACGCCCCCTGGACCTACCATCCTGGGCCACATCCTGGTAGAGCTTCTCCAGTCTGTTGTTGTTCCTGAGCAGGTCCAGACACTGTCTGTAGGACTCCCAGAGGAACTTGACCCATGGTATCAGGACCACGCGGTCACTCCTGGCCTGAGCGTCCTCTCCACTGACCGCACTCAGGAGAAGGCTGTAGGAAAAACGGAAGAAAGTTAAGAATAGAATAACCAGGGATGTCGGTTAGAATTGATCAGAGGGCCTGAAAATTACCTAGAATGAGCTATTTTGTACAGAAAAGACCCTAACTATGGTCTGAAAACAACTTGCCACGGCCTGAATTCATGCTACTGCCTGAAAACTGGCATCCCTGAATTACCTTCTGAAGGACAGACTGTATGCATGCATACTATGGCCACATTTGCTCCATGAAAAATTTCTTAGATTGGTCAAGTTCACAACTTCAAAAGTTAGACTAAGAGCCAACACTGAAAGATGGTTAGAAAGAAACAAAGAAATAATAGACAAAAGGGAACAGCGAAATGAGAAGAAAAAAAATTGCCTTTTTTTTTTTTTTTACCTTTCTGGGGTGGTGAGATTATCGAGATCATCGACATCGACATGACCAACCACTGCCTCGGAGGCCTTCCTAGCGTCCTCTGTCTGGTCTCCAGCGAGCTTCAAGTATTTCCTCACCACATCTTCCAAGGACTTCACATTCACCTTGATAAAAAACAAGATAAAATGATTCATTAATATCAAACTTCAAATAAGCAGCATCCCCTCTAGAACATTCACTTGATCCATAATACTTTGATGCCATTTAAACATTTTTCCACATGATGTGTGCAGACCTTAACAAAATACAAAAAGTTGTGCTTTCTGCATTTGAGGACTTAATTTTTTAATAATTTCATTTATTAACTGATAACCTATGGTACTTTGCTGTCTATGCATACAACTATTCTGTGTTTTGGGGGTTTAAATTTCTATTTCTATAATGCAAACAAACTCATACATTTTTGTTGAACCGGCTTCAGCTCCGAAATAAATTTACAAAAACCATTCTGAATGCAAAGCTCAACACTAAATATTTTTTTGAGGGGAATAGTTTAGGGGTCCATAATGTCCCTGAGTGCCACACCCCTTAAAGTGTCAAGCCCTTCCAAATGTGTGCACTTGTGGATGTACCTGTTGACAGATGATCTTGTACTGGTAGAGGCCCTCCTTGGCAATGTGGCTCTTGCGGAGGTCGACGCAGAGCTCCAGGTACTTCTCCATGATGGGCTCATGGATTTTCTGCCAGGTTCGATGTCGCTTGCTCTTGATGACATCGTAGAGGGCGTCCAAGGCCGGCTGCTTCTTGCCGACATCGATGAACTCTGAAATGGACAAGAAAATAAGTGTCTTTTTCAATAAAGCAAGAAAATCATATCTTATCTTTTTTTATTTTTGGATATTACTTCATGGGCTTGATCTAACACTAGCTCGATCAGTGATTGTTACAGATTGTGTGGTTTCAATGTTTCTTTCCATTATAAACGAACAAAAGAACCAGTTCAACAACAAGCCTAGTGCAAGATTGCAACACCGACAAGACATTTTTTGTCTATAAAAATCAAGAAGGTTAACAAAAAAAAATTCTTTGACTTCTGACACAATCCTCCAGCTCCAAGACATTCCGCGAAGCCAGACATAATCCACCAATTTTTCAGTCCCATTTATTTTTGACAATCGGGAAGAGAATTTTCTATAAATTATTGCCAACATTTTCTTCAGATTTCCCAAATGTTATGACAAAGGAGGCAGCCAGACACTAGGTAGACTGGGACAAGAAACTAGAAATTTGTTTTACCTGGCCTATTTAGTATTAATTGGTCAATAGTCATGGTGGTGTTTCTTCATTCTTGTTTTTCAACTTTTTCATTAATTTCATTTGATCATCATCATATTGACTCGTTCTTTAAATATTTCATATGAAGATTCTGTACTCCAGCAGCAATGTACAACTCTATAATCTAAACAGACAACAACTTAGCTATTTGATATCTCGGTGAAAGAAAAAAATAGAAAAATGGGAGAGGGGAGTTCTAAAATTAGAAATTAAAATAAAACTAAAATTAAAAAATGGGAGGTTCCTAACAAGTAACAAAAATCTTTCTTTTGTTTAATTAAATGCCAGGAAAGAAATTGAAGTTAAATTTACTTCAGGTTAGCATTGATTTTCAAATAGTTTGTGCAAGTTAAAGGGTAAAAACTTGGAACCTGCAAAGGAAAAATATGATGCATTTTCAACATATGGCAGAACTACACAACCGGCATGACCTCAAAGCTCAAGCTCACATGCATAGACACAGTCAGGCGCGCGAAGCGGACACCACGTACACTGTGCATGGCCTTATGCATGTCCGCCTGTACATATAATACACTGCATTCACCACATCATAATTTTTAGTACACAAATGAATGAATGAAACACACGCTTAAATTCATTTTAGACCACAAATACTTACCATTTGCTCTTTTCAGAGCATTCTCAGGTCTCTGAAAATAAGTAGGCATCTTGTGAGCCTACGTTGTTCGACGGAATCGAAATTATCCGGTGGCTAGGCGGAAATATTTATGGCCAGATCGAGATTCACACTCCCGAATTTTACAATATGGCGGCTCTGCGACCCATGTGGGTGATGACGTCACGATGAGCTCTGGAATCGAGACTAGACGAGAAAATGATGACAAGTTGGTATATAAAGATAAATATATAGACAGATAGATAGATAAATAGATAGAGAGATAAATAGATAGATAGCTAGACAGATAGACAGATAGACAGATAGATAAATAGATAGATAGATAGATAGATAGATAGATAGATAGGTAGGTATACTAGGTAAGTATAAGTAGGCATAGGTAACCAAGGTAAGTACGGTATGAAAAATAGATAGATTAGATAGATAGACAAAGAGAGAGGGAGTAGAAGAGAGGGAGGGGAGGAAGAGAGATACTGAGATAGATAGATAATTTTTTTTTTTTTTTTTTTGGGGGGGGGGGGGTATAATTTTAAAAGCGTTTTTGCGGCAAACTCGAAATGCACGGTTTTACACTAGTCAACGTCTAATCCGATGGGAGGGGGGGGGGGTTCTCAGACTCGATTTGGACGAGGGTGTGCGGCTGAAGCGTCTCAACCCATACCCATTTTAAGGGCCATTTTGGCAGAAAATGGTACCCATTATTAGGGACTTCCATTCAAAACGCAACCCATGTTTAAGGTTTTGGCGTATTCCATTTGCATGAATGATTTGCACTTTCACATACCTTAATCCCCTTAACTAATTAAACAGCTTTCGATCATGTTTAAGCTGTTTGTTTTTCCTTCAATTTCTTTTAAACGTTCCACGTTTTTTTTTTGTTTTTTTTTGTCGGGATTACCCGTTTATAAATTAGTCTAGCCGACCATCGGCGATAACTTTCAATTCAATTCAATTCAATTCAATTTTATTTCGCAATATAAAAATCAAAATATACAAAGTAACAGTAAATTTTAACTATGTTTACAAAAGTTATATGCGGGGCTTTCCATGAAGGTTGCGAAAACCTGTGAAGTTGGATCGCCCATTAAAGAACTTTCGATGAAAAAGCGAAATGATGTCAATAATTTTTGGAGGATTTCGCATCTGGAATTTTCACTTTAGCGAGATTTTTGGGAAGATATTATCCTGAAAAAATAGTGACCCATGTCTGAGGCCAAGATCTGAAATGTGGGGGCACTTTTATGGATTTTGCAGCACAATATCATATCCCATGTATGGGGATTTTTTGCAAAATAGTAACCCATTTAGAGCATCATATACCCGTATACCCAGGTGCGGATCCAGGAATTTCTTCCCGGGGGGAGGGGGGCACACGGGGAGCACACGGGGGGTAAGAGCACTTTTTTTTTTTTTTTTTTTTTTTTTTTTTTTTGCGAAAATTCTCCGCAAATTCACTCAGTTGGGTGGGTGGGGGGGGGGGGGGGGAGTGCGCACTAATTTTTTTTGGCACGTGCCTACTGTGCCCTCCTGGATCCGCCACTGATACCGTATACCGTATTAGGCGAGTAATCACCATTGACAAAAATAATATTCTGCTTTTGACAATTTTTTAGTGCAAATAAAATCTGACCATTCAAAAGATTTAACATTCTTATTTGCCGCTAAATCAGTATAATCGGGGAGGGGAAGAGGGGTAATGGTTGGTGAAATATGAGTTAAAGATCCCTCCCCCTCTCCCCTAGAGGGAACGTAGAAATAAACAGCTAGGATTTCAAACCTAATTTGATCAAACAGATGAGGCTAACCTGGATAAATAAAACTATATAGGGCATTATTATCATTTTCTTATTTTTGTTATTGTCATTATTATTATTGCTATCATTAATAGTAGTAGTAGTAGTAGTAGTAGTAATAGTAGTAGTAGTAGTAGTAGTAGTAGTAGTAGTAGTAGTAGTAGTATTAGTAGTATGTGGAAACGTGTGTTCGTGTATTAGTTTCTTTGTTATTTTTTATCATCTCTCCACTCGCTCTCTATTTCTTGTTTGGACCTCCCCCCCCCCCCTCCCTCCCCCCCTCCCCCACAATCCGTCTCTCTCTCTCTCTCTCTCTCTCTCTCTCTCTCTCTCTCTCTCTCTCTCTCTCTCTCTCTCTCTCTCTCTCTCTCTCTCTCTCTCTCTCTTCTCTCTCTTCTCTTTCTCTCTCTCTCTCTCTCTTCTTTGACGCTTTGGCACCCCCAAAATGCGTTTAATTGTGAGCTAATTCAGAGAAATTTGCTCTCTTTGGAGGCTCATTGAGCATTTAAATCTAATTTCGCGCCTAAAAATATCCTCTGCACGAGGCAATCACATTAATCTTTAATCCTACTTTATAAATTGCGTTTAGATTACATTCAGCCCATCCAGTTTTAAAAGGTGGTTGGTTGATTAATGTGTGTGATACCGGCCTCAGGGTCAAGTTCTCGAAGAGAAAGAAGAATGCACATATTAGTTTCTTGGTTGATCAAGATATTCGATGAACTTGAGAAATCTTTGAAAGTTCTTCATCGTTGTGTCTATTCATAATTATGAACGTTTTGACATTTTATTATAAACATATTCCTTCGTCATCGCAAAAAGGCCAATAACACTAAAACAAAAATTATATAAACAGATATTTGAATTATTACACATTCGGGCACCTCGCTGCAAAAGTTTAGGTTATTCGGACAGCTAGCAGCTAAAACAGGAGGTAAAGTTGGCCCAAATTACTTTCCCCTGTGGGCTGCCGCACCCCCCCCCCCCCTCCCTGCCTGCTCGCCTCGTACACCAAATTAAGTCCCTAAAGAGCCCTCTCCCAAACTTCTGTATAGAACTTAGACATGGATGGACAAAAGCGACAAGTAGAATAATGTATGACGTTAAAAGCAAGCTATCTGTAACCACTCTGTTTACCAGGGGAAGTACTTACAAGGAGGCAGACAGCTTAATTCCTTGTAATCAACCATTACTTTGAGATTGCACGTTCGCAGATAGATCAATGTGCAAGAGAGTGATGGAATACATGTCATGCATGGGGCATAACAACCGGTGATCCGCATTTGCTCCTCCGAAATTTACTTGGGAATTTACTCCAGTCTTTATTTCGTCAAAAGTACAGGGTTAGGGTTCGCGTTTGAAAATAATGAACGTTTAGGTTAGGTTTAGGCTTAGGTTCAGGTATATGTAGGTATATAGTGTTTGGTCCAGGGGCAGCAGGAGTGTTTTACAAAGACTAAGATCGACTTTAAGTTGGACTTAACTATGGCAGCCGTTCATGCCACCATTTTCTCTCATCATTTACTGGCATTGGTCTCTTAAGAGACGTACAAATCATGGTCACAAATCTATTACAGAATTTACATTTTTTGATAATTAATTAATGAAGGAAAAAATATTATCTAAAGATCATAATTGAGAGACCATTGTTGACAGCAACCAGTGGCACGAATAGCCTGCCCTAGTTAAGTCCAGCTTAAAGTCAATCTTAGTCTTTGTGAAACACCCCCTCGGTTGCAGTTATGTATTCGGTTAGTGTGGGAAATTAACCCAGAGCATTTTGTAGCAGGACGGCAGGAGAATGCAAAAGAAGGCAAAAGAAAACGTGTACATCCCTGCATGCACATAATTTTAAGCCGCGGTATTCATTTTGTTATCAGGTTGTTTTTGTTTCAGCTGGATAGGATTTCGTCGCATTCGGTTGAGCTTACCAATGAAGGTAAAATTCACGAATTCGAAATACAATTTCAACATGAGAATCTAGTTTTGTCTGACAGAAGTAGGGCATGATATATTTAGCTTGTCTTCAAATTATTTGAGTTCTTGACCGCAGTGCAACTTTTTCAATACTGATGAATTCTAATAAACGTAGCATTTTTCTTAAAACAAAACTGTTTTTGTGTAAGGTCCGTCTGGCATTTCTTTACTCAAGATATTCCATGATTTGTTTTGCTTTGAAGTCATTCTCGTTAATGATGGAAAGAACTGACTCACCATTATGCACATTTTGTTTTCTTAATCTAACTTGTACTTGCATCCTTGGACCCCCCCCTCAAAAAAATGGGCCTCATTTGTTAAGAATACAAAAGTAGAAATCCTCTTGGACAAAACTTTCCCTAGTTATATAAGCATGTTAACCAATTTGGTAATACACTTCAACTAAATAGTACCATTCCCTTTATCATGCTTATATTATGCGCTATTTTGATATACAGATCTTACCTTCGAATGTCCTTTCTATAAACAGTACATTGTATCACAATTACAGGCATGATCGATTCCTCTCGCTATATCAACAATACGTTTTTTTTATTTGTACATATATCAAATGTCATACTGGCATTATTATGATATCTTTCTCGATTTTGTAACTGACTCTGTATAAGTGTCAATATTTGTAATATGTAATCCGAAACTCAACCTGCGAACCTGCGAAGGTATACCAATGGCGGTACATTGCATTCGTTGAATTAATGTTGGCACAGTAAAGACATATTCCCTTTATTCATATTTCCTGCATACATACACTCATGCCCATCTATTTCTTTATTAAACATCACGACACCAGTTGCTTAGTGACCAGTGTTCTTTATTAGCCCATGACAATATCGTATAGCAATTAAGGGGCGGGGGGGGGGGGGCACTGCACAGTAAAATTAATATGAACGCAAGCTACGGGATGAGAGGTGGTCCAATCATCATCTGTTCACATCCCCTTCCCTTCCTCCTCCTCCTCCTCCTCCTCCTCCTCTCCCTGCTCTTTCCCAATCTCTCTTCCCTTCCCTCTACTTCTCTATTTTGTCACCATTCAGCGGGGGGGGGGGGGAGGGGTTCACGTGTCTCTGTGCCCCCTCGTAGAGCTATGCCTCTGGCTTTGATATGATATATTCGATTCAATGGAAATGAATGTACTTGATTTGATGATAGGACGTATCAACGGTAAGAAATTTTCATCAAAATTCGAAGACAAGATGAGGCTTGTTTTGATCATTTGAACAGGGATATAAGAAAACAAATCGAAATACGGTGAAATTACTGGTATAAAAGGATTCACCCCTATTCTATATCTTAACAAAGTGTACTCACAATTTCATCATCGCTATGACCTCCACTCCATTCATATTATCTAATTTTTTTTTTCTTTTTACTCCTAGGCATCTATTTTATTTCTTCCCCTCTAAATTTTAATTTAAATTTAAAATTCACTCGTCGATTTCTCTGAATAACTCATTCCCGTTTTTTCTCTTTAAAAATTAGATTCCTCTTTTCTTTCGCTATCCTTAATTATAATTATCGTCTACCGCTCCTCCTACTTCTCCTTTCTGCCTTCTTCTTCTTCTTTATTCTTTTCCTTCTTCTCCTTCTCCATCTTCGTCTTCTTCATGTTCGTCTTCTTTTTCTTTATTTCTCCTTCTTCTTCTCTTTCCTCTTTCTGAATTTTTCTTCTTCACCTTCTTCTTTTTGTTCTTCGTATTTTGCTTTTTACCTTTTTATCTTTTTCAATCTTCTCCTTTCAATCTTGTTCAATCTCTTTTCTCTGTTACTTTCCAAATAATTAACCTCCTCCTTTTCCCACCTCTCCCCCCCCCCCCTCTCTCTCTCTCTCTCTCTCTCTCTCTACACACACACACACACACACACACACAGTTAAACGAAGTCCTAGCATGGCAAATGGGAAAAGTGTCATGGAATGTGAAACCTGATCGAAATGACATTTCATGAACAATATCCGAATCGTGTGTATTTCTCAGTAGACCTTTAAAGAGGGTCTTGCAATCATGGAAGTTTAAGAGAGTGGAGAGAGGTAGAGAGAAGGGAGATAGATAAAATAAAGAGAAAGAGAATCGGAGGGAGAGAACGAAAGGAAAAAAAGAGGAAGACAGGATTATCATGATTAGAGAAAGAGAAAGTGAGAGAGAGAGAGAGAACAAAGAGAGAGAAGGGGGAGATCACGTGCATGATAATGCACTTTTATTTGCGAGACAAACTGAAACCCCAACCATGGCATACCTTCATGAAGTGAAATGCTCGTCCATAAAAACGGATAATGTCATGAATTGCAAACTTGTACCCATCTGATGGGGGCATGATCATGCTCCTTCTCATATTTACATGATAGGTTTCATTTTCATATTTCTTATGATTGTCCATTTGCTGCATGAATAGCATATATAAATACTTGCATGTATAAAGTGAAAAATACTATAACCCAACTAACAAAATACATTATAAAATGGAGACGGAGGGGGGGGGGGCTCAGGGGTCTAAGTACAGTACCAAATAGTACAAAATAATACAAATGGAAGAGACGTAAATCTGTTTTCATAGTCGATAAATTATGAAACACATTGTTTATTAAAAGGTGCTGAACATTTCCAACCATCGACCCGCCCCCACTGAATACAAAAAAAAAGGGAAACAGCAAGTTGTTTAACCTGGCAGTGGCGGATCCAGGGGGGAGGGGGCCCCCTAGAGAAAAAAATCATGTAAAATCACGTGATTTTTACCTTTTGGGGGGTTTGGGCCCCCCCCCCCCTGGCGCTCAAGGGGGGGGGTGCAAATTTAAAGTAATTTTTTTTTGAGGATCAAAAAAAAAAAAAATGTGCTCATTTTTTTCTCGAAAGTTTTTTTTTTTTTTCCTTTTGCTCCTATTTGCGCGTGAATGTAGAGGAGTTGTCCTTGTTTCTATTAAGGCCCCCTCACTCGAATTTCTGTCCATAACTCTTTATCTACCAAGTATATCACATTAAATATGAGTAGATATATAATTTATATAGGAGCAAAATTTAATAGATAAAAAACCTTTACAAAGAGAAAAAATATGTTTTGTATATATATTGACATGTATTCATATATATATATATATATATATATAAATATTGGTTAATCATATTATGCAATTGTGAACAATAGCCACTTCATGTATCGAAAGATAATTGTTGACAGCTGGCCATGCAGGATCTGCTGCCCAGTTTATGTTATGTATCTCTGATCATTTTAAAACATGAACAACAAAAACTCGAACACAATTATGAAAACAAACAATTATTATGGAACACACAATGTAAGAATGTGTAAATGTATTTATCGTAATTACATGTATGTCTGGGGGTAGTATAGTGTGTTTGGTTGGATGGGGTTATTTGTTTTATGTTACAACTGATTTCATTTTTGTTTTCATAAATCGTACAAATTTATGTAATGAAAATGTTTTGAATTCATGTCAAGGAAAAACAACTGTATTTTATTTCTAAGATTGATTTGTATTGTTTGGAATCAATAGAAATAACTATTGGAAAAAAAATGTCTGCGAATAATCAAAAGCAGACTGAACCACGTGGACTAAAGCACTATAGCCCCGTACATGATCGTACAATGATCCTGTCATCAGCCGCATTTTAACTTTTTTGTTGCAAAATATCAGTGTTCAATTCTGGATAATGCAGCCATCCTAAATGATTATCGACTTATTGGCAATTCATATCAAATAAAAAGACAGAAGAAGCATGTTTCCTCTTTTTATTTCCAATTAAGAGTTGAAAATAGAGTCGAGATGTTGCAAAATATTTGGGTCTACCATTCATTTTTGTTTCTGACATGCATGCGCGTGTACGGGTGTATGATCAAATTATCAGCAGTGAATGTAGAAGTTGCTTGATAATACTCTCAACATCATATCATAATGGCATATCAATTGTCAAGTAAATGATAAGGAGGGGGTCGAACCCCTCAATATAGACGTGGGCGGAATGTATCTCGGTGGACCTGCTTTTATTAGTTGCGTTACTCTCCTTTCTTTTTTCTGGGTCTTCAAAATGTGTGCGCGTTCATGTGTTGTGCGTGTACGTAAATGCGTGCGTGTGGGTGTGTATACTTTGTGTTCATGGATTTAGGTGATGTATGCTGGCTTTAATTTACCCAATGCTTGATATGCCAATGAACATGTTAAATGCGTAAGGAAATGTCGACCACCATTGCTCCCGAGAATGGAAGAAATAAACTGAAAACAGGAAATGATAGATTGATATATTATTACTTCACTCTGCCGCTATTCAAATACATACAGTTGGTTTACTATCTCAAATTAAAACAACGGACAAGGAATTCTTGAAGTTTCGCGCGCGACGAAAAGTCGAGCTAGAGAGTTTTAGGTTGTGTCGCGGAGCGATCATCAAGCATCAATCATTTACACGGAGCCTAGCAACCAAGTGTAGACGGTGTGGCAACAATGCTCTTCTTCTACTCCCAACATTTTGTTTTCAATTGCAACTGGAAATCGAGTGGGTTTACTCAGCTATCACGATCGTCTCTAAACTGGAAAGAGAAAAACGTCTCTAAACGGTCAGCGAAAATGGAGAAGTATAATCTGATTGCGGCGTGTACAATTAATGTGAGATGCAGGGTGTGCAAATATGGGGGCCGTGCAACTTGTGAATGATGGTGTCGGTGAGAAGAGCTTCTTGACTCGTTTTGGATCTTTTATCGACGATAAAAACAAGCAGTCACGGTGCATCTGAGTGATATTTAACCAAAGCTTTGATTTGAGATCGACAGAGTATCCCGATCTTCTTCGCTTCAAGTTTCTACCTCTTCACTCTTATATATATTTTTTGCATAGTGATATCAACTGTAAGACTTGATTTGTCCTGTGGACCCGAAATAAAACAAAGAATTAATTAGTCGTAATTTCGATTCTCTTTTTCATAAGGAATTCATCATCTTAAATAGCCTTGGAAAGTGTTATGAAGTGAAAACTTTAAGGTTTCATCATTATGTTTTTGATTGAAAATGAAGATTATATATTTTAATTCACCAGATATTTTAATGCGAGGGTGAATCCCCTCCAATAGTTAACATTTATGATTATAGATAATTGTGAAGTTTTAGCACTATACCAGCCACGTTCTTTGAAAAGAAATCTATCAAAATGTATCTTCACAAAAACGAAAGATTTCACGGCGTATTACATTTACAACTTGCCCTTAGATAAGGTTGTAAATGCTTAAATTAACAGAGGCTTTACATTACCAGACAAGGTTGTCCGTTGAAACTCGCGAAAGACATGTCAGCATGTACTCTCTTTGCCAAAATTGAATACTGGTGCATATTTTTTCAGGATCCGAATAGTGGAATTCATTCTATTTTTGACGCGTCTACTAGTAACCGACTCTAACATTAAAGGAGGAGAAAAACTACGCCATAATATAATGGAAGTGTCTAACTACAGTTCAGGTTCCAGCTACGATCCAAGCAACGTTTCCTGCAGTGCGATCGAGCAAGTCCTCAGCCCGGCGGCCCTGGCTGTTACCACCTTTACGTTCACAACCCTGTTCCTCGTAGGGGTGACGGGTAACATTTTGGTAGCCCTCGTAATATGGCGCCAACACGACATGCGGAGCTCTACCAATTACTTTCTTCTAAACCTAAGCATTGCCGACATGCTGGTCCTCCTGATATGCGTGCCTGTCGGGCTGGTGGAGACCTACAATCCGATGACGGGCTGGCCACTGGGAAAATTCATGTGTAAGTATAGTGGAAGTAGTAGTTGAAGTAGTAGTAGTAGTAGTATCATCATCAATCGGCAGCCATATTATTCGTTCTTAACCCGTTGACTACTGAATTATTGTCTAATTCCCATAGACTTAACACAGGGACCACCATGTTCCAGTAAGCAATGGGTTAATTCATCTCGAACACGATCGCAAAGACTTTCGAACAAAATCATCCTGAGGCAATTTTAAAAGCCTTGTATAGTATAGTTTATGCATTCGTTGTTGAGCAAATTTGAATTTTGCCCTATTTGCTAATTAGGAAATATTGATTTAGCCCAGGTTTTGCTGATAATAAATGGACAAAATAATTACCAATATGAACAAAATACATTACCAATTTTAGAATAGCTTGCTAAAAAATGTATTACCCACATACAAAGTAGCCTATTCTGAGAAGTTTTAAATATGTTTTACCTTTAAAGGTATATGTCCCATTTGCAGGCCCCCCAAAATGAAAATGTTAAATTCCAACGGCATTTGAAAGATGACACTAATTTAGAACTTCCCTAAGAAAAAAGGGGCTTGAAAAAGTCTTTAAGTGAGGAAAAAACGACCATTAGTTGTCAAATCGACTTTAGTGATTGCAATTCATTTTGTTGCGCAAAGATTCAATCAGTTTAATTTTGGCCAGATTACAAGGAGTGGGTTATTGATGTAGACAAATTTCATGTATCCTGTTCAGCTCATTTTCTGTTAGTTATTATCAAAGAAAATAATAAGTCACTCAATCACTCAAAAGTGTCTGGCAGTGAAGTTTAGAAAGTAAACGGATTTCCTTGCATAATATGAACATTAGGACATTTCTAACGTTTGAATTCCACAGATAGGACATACGTGACATATTCATAATTCCTGCAAAGTTCTACAGAATTTGATGTCGGCTGTAAATGAGATATTTCCTTTTCCCTTCACCCTATCTACATGTATATACTCTCCCTCAATCCACTCTCTCTCTCTCTCTCTCTCTCTCTTAAATGAAGCACGTAGTTAAATGGGCCAAGACCTGATCATGGGTCTTAAATAAAGGAATACATTTAGCAAGGGGGACACCCAACTTTACATTTAAGATCCTTGAGTATGTTTGTTGGTACATTTACAAGTTTGTCGTATTTGCAATGTGTTAGCACCTGCCTTTTCGTGAACCCTTCGCCTTTTTCTGAGTCGTCCCAATAGCCCACAGGGAAACTCTTATCCCTCCCAAATATTGTCGAAATGTGCAGTAGCCGAATCGTCTAAAGTACCCTCTTAGGAAGGTTGCCCGCCACAGGCATGCACTTATTCCAACAACAAGACATCTTAAAGACACTATATTTGAATATTCCGGTTCATGCAGGTTATCTTGCTTTACCAATGTTTAAATATTGGTCGTTAAGATAACATCAGTTCACGAGGTTATCTACATCAGACACTGCACGATAAGCCCCATATTGAACCACCTGACGATTTTACCGTATAAAATCACTTTCATTCCATTTTGACATCCGTAGAAGCTTACCAGTCTTTTTTTAAGTGTATGAGTTACTTTCATTATTATATTGAAATTCTAGTTGACCCGTTGACCACTGAATTCCCATATACAACGTAGGTTTAAAGGGTAAGTCCACTCCAAAAATAACTTACTTTCAATAGAAGCAGATAGATCAGAGAAACCAATCGAAAAAAGTTTGAGCAAAATCTGATGACTAATAAGAGAGTTTATGAATTTTTATTGACTTTGAAAATCACAAGACAAATTGGCAACTCACTCACGAGTCGGTGACGTCATTGCCTCACTATCCACGAAATGTTTTCTTTAAATTGATAATATAAATTTCCTATTTCCTCACACCAGCATCCAAGTTATATTGATAGTACATGTTTTTGGTGGATGTACTAAGTATACTGTATAAAGTATTTTTTTCAGTTAAATCATGAAAAATGTGTATTTTGATAAACTATTAAAATTATGTACAAATCAATGATATAAAATATTCAGAAAATAGTATCAATCCTTCAGAGTTCATTAAAGAGTTTGTGAAATGTCATGCACGCAATATGATACAAATTATTTAACCTGGGCAAAGGCATGGGGGAATCAAGTTTTGGGGGATAAAACTGAATTAATGGGATAAAAAAAATATATTAAGTAATTGATAAATAGTCAGGTAATGACGTCACAAAGTGATGACCAAATTTGCAATTTGTTTTGTGATTTTTTTTTAAATTCCATAGTTTTTCATACTTTAAAAAAAATCCTTAACTTCCTTATTAGTTATCCGATTTTACTCAAATTATTTTGGCTCTGTTTCTCTTGTTTTTCTGCATCTATTAAAATCATTTTTTAGGGGAGTGGACTTATCCTTTAATAGCGATACCATCGATTTCCGTAGACTATGAGTTGCCCTATCATCCTTTGCTCGTGTATAACACAATGCATTTTAGATACAGGTCCAAAAAGTGTATAATATTACTGCTAGTCTTTTTTTAGTCCCACTTGGCACACATGTGTAACATAATACTTTAAGTGGAAGTTAAGATCATCACGTTCCTACTTCATTATTATCGAAAAGTCCCAACTATTATTTTATCAACTAAGGATTTCCTATTTCGAATAAATTGTACTCGCCAGTACGATATCGATTTCTATAATTCTCTGTCAATTTGAAGATGAAGATGATAATGTAAACTTGCGAGTGTTTGCTTAGAGTTCCCTACAGCTGGCGAGCTGCCCACCATAGTACACGTAGTACAAATACCCGAAGCAAAGATTAACTCGTAAATGTAGCCTAAATACAGGCAAGCCCGGTATAAATACCGAAGAAGGAAAGAAAAAAAAGTATAACATTTGTGCGAAGATAAATGAGGGTCAATTCCCGTCTTATGTGGCGTTGTTTCATATTTTGTTATGTCGTTTGATATCATGCAGTTCTATCCGGCCTCAAGTTCAAACCAATTAAAAAACATTGGTATTCAGTATTGTTTCCTTATAATGATTCCTGTGAAATATAAGTTCACATTCACATGCATAAGAACGCCCACAGTGTACATCCCCCTCCCCCTCTCTGTGGAAATTGTATTTCCCCCATTAAATTTCAATAGGTATACTTTATTGTCCTACATGTGCTGAATCATCGTTTCAATTAATCCAGTAGCATTAACGCCCCCCCCCCCCCCCGCCCCGAGAAAAAAATGAATATTCCCCTATTCCCCGTGAGTATTATTTTGCTTTGATCTTCTATAAAATACATGGGAAAGTGGGTGGACTTTTCAAAGAGGCAACGTTTATTAATCATAACTCTTGAATACTGAGATGAAAATGTTTTCTAATTTCTAGCACCTCGCTGTCCATATCACAATCACAGTCAAACACCGGCCATGAACTTTCACTCAATACCTGAATGCCCTGTATACCGTTCACTAATTACATGAATTATGGCAAGTAGAAATCTATCACTTCGTCGCGCCGATCGAAAGAAAATGGGTTCATTTCAAACCGATGGGTCATTGTGGTAATGTCACCAAATTTAATGCGTCGATACGAATTATTTCATTCGCCTGTCAGAATGAATATTGCAAACATATACGTGTTGTTAGGTGGGGCGAGCCATAATGTTTGTCCTACTTAGCAACAACTAATATATAAAATTTGAATTCTAAATATTGAGATACATTGTTTCGTAACAGGTGAATGAAATCAATCGTATCGAGGTGCTTCATAAAGGCATATGCACAGATTTGGTTACATTACGAAAATGCCCTATACACTCGAGGTACTTTATAAAGTTCTCCCCTACCTCTGAATCTGTTAACGTTAATAATGCATGTTTGTATCATAAATGTGTTGGGGTTTTTTAATGGGAAAATCAAATCAATAAAATAATCTTTTTTTGACACTCTGACTCTTTGATAGAAGATAATTATTGTCTTATCTGTGATTCGAAGATTTCTTCGTGATCTGCAGAGATTCCTCATCTTGACACTTTGCTCTCCAAAATGGCAACGAAAAAAACCCTGTGATTTACGACCTGCGAGTATAGGCTCCAGAAAGGTCAGTGGGAAGAAAATTCATTACGAGACAGTTCATCCCGACCAACCATGGAAAATCAATGTCATTTCGTGATAGGGCATTTCGTAACGAGGACGGTTCACGTAATCTTCATTTTTTTCACCGATCCCAAACCGTTTTAGCCTGTTCAGACTGTACGAAATGTATACGAAAGTCGTAAAATGAAACGTCGTATGAATACTCAACGTATTGCGTACGGACTAGATAACAAACATCGTATAAAGAAATGTCGTATGAAGAATTATCGTATTGCGTACGGACTAGATAACAAACATCGTAAAAAGAAATGTCGTATCAAAAACTGCATGATTTTGACGAGATCTGTTGAAATGACAGACGGCCAATCATGAGTGCGCGGTCACGTTAAGCCCCGCCCAGTTATACGATTTTCGTACGATACGACGTTCAGAATAGAACTATAGATGGTGGCTCTTTATCGAGTTTTCGTTCGAAACGATACTCAACAGGCTTTCAGTATACGACGTTTCTAAACAACGTACGTTCAGAATAAAACATTTTTTGTTCCTTTCGGTATTCTGAACACAGGGTTAATGGTGTCGGGGAGAAGGTTAATCGTGCAAATAATTCGTGCTTTATCACTTGTCAAGCTCGTTCTTCTTCGTCTATAGCCGACATCTACTTCACACATTAAATGAAGAATGAATGCCTCTTAAACTAATTGCGAGATTTGCCACCGCCCTCCAAGCTCTGTAACATGTGTCGCCATTTGGTAAAGATCTATTGAAATGCTTTACAAAATTTCAAATTTCATAGAATTTGATGTAGGTAATTTTTAGCAAGGAGATAATGACGTGCGAATGTCGACGCGACACCGAGTCCTATAGGCGTCGTTTCACGAAAACGTCATAATGTACAAGTTCATCGACATCCCATTGAAGCGCGTGTTAAATTTATTACATGAGTTTCCATGGGTTAACAGCGAACTTGCACTTACGATTGTTTCGTGACACGCCGCCCAGGCTCTTGAACAAATAGGCGAAGGGAACGCCAAGTCGGTTGCTATTACTTGTTAGTCTGTTTGTTATTTGTTCCTGGATAGCCGTAGAATAGCTTTCCATCGATTGCAAGATCTGGACCTCTAGCTGTGTCCCTAGGTCTAAGTGAAGAAGATTTTCTGTGCTTTCGAATAATGATATTGTACGATACTCCCCTGTCCTAACAAAACTGAATATTGAAAAGGTGAAAAATGACCCCATTTGTTTTCATGGATAGATTTGCCCTGTTTCAAACTCAGTCACAACCAAATATAAATGACAAACCAATTTTTCCATGAACATATTGACGAAAGTGGGTGAGTTGTATTTCACTTTGGCACTGTAGCGCACCGACTAGGTTTCGAATCCTAGAACTTCTTGTTATTTTGGTGCTGTCATATCCATTGCGCCGTTACGTCTCTTTTTATATTACTTATTTGTATGTTTTGTTATAGGCCTAGGCGGAATTTCAAAATAATCAAATTCAAATACAAATGATTTTATTTCTCGTGCAAAACGTAATACAGTGAATAAGTATATATATATTACAAACATATACAATGAAACAAAACAAAAAGGAAAGTAATGGCACGAGAAAAGAGGAACTAACTAGAAGCAGAGCTTGTTGATGCATTAGTTTCTCATTTGATAACTTTGTGCGGTTCACGTACCGCAATATAAATCCCCCCTCAATACGACCTGTTTAAATATGAGGTATCTATGCAATAGTAATCCACCCTTGGAAAGACGGGTCTAAAAATATCTGCAAACCGAAAATTGGTTGATTTCTAATTCCTTTCTAAATATTATCTTGGATTTAAAGTAAGGTAGAAATCAGTAGGAATATTTGAAAACATCACAGATGGCATAAAAAGGATTAGGGTAAATCCGGCCGCTTTGAGGGTAGATTCTCCATTCTTGCAATTACCATAAGGAAGTGATTACAAACAAACTACACAGGAACTTTTTTTTCCAACAAAACAACGCTGGCCTTCAGAGGAATTCGTTTAAGAATAATTGTTATGCTTTTTTGTCGTCTTTTACCTCAGTTTACATTCTTTTGCCACTTCATTTTGAAAGAAGGTTCAAACAAGTTTACAGACAAAAGTTTGGTTATTATTTTTATTTTGGAATACAGTATAGGGGTGAACTCAAAGAAATCAGATTGTATCTCAAAACTTCGCAGATGCGTATTTAAAGAATAGGGTGATCCATCCATTGTGATAGTGAATTCTCCTTTCTGGTAATCAGTACCCAAAATGGAATGACTAAAAAACACTCTGCCTAGAAAATTGTCAACAAAAAAGCACTGGCCTACAAATGAATCAGCTTTTGGTAAGGCTTTTTGTTTGTTGTCATGTTTTCTCCTGAATTTGACATATTTCCTCTTCTTTTCTGAAAAAGGGTTTATATATACGTAAGTTTATAGCTAAATAGGCTGGTCATATTTTCTATTTTGGAGTTTCATGAAGCAGAATTGGAAGAGCTGTAAATCAAGCCGAGGAAACGTATCCCATAGAGGGGAGAGTATTATACGATTAACGTACAGTAGTATTGTCGCCTGAAGAATATTTTATTCATTCGGACAAAAATTAGGTGCTAACGAGCGAAACAGAAAGAACGAGGGCAAGGCAGAGAAGAAGAAAAAAAAAAAAATGGTGGGATGCGTCTATAGGGACAGCTCAGATTATCGCAATATGAACCCCAAATCGGCTTTGAGTCATATGATGACGTATATTATGACGTGTCACGATATTACTTAAATTAGGTCAGCAGAAATTTCTGGGATGAGAAAAACAACAAAAGCTTCCAAAGAAGTATATTTACATCCTGCTTTTCTAAATTCGTTCGGATAATTCTAACTGCAATTTCTTTGAAGAAGACACCAAAGGCTGAACCGCTGGTGATGTTTCAACACCTTTGTCATTTTTCTTAGAAAAACACTTTTAGCCAAGATAAGGAAGACATTGATAATAATTAGCATGTTATTCCTTTAGAAAATTGTTCACTACACAATAAGAAAGAAAGGCACATTTCTGCTACAATAGCAGCACCCTCTGCCAAAAACGCATAGGTGGATGCAAATGTGCACCCCAATGGCACCTTTACTTCTTAGAGTGTATGTCTCTTTATCTCTAGAGAACTAACCATGGTCACATCAGCTGATGGGAGCTTAAAAAATTGATTGCCCTTTGCACATGTACGCATGCAGCGTCATTCCGCTTGCGCTATTCCGCTTGCGCCATTGCATGCGCTAATCAAGCACTTGAAGGTAATTAGTGCATGCGCCAGTCATTCGGAGCAAATTTTCTTTGTTCATTCTACCTTCGCTTTCTGTACGATATCAAATTAACATGTCGCGTCAAAGGCCACTTTAGTAGGCTAGCTGGCGCATTCTTACGTCCCAAAATGACGCCTTGTGTTTTGCATGAACCCTTTATCAAAGGATAAGACTTTATACCATTCTGGCTCTCGGCAGACCGTACTCTCAGGGAAAGTTCAGCCATTAGCCTAGTTTGTACCGAACCTCAAACAGAACAGAAATATTGACTTATTTTGTTTGATGATATTTGAACATGCTCAAAATAATAAACAGGTGATGGCGTATAGATACAGACAATGTTTTCGCATTGAGAAACAAAATTATGTTTCACTATTCAAAAACAAAATGTTTTAGTATTTAAAGTGCATTGTCTCCATGAAGCCCGGTGGAGGTTATCCTGACATGATAATACTCCAGTCACAACACCAAACCTACTCCAACCCGACCGACATTTGGCCATAGTGGGGGTGGGGGATATAACGTAGGCTAATCGGATATTTTATATTTTCGGGCTACAATCGATCTTGGTTGTTCATCACTTGCACATGCGACAGTTGCTTCGCTGTAGTTTAATACATTTACCTAACTTCTAACTTCAACCTTAATCCTAAACCTAACACAAAGCCTATCCCTTAACCTAACCCTATATCTAAACCTGACCTAAAACCGAACAGCAACCCTAACCCTAACCCTATGAGGCTATGACGAAATAAAGTCCGGAGCAATTGTGGCCGGAGCATCGTCAGAACATGTTCGATCTGGTATGATCGGAGTCGTTAGTGTGACTGTGGTATTAGCGATGTAAATGCGTACCCCGAATTTGATTAAATTGGTCTGCTATGTTATTTGGTATACAGCAAACTGTATGGATTACCTCTCATCCACGTATGCAAAGAAAAGTAGTTTGCTACACCCCATGAAAGAAGATCCTTCAGTAAAAGCTTGTTTGACATTTGTTTTAACAACTCGCAAGATTAAAATAAGAATCATCGAGTCTTATAGAAAAAGAAAGAAAACTGATCTACATGTGAGCCTCTCCCAAAGTAACTACATGTAAATGTATTCTAAAAACCTCCTCAAACATCAGTTTTGTTTGCTTTATTTTATGTTTTACACTTTCCTCTACTGTGTAATTTTCAATTTTAAAAATTAAAGAAATGCATGGACGTATGTCCACACTCAGTATTCTGGTGCAGTAATGCCCTGACAATGTCATACCACCCTCACAGTTCATACAATATTTTCACAAGACTTCAGTTCCTCTTATGGTTAGCTACACATCGACCACGACAACGTGGACTGCTACGTGTGACTGCCAGTGCTCTACAAGAACGTCACACGTTGCAGTCCACGCAAATCTAAAAGTCCCTTTTAGGTCTTTGATTAGCACACATGGCATATAAATAAAGGGTAACTAATAGATATCACTCAGATAATGATAGCATCAATTTTGAAGAGGAAAATGCAGAGAAAATTATGCCGAAATGAATTCAGAAACAGAATATTTTCACCTCCTTTTTTTGCTCCTGAGTTGTAATAATACCATTACCTTAACACGAAAATTAGATCTCGGATATGCAACACAATAGTAGCAGTTACATAGCATGGATCCAGAATTCGAGGGGGGCGTTGGTACCATAGAGGGGCATCGATCTTATGAGATGGGAGTAATAAGAAATTGCACGTATCGCATTGTGTTCCTTCCCCAGTCCCCCTTTCCCCTTCTCTACCCCTTCTTTTCGCAATGCGATGTGTGTCTATGGGGGGGGGGGGGGGGCACGTGGTTCCCTCCTCGTCGACATCAATATACACCAGTGACAATAGGGGGTGGTGCGATGGCTCATTGGTAGATCAATGGTTTCGTAACCAGGAGATCACGGGTTTGAAACCAAACCAAGTCGATGCGCTCGTGCCCTTTGGTAAGGCATTAATCCTTCAATACCAAGTGCCTTGGAGAGGACTTAAATCCGTCTGGCCCCTGGTTGCTTACTATCAAACATACACATGCGTTCTTATCAGTCAGGTAAAACGAGTTCAAAACAAAAAACAAACTCATTCTGTTAACCTTACGCCTGCTAATGCTTCGTAAATGCCAATCTCAGCCGCAATTTCACGAACTTTCTTAAAATAATCATAATGGTACCGGCATGATAACGATAATCATTATAGGATTATCGCCAAATTTTTGTCGGAATCGACGAATGGATATTCTCCAGCGATGTTACTTTTTCCCCCTTTCTTTTCTCTTCTCTGTCAAAGTCAGGGACCTCTATCAAAAAGGAGGAGATTTAAATACCAGGGCAAATATCTTTCATTCAATGTAATTTATCACCCGAGGCCTAGCTCTGATAAATATTGTAAGTGACATCCATTGCGAGAATCCGCTTACCATAATCACATTAAAGATAGTGTGGACGAAGATTTGAGTACACGCTCTCCTTAAATATGATGTAGATTTGCACTTAATGGTAGAAATAAATCACAGCAGGATTTAGGTGTAAATTCTTGCCATTGACAGCCTTAAAATGCTTTATGTGCGGATTATTGGAAATAGGTATGCATGTGAAACCAACAAAAAGAGGATGATACATTTATCTTAAAAACAAGTTATGAGAGTCGTAAGGATAAATCTCGTATAACCCCAGTCCTAAAGGAGGTTTCTTTTCTAATACCCTTATCATATATATATATATTTTTTTTTTTTTTTTAATTATTATTATTATTATTGTTATTATTATTTTTTTTTTTTTTTTATTATTATTATTTTTTTTTTTTGGGGGGGGGGGGCGACTATCTACACAACAGAACTAGCACAAATGCTTATTCGCTCCATCATATTTTCGCGTCGAGTCGGGTTTCCGGATTACAGGACCCTTCGTGAAAACATACCCCCATATTTAACATTTAAAAGTCATGTTGTCGGGCTACGCGATATTTTGTGAAAACGTGCCTCTATATTCAAGGAATCAAGGTCGGGTAACTGAATGCAAATAGTCATATTTTTTCAAAGATGGTTCTCTGGATAAATCTGATATTTTTTCCTCTTTTTTGCCCATAAAATCAGACAATAACGAAGCATCTAACGCTGGCCTTTTTAGGAGCTCTTATGATTATTTATCTGGTATCAAAAAGGGTTTTCTTGGGTAAACTGGACCCGACATTTCCGCGAAAAAGAAGAGGGGTGTTTTCAAAAAGTACGTTACACCCGATCCTTCGGAAAGTAGGGTTTTAACCCGAAGACCCAAAGACCGATGGAACGAAGTATACATGTATCAACAAAACCAACCAACGGCTCCCCTCCTCCCCCCCCCCCCAAAAAAAAAAGGTTTGGTAAACCCTCATCTGACACACTGGTTCGTAGAATACAATCATATTTTGTGGGTTAAATCGAATAACGCATCATACACAATCATGATATAAGCTGTGTGCAATGTATTTTTCTGAAATTGCTTCTAAACAAAGAATGCAATCATCTCTTTAATTTTTTTTCGTAATCGCATGTTTTTGTTTAATGTTAGATCAATAATACATGTATGTTTTACAGACCTGATGCAATATTCTATACAATTTTTTTTTTGTCCCCCTTTAATTCCCAGGGAAAACATATATTTTCTTGTTTTCACTTAAAAAAAGGAATATCCCTCCTTTATTTCAGACTCCTCTTTCGTTCTTTTTTACATTTTACATGTTATCGGATTGCACCTTGCCGCTTCACTATCCCCTGATTTTTAGGATTTGGTCACGGTTCTCATTGCTTGCAAGTGACAAATATAGTCTGTGCAAAGATCTTTACGATTTCAAGAGTCCGGCGAAAAATCCACGACCATTAAATGGCACTTATCGCGCCTTTTTAAAAGCACTCCTCAGATTCTTTTCCGACAGCGTACTTTACAGCCGTAATTCTTCAGGATTTGAATCTAGAATTGCTCTCCCTCATCCCATTTTCCCATCACGATGTGTCGTGTCTGTCGCACTATATTACTCTATTAGAAAGTAAGGTTGAATCTGCGGTTAAATTTTAGCCCCATTTATCGGGAAAAATGTTAAGATTGTACTCTAGCTTGCTCTATAAACTCTCCTCTTTTCGCTTACCATCCGCTTTATTACTCGCTTTATGTCCTGTCTTTTGATTAAATCAACTGTTGAATTGTATTTTTATTTTCCTTTTCACAAATTTTGCTTTGAATAGCTCTAATTTAGTATTCTTCGTGTCCTCTCAATCTATTCATCTGTCTTATTCTATACCCTTTGTGTTCTTCGTGGCATTTGACATGTCTCTTTATCCATTCCTCTTCATTACTCTCTCTCTCTCTCTCTCTCTCGCTATCTCTCTCTCTCTCTCTCTCTCTTTCTCTCTTTATTTTTTTCTCCCTCTTTTTTCTATCCCCACGTCCCCTGTTCCTCTCTCAATACCCATCTATATCCTTCTTATGTTCTCAATTGTTGTTTTCTACTTTCATTTATTTTGTTTACGAGGGAAAATTCCACGTTATAGTTAATAAACTTTTTTTGAAGACGAACATCTTTCCTCACCATGCAGTGCTTCACTTAAGCGTTTACGATTGAAATAAAGCCCCTACCTTATACTAATTTTTATTCTATTTTGTGGATATATATTTTATATCCAAATGCGTTATAAAACAACAATAAATAACTTAATAGAGCTGAAGAAAGGGAGAGAGAGAGAGAGAGAGAAAGTAAATGATGGACTAATTAGGATTTAGGAGAAATAATAGCACTAAGATTAATCCGCATTACCAAGACCCCGCCCCCTTTTTCCTCAGTACTACGTGACTAGTGAATATCTCAGAGATCAAAATATTACCGGGATATTATCTTCAAACGCGAGGTAAAGGCATTAGCACTTGAATCTTGAATCTCAAAGTGCTTTAAACTTGGCGGAAAAATATTTTACATAGGCCCTAATTGTTTTGTTTTTCTGAAAAAAGAAAAATATAATATGACCTTTATGATGGCATGATGTGAGTCTTTTGTTGTCTGCTCTTAGTTAGTAACATTGAGAAGGTTAATGATTTTTTTTTCTCCAACACATGCATAATTTTAACAATTCATTCTGAGTCGTGGTTCAATGTAAACTATCCCCTTGTATATATTTACAGCTTTCAAAGAAAAACAAAGAGAACACATTTAGTGTACAAGATGGAAATGCATACAGAACTATTAAATGAAACACCTATACGTGAATTCCATTTTGGATTCATGTCCTATCGCTCATTGATTAATTCATCTTTACATGTATGTCAATACTGTCATGATATAATTTGTGATGATTGTTTTCAATAAATTAAATTAGAAGGATCCTTTGTAAACGGAATTCTGACGTCTAAAATTTATCATCCATCTTCTGAAAGTTCTCATTCATGGATTTTCTAGCAATGTCATTACCGCCACTCAACTTTATAGATGCAGCCGACATAAAAAGCAACGAATATATAATTCAGTATCAATCAAGTAATAAAATGCTGACATTTATATCTACTTAGAGTCGCTGTTATCGTTTTTGAAAGATACTAGGCAGAAGACAGTGAAATCGTGCAGGAACTCTGTATAGAGGTAACGGGATCGATACGTACGGAAAGCAGGGACGTCGAAAAAAAAATTTAATGGAGGAGGTTAAGGGTGATCGGACAATTTTTGAAATATTTGCTGACGGAAAAGATAAAAAAAATATTGAGCAAAAATAAAAACAATACAATGAATACAAACTAAAACAATAACATATTAAGCAAAAAACGAAGAATCATGTCGTACCTGGCTGCAAAATGAGTGGGTGGGGGCGAAGAGGAGGGGGGGGGGGTTGCCGTACCATCGTATCAAACCCAACTCCGTCTTTGGCGGGAGCACACATAGAAAGGAAACAATTTGAGAACACTTGGGACTAAAATTACGTACTCGCATTTCTTTGCAGCACAACCCTATAGGAGACTGAATTTTACAAAATTTCGCTTTCTAACTTACGTTTAAATATCAAGCAAAATTTTGAGGATAGTGGTAACGTTTAGGATTACGGTTCGGTAACTAAATACGATACTTTATTGCAACGCTTCATAAAGCTACGAGCACTGGTTGTGTCTCTGTCAAAACCATCTGCCCCAGATACACAAAAATGAGAAGGCGACAGATGAATATTATAAATCTTTGGGAATTTTAAGATAGCTTGAAGCAGAGGTAGGGAAGGTGGTTTCAAATTGTTTCGAACTGTCACTGCTTTCCAATATTTCGAACCCCCCCCCCCCCCGTCCGCCCCTCTTTCTTACAATGCTGAACCGCCCTTCTGAATGTTCGTGACTGATTTTGAGAAGTACACCCCCGCCGTCATGGAAGCGAAACTCTCCCCGTGCTTCGCGAACATCAATTAAATAATATCTATCTCCTTCTCTTTCTTTCGTTCTCTGTCCCCCCTCTCTCTATCTATCTCTCAGTCTTTCTTTCTGCTTTTCGTTATTTCTCTGTTTCCCTCTTGAGTTCCCCCTCTCTGTCTCACATCTCCCCCTTCTCGGTATCTCCCTCTTTTCTCTCTCTCTCTCTCTCTCTCTCTCTCACTTTCTCTCTCTCTCTCCCTTTCTCTTTCTCCAAGATGGTCGTATATTTCAAATGAAGCGACGTCAATTCAGACATAATCAAATTTCACATATATTGACGAGCAAGCATTGAAGATGGCCCTCAGGAATAGCCGTTTAAAGAAATTGTTGGAATTTCGTATTTGCCTGACATCTTTCAATTTGTAGCATGCAAATGTTTTTCTTTGTGCTGTACTCCCACTGTGAGCTCACATATGACCATATCCTTTACCTACATTTTACTTTGGAGCAATAAATTCTTAAATTAATTTGCATCTTTTATTTCACGAAAAGAATTTTTAGGCTGAAGTGCAATGGCTGATCCTGGGAAGTTGGAGTTCTTGCTTGTCAGATAACCTGAATCGAAAAGGGCACCCAAAATGCGATAATCTGTATGTGCTTACTTTTCGTTGAATAAATTTCGGACATGTGCCCCCGTCCCACCGAATCCCCAGCCTAAAGAATTCTGGATACGCCATGCATGGAGAAAAAGACTTCTTGGAGCAATTTTTGGTTCGACGTTACTGCGAGCATCCATTAACTCCATTTCTCCTTTATCAGATCACGATTTCACACGTAATTTGATAAGTCCTATTATTGACCTACATGTACTTGGATATATATATATGTGAAAGTTGAGTGACTATGTGTTTAGAGATGTAATAATGGAGTTGTCCAGTCCCCGGACTTTAGATCTCGGACAGCATTAATTTCTTTTGACTAGACATTGATCTACATTATTCACACTCTATATCTAGGTAATTGGTACACATGGTAAATGGGTCATGATGATGATTATGATGACAATGATTATGATCATTACAGAATTAATATTTAATCATATGATGTTTAACTGTATTATGAAGAAATACCCTGAGCACCACAGTGCCGTATACATTGATGCTAAGACAGGTGTAATATAATTAATCAGGTAATATTGGATTAAAAATCAATTTAAAAAAGTTTTAAGTATGTCTACACATGACAACGGTTTACGACTCGTCACATTAGTTATAATTTGAAAACTGTTGTCGAAGCATGTGTAATAATGTTCTTTTCTAAATGAAAAATAAAAATAAAAGGAACATGTACTCGACAGTGCCACGCAGCAGTAAATTATCATCATTATTCTTACATTATGATGTTTAAATGTATTATGAAGAAATACGCTAGAACCACCGTGGATGATGTACATTCATGCTAAGACAGGCGTAATATTATTAATCAGGTAACATTGAATTACAAATCAATTAAAATTAATTGTTATTCATCAACAAGTATATCTATAAATGACAATGGTTTACGACTTGTCACATTATTTATAATCTGAAAACATGACTTGTGTAATAATGTTCTTTTCTGAATGAAAATATGAAATGAAAGGAACGTGTACTCAAAAGTGTCACGCAGCACACTTTAAGATTCTTCAAATTGTGGAACATGGTCACGATAGTGTACCTTTAAGAGAACAGTCGATGCAGAGTGATTTTAATGTGGACGCCCCTAGCACTTCTTACATGCCGCATAGTCGTCTCCAATTTTTGCCAATAGTGGCGTATCCAACAATTGATAAACGGGTGCGGGGGAGGGTGCGAAACAAGAGGGCCAGGCAGAACGTAGTTTGGTAGGTTCGCATGACGTTAACACACTGGAAATAATATCATGGAGGAGGGAGAAGGCAAACAGGGGCGTCCACCTTCCCCATGCTATATTGGATACGCCTTTAATGAACGTAATAATACTTCTACACATCGTATATCGAGTTTATGGTGGTGGAATTTATTGGTTATAGTTAATAAGTAGATATGAGCCACAGGGAAAAAGAAATTAAGACAATTACACATTTTTTATTCGTTTTAAATGAATTCATTAGTACTTTTATGGTTTGTTGGTTGCTGTTCATGATAGATTTTAGCATTATAATGACACTTTCTTTTGTCAATTTACAAAGAAGTGGGCTGGGGTTACAAAAATATAATGTAATAACACACACCATGAGCAGCATGCCCCTAGTCTGGACAGTAATATCGAATCCTTCCCCCATCCTCCCCCGTACTCTCCACAAAAATGTGGCATTCCGCAAATTTCTGGCGGCAAATTTCCACTTAACCTATCAGGCCGCGTCAAAAAAATGAAAAGTTCATAAATGCTTCTTTTTTCTTCCCGCCGGTCGGGAAATTTAGTGGGACATTTTTGTCTGGCACTACTCCCTCAATTCAAACGGTCATGCAAAAACTCAACTGCTTCCGGTCTCTAATGTATTACTAAATTCTGCATGCTGTGACTATAGGAGTGAGGAAGATTATCTTCCAGTACCCTTTACTTTCCTGGTTTACAATTTGATGGGAAAATTACAAATAACTGGGCATATACACGAAGAAAAGAAATGTGCTCCCACACGAAAGTCACATTTAAAATATTTAACAAAATTCGGAGTGCGGGCTTGTCAGAGAATGCATTAGCACCTATCTTAATTGAAAACCCAGGTCATGATTTTGTCATAGAGAAGAAAATAATTCGAAATACAATTGGTACAAAACTATTCAGATGGTATCGTTTGGGGTGTGTATGTGTGTGCGTGTAAGAGTGTATACTTAGGATGTACTAAACGGGTACCACCAAGGGGGCTCGGACCGGTTGTTCTCCTAAATTGCCCATTGACCTATCCCCTAACCCAACACATGCACACACTCTCTCCCCCCCCCCCCCCTCTCTCTCTCTCTCTCTCACACCCATACGCACACGCACACACCACTAAAATGGTGATTCGCGTAGTTGACTTGTAATGCACCGAACTTCACGAATAATTTTAAAACAGGTCATTTCTCATCCCACGCATATTTTCAATTTTACAAAGTTAGCGTACCTCCTTTGGAGATCTAAACATATTCTAGAGGCAACAAGAAACTCAGTCAATATCAAGAGTGTCTCCGTCTCCTCGGAGACATCACGAACGGGAAATATATTCCAATAAAAGATCGATCTTTCGCGCCATTAGATGTATAAACGCACTATATTTATAATTAAGCGCCATTTTAACCTCTCTTCATAAACTATTCATGATCAAAGATGCGAGTGGTGTTACATGGAAAAACGACTGAGCTGTCTTTGGAATGAATTACTCATTAATGACCTCACGTCACTCATCCTCCATTAAATCCATTGAGAGAAAAAAAATAGTGCAAACATGATTCAAGAGACTCCTCTTTTCTCGAGTGGGTTAATGTATTAGGGATACCAAGGGTCGTGGTTTGCCAATGGCAGAACTTCAAAATAAAAAATAATGCACAAAGAAAGTAAATTCATGTTGCGTGGGAAAGGACAAAAATGTATTTTGAAAATAATAATGTACCATTTTGCTTATTTCTTGGAGATATATGCCTACGGGTGTAATCTAAAAGTGACACTACCGCTGTGCTTATGTCGTTAGATATAGCTCCCTTTTAATAATAATGTGGTATTTTGGTAATATCTGATAACTGTTAAATAATCCCCATTACTTACAAATGTTTTTATGGGGAAAATTATTGTAAATGCAATATTTACATTTGTTTCTAACAGTGCGATTTGAACCATAAAACAAGAATGTTCATATCGGCCTTCGTGGTTGAGGTCCTTATTGCATGTAAATCTACTGGAGAGGGATGAACCTGTTATAAGGGACAAAAATATGATACGTTTCAAACGTTTGATTTTAATTGAGTTTTATGGCACATTCCTAAATAGGGGTTGCCCTAAAAGAAGAATAATTGATGCACCCCAACTGACTAATAAACTATCATCATTTCAGAATTAAAATAATAACTCAATACAAATATTTCCATTGCTGACATTTATGGAGTCCAGAAAATATATTAAGATTCACTGGAATTTGGTCATAAAAAGATATGCTCTTTAGCTCCCTCGTTCATTTTTTTTTCTCTCTTTCCCAATCCTTTCAATTTCTCCAAGTTCTCCGTTCTTATCGTAGCTGTATGCATCTAATGTCTCTGAACATGCTGAATGTGTATCTATTTCTCTTACTCCCCTGTCTCTATCTCTCTCTCTCTCTCTCTCTCTCACGCTCTAGATCTGTCTCTCTGTCCCCAACCCTTTTCGTATTATTTCTTGTTCTAACTCTCTCACTTTCTCTCTGACACGCACACGCGCAAATACACGCACACGCACCACCCCCTCTCTCTCTCTGTCTCTCTCTCTCATCTTCTCTCCTGGTTACGTGCGCAAAAGAGTATATAACGAGTTAAGGATTAAACACAGGTGTCTCCTTAAGAAATGAATATAAAGAAAGTACCACCTGGATTGTATGGCATAACAATTATGATGTGTTTAACTTTCTCAAGACCAGTAATATACAGTACCGTAAATTCATCCTCAATGTTCTTTTTCTATGACCTATATTATATTTCCAACCAGTTACATCAAAAAGCTCTGAGTGATCCCAGTAGTCAGGAGATAGAACACGATTTTCTTTTTTGTAATCTAGCACCTTTAACTTCGTGCTTCTTTGGAATACCATCGACCTATTTTCCTTTCTTTTTATCTTCATTTCTATACTTATCTGGTTATCATCTGATGCGCTTCAGAGTCTTATTAATCCCCCGATTCCTCGGACATCATTCTGTCTCAAGAGTATTACTTGACCTTTCTCAAGCCCGGCCTGCTACAGATGCCATCTGTTTGAGATATTGCCAGATTTATATCCGACACTCACTTCATGGCATAAATATGCGCCAGCGGTGGGATATATCATTTGTCATTTCATATTCTGATACTTGGTTAATCAAACAGGACTAATTTATTTTACTCATCCTAACAAAAGTACTGACTGATTCCGTTCAATTTTCCTCTGATGAAAAAAAAAGACCCGATACGTACGCTGTATTTACTTTTTCTATTTTGAACTTCAAGTCCAATAAGTTAATCATTAGAGTAATAGTCAACTGTATCCAGTTGGTAGCGTCATTAAGTTATTTGCGTGTCTCTTTAATTTGATAAATATGTTGGATATTACATTAATGAAAAGAACTGCAGTTATGAAGAACGAAAACTGTTTTAAGATTATTTTTTGTATAGATGCAATAGGACATACATGTATTAAATTTTCATGACAGCACAATGATAATATTCATGATTTAGACAATGATCATTTAACATTGTATGAGATTACTTTAAAAAAAGAACAAGGTGGCAAAACTGTTGTGAAATGAGAGGTGTTGAGACTTGGGGGTATAATAACAGAAACAACCTGTAATACATCTTTTAATTGAAATTTCATGTATGAATCATAAGACTAGCATGTAAACTTATGCAAATACTGTTTTAATTAAGGGCATACAAATGGGTGGTACATGTAGCCTACGTACAATCCGCCTCATCATTACAAATCACTCACTGGACCCTAATCGGATTGAGGGTTTGGCGATGGAGGCGCGGTGGCTCAGTGGTAGAGCAGTCGTCTCGTAGTAGGGACATTCCGGATTTGTAACCACGTCGATGCGCTAGTGCCCTTCGGTATTAGGCATAAATCCCAATGCCTTGCCCCTCAGAGAGGACTTAAAGGCTAAGTAAAGTCCACTAGAGAAACAGAGAAAAATTAAGTAAAATCGGATAACAGAATAAGGAAGTTATGAATTTTTGTCTAAAGTATGAAAAACTATGGAGATTAGAAGATCACTACACAAATTGGCGATTTGGTTATCAGTTTGTGACGTCATTGCCTGACTATTTATCAATTTCTTTATATATTTTTTATCCCATTCATTTCCCTTTTTATCCCCAAATACTTGATTTACCCATGCCTTTGCCCCGGGTATATGATTTGTATCATATTGCGTGCATGACATTTCACCAAATATTTTATGAACTTTGAAGAATTGATACTATACTTTTTGGATATTCATAATATTATTGATTGTTATATAAATAGTTTTCGTATCGTAATTTGAGTGACTAACCACTAACGCTAGATAGGAATTTACGATACAAAAACTTGGATAGTATAGATTATACTTACATTAAATCAAGACATTTATTTTTCCTATTGACTGTCTCTATCTCCATGGAATTAGCCAGAGCTCCCCATATTCATATACAGAGTGACAAAAATGCTTCAAACATCGCGTACAACATGCATGTAGGGCTATAGCTCGTCTCTAGAGAATTCTAGAAAATTGGAAATCCGCGAAATCCAAGTGATTGATTTTGACCCCAGTTCTCTCATTTACAGCACCAATATAATGTCATCTGTATATATTCGTCCTAAGGGAAATCATTCCATCAGTTAATATTTCTTTTCCAGCAAACTGAAGAAGAACTCAAGATGGTTCCCCATTATATCGTGTTTGTATTCTGTGTATTCAAGTACCCCTCAACCATCTCACAAACCTCGCAATCTATAGCAAACCGAGACGCACAATTTTTATTTATTTATTTATTTATTTATTCAAGTTTTATTTAAAATAGAGGGTAGGTACATTCAGTTTAACAAAACTGCTTTCCAAGTACGCCCTCTAACATAACAAATGTGCGATATACAAAAATACAAGGATTATATACAAAATATAACATTCATCAAAACTAAACATTGACATAATTATTTGACATAATATAGAGTACAAACATATATAACATAAGAAAAATAATTATACCGGTAGAGGGAAATAAGAACGGAGATTCGACTATAATAAATGCTTTGCCAATTGGCATCCGCGCTTAAATATTTGAATTGATTTGGTTGATTGGATTGAGGAAGGAAGTTTATTAAATAGGGTGCTTGCTTTATATGAGAATGATCTTTTTTTGAAATCGGTTTTGGGGTATGGGATGTCAAGTAGAGCATTTAAGGAATAGCGGGTACAGTAGTTGAAGGTGCTATAATTTATAAGTGATTTTAAATAAGTTGGGGCCATGACATTTATAATTTTAAAAGCTAATAAACAGTAGTGATATTTTAATCTTTGTTCGACCGATTGCCAATTTAAAGTCGTAAGAAGTGTACATTGTGGTGTGTCGTAATCCTTATTTAAAATCAATCTCGCAAATCTATTTTGTAACTTTTGCAGTTTCGATAAATTTGTCTTTGAGTAGTTTCCCCAAGCAGTACAACAATAGTCGATATGTGGTAAAATTAATGCAAAATAGAGGTTTACAAGAGTTTTATGTGGTATTAGGCGTTTTATACGACGAATACATCCAATAGAACGAGATATCTTAGTACTTATATATTTTATATGTTCAGACCACGTAAGTTGTGAATCAAGTATAACTCCTAGGTATTTCATTGTTTCGACACACTGTAAATTTGTACCATTTAATTTAATTGAGAGACGATTGTTCTCCAACTTTCTTTTTGATCCAAATGACATCACCATAGTTTTCTGAGGGTGTATATACATCTTATTTATATCAAACCATTTACATATTAAATCAAAGTCATTCTGTAAATTTTCTTGAACTTCAGAAAAAACATTAGAATTATTAAAAATGACAGTATCGTCAGCATAAAGTGATATTTTGGAATTATTATGAAATGTTAAATTATTGATATCATTAATATACAAACAAAAAATCAAGGGGCCCAGAATTGACCCTTGTGGCACCCCGGATTTAACAGTTAAATACTCGCTACAATGATTATCTATAGTAACACATTGTTGTCTACCAACTAAGTAAGATTTAAACCATTCACACACCTTGTTACTCATGCCATAAAAAATTAGTTTATCAAGTATTATTTTATGTGGAATAACGTCAAACGCTTTCCTAAGATCGTAAAATATTGTTCCAGTAATCTGACCTGAGTTCATATTATCAAGAAGGTAATCAGTAATTTCTGTGAGACATGTGGTTGTGGAATGAAGCGGTCTAAATCCAGACTGACGTTCTGATAATAGATTATTTTGGTTAAGGTAAGAATACCTTATGTACGTGGTTAAGGTAAGAATACCTTATGTACGGCTTTCTCTAGAATTTTTGACAAAGAGGGCAGTATTGAAATGGGCCTGAAATTATCCACACTAAACGTTCCTCCTTTGTGTATCGGAGTGATTTTTGCAATCTTGAAATCAAATGGAAATCGTGAAGTTTTTAATGATTGGTTAAATAATATGGTCAGTGGTTTTGCAATGATATCTGCAGATAATTTGAGTAACTTGGGATGTAGACCATCCATTCCTATAGCCTTTTTACAATCAATATTGCGTAGTTCATTTCTAACAAATTCTGATTTGATTTCTTGAAATTCGAAAGAAAAATTGGTTTGAGATAACGTTTGTAAAGAATTGAAATTATCATCTACAATGCTAGAACATGTACCAGTTTGTAGATTTGAACTCACATTATTAAAAGTTTCATTCAATAAACTTGCCACCTTTACTTTGTCAGTTATTATTTCATCATCAATTAGGATTGTGTTGCTTACCTCCTTTTGCCTTGAAGGCAAGAGTTTTTTTAAAACCTTCCAATTTTTGCTCAAATCATTTCCGCATTCTGAGAACTCATTTTTATAATACGCTCTTTCAAGATTTTTGTTTAGGTTATTTGCTTTGTTTCTATAAAACTTGAACTTTTCCCAGCAACAATCACATTTTGTCTTTTTATACCTTTTCTTATAGTAATCACGGTCACGTGCCAAAGTAATATATTCGTCTGTAATCCAAGGCACTCCATTACGTTTTCTTCTGACAGAAATAAAAGGTGCATGTTTATCACTTAGTTTTGTGAACACCGATTTGATATTAGACCACATTTTATCAACTTCAACATTTTCTTCATTAAACTCAGCCCAATTTTGATTTCTCAAGTCCTCTTGAAATTCATTTTCGTTAAAGTTCCTAAAAGATCTAAATTTACATATTTTCGAATGAAGCATTGGATTTTTGCCTTTTACGACTAAAAATATTAAACAGTGGTCACTAAAACCAATGGGCATTACACCGGACCTCAAGTTAGCAATAGAATTCGAGGTAAGTATTAAATCAATGAGTGTACTACTATGAGGTGTAACTCGTGTAGGCTCATTGATTAACTGATTAAGCTGACAAATACGACAAATATCCTTAACATTTTTAGACAATGTATTATCATTTCTCATATTACAGTTGAAATCACCTAGCAAAACAATATTATTTGACAATGACATTACTTTCTCAATATTCCCTTCAAGGACGGTAAAAAATGTACCTGGGCAGGAAGGTTTCCTGTATAAAATACCAACAAAAATCGAACTACTGCTTGTTCTTTTGATTTCTAGCCACATGAGTTCTAGCTCCTTTGTTTCAAGATCTGTTCTTCTTAAGTAATTAAGTTTCTCGTTAATGTAACATCCTACACCACCACCGCCAGTGGCATCCCTGTCATTTCTTTCAATTTTGTAACCATCGATAGAAATCATATGATTTGAAAAATCCTCATTCAACCATGTTTCGGATAGTCCTAAAATGTCGAAGGGGTTTGACATTAGAAATTGTTTTACATCTGTAACTTTATTTCTTAAACTTCTTATGTTAAGGTGTGCTAATTTAATGCCCTTTTCCTTTGGAAAATCACAAAGTATGCTGTATCTATTATCTTCATTCGAAGTAGAATCATGTATAATATTCGCAAGATGAGAATATCCAAGATAAGTTTCTACGGGAGAGATATCTTCTTGTTCCCAAAAGGGAAAATGTTTCAGAGTACATACAGTACATTGCCAATTTTCAAAAGATTCATTCGTATCATCGTATTTGCATTTAGGAATTCCTTCACATACTATATGTGCCCATTTTGTACACGAAGTACATAACAGGGCCTTTTGGTTTTTCCTTACTGCTTTATTACATTTACTGCATGGATATTTAACCATAAAAAAAGAGTCGGTACAAATTTATTCATAAAATTGATTGAAAAAGAAAAAGAAAAAAAAAAAAAATATATATATATATATATATATATCAAAGTGTTCTCAAGTCCTCAAAGTATTGAGAGGAAGCATTGTCCTTTTTTGTCAAGTTTCTTTAAAGTCGAGAGATTTTTCAACAAGCATGTTCATACGCAGGGACGGATCCAGGGGGGGGGGCATAGGGGCACGTGCCCCCCCCCCCCCCCCCCCCCCCGGCCCAAAAGAAAGTGTTAAAATCAGCCCCAAATTCGCCAAAAATGTACTGGAAAACAAAACAAAACAAAAAAGTTAGTGTGCACTCCCCCACCACAGAACGAATTTGCGGCCGACGCGATTTTCAAATATTCGGGACAAAAAAAAAAGGGGGGGGGCTCTTACCCCCCCCCCTTCTATTGGCAGTACAATAAGGAAATTATCAATAAGTGATAAGAGAATGAAAGTGCTTACATTTTATCGTGAAAATCGCAAAGATGAATGAGAGTTGGCATTATTTGAATTAGCAAAAGAAATCAAATGAAATGAAAACAATTTCCTTAAATTTGTTGGGGTGCCTTAGGGAGCCTAAAATTATAACTATTACCATACATTACATAAAATAGATTGTCAGGCATCTATAGAAGTAATGGGTGATCGTTTACGCCATTTACGAGATTAGGTCACTTGTAGTGAAATTGTTGACATTGTTCCTTAACATGGACTGGTGTATCTTGACTTAATAATGAGGCTTTGCGTTTTGACATAACGTGTTAGGTTTATGTATCAGCGAGGTCAGCCCCACCCCTTTCTGTTTTTAAATAAGAATAATTAAAACATGGGGAAAATCTCTCTCTCTCCCTCTCCCCAGTTTTCATTTCTTTGTATTCCTTCTCTTTCTCTGTCCCATCCTCTCTCATTCTTTCTCTCTCTCTTTCTCTCTCGCTCGCTCTTCTTCTTATGTCTCTCTCTCCTCCTCTGTCATACATCTCATATACAGTACATGTACTTTCTTAATTCATTGTTAGAATGCTATGCTAAGTCCACTACTTTTTTGGTAGTATTGCTAATAAATTTAACACATTATTGTCTCTGCAGGCTACTTCGTACCGTATAGCGAGAACCTGGCCGCCAACGCCTCCATCCTCACCCTCCTCGCCATCGCCGTGGAACGCTATTACGTAATATGCACCCCGTTTGAGGCCCACTACATCTGCACCCCTCGACGAACCTTGGTGGTTTGCTTCCTCGTGTGGATCTTCTCTGCGTTGGTGAACATTCCTTTGTTGATGACCATCATCTATGTGCCCGAATGCGTGCATGAAGGTGAATTCCGGTACTTCTGCGGGCCATGGATCGACGAACAGTGGGAGAAGGTCTACGAGACGGGTACCACCGTGATGTTCTTTCTCCTTCCGTTCTTTTTCCTCTCGTGCATCTATTACATCATCGCCAACACCCTTCGTGAGCATAACTACATGATGGCCAACATTCGGGATAATGAATCTGAGAGCGGGAGTGTTCGAACGAAGGCAAAGGATGGGTCAATGAACCTGAAGCAACATGATGCGTCTTTGAAGAAACGCGAAACTGTCAAGGGTAGGAACTGTTTCAGTGAGCTTTTCCATAGGCTAGACTGCGGTTGTTTGTCTCGCCTGGTTCATTGGAAGACACAAGATGAGGGTGATCAGGGGCGTCAAGATGACAGCACCCAGGAAAGGCTGACAGACCTCCATATCATCGCTGAACAGGAAAATCCCTCGCGCGATGATGACGTCATGGTAGCTGCGCTCCACAGTCGAGATGCGGACTGCGGCAGCCGGAGCGCGCAGTCGCCGCCTTTGAAGCGCCAGGACACACCGAGCAGCTGGAAGCAGAAATCTCTGAAAGACAAACCGGCTCATACAATCTACGGGAACAAGATCCAGCGGCATCACACGTCGACGTCAATGACATCCCGCTCCAGCAGGAACTCCGATGCGAAAGGCTCAGTAAAGAGGTCATCGATGACGTCCCCACGTACAGCCAGTGCGATCACCCGCCGTAACCACCAGCGCGTGATCCTCATGCTCGCTAACGTAGTGGTGGTGTTTTTCATCTGCTGGATGCCATACCGTGCAGTCAATCTCTGGGGCATCTACAGCACGGCACAAGAACACAAACGTCTGACCCCACAACAGATTGTTGCGCTCGTCACTGTATGCCGGGTTCTTGTCTACCTTAACTCCGCCATCAATCCTATCCTCTATAACCTCATTTCAACGAAATTTCGAGCTGCCTTCAAGTCCGTTCTCCCGTGCGCGTCGCTTCATGGTCGGAGACGCTCCATGTCTAGTCGGTCTTTGTCCAGTACCTCAAGCTTCCGATTCACCAAGAAGTCTGTTGATCATGCATGCTAAAGCATAACAACGTGACACTTGAATAGGATTAGGGCTGAAGATGATCTGCAATTTAAAGCCCTTTGCCCATGAAGCGTCATTATGCTGACGTAGGATTACTTCGGCAACCTGCACAATTCTGTTTAACGCCTTGTGACAGCGATGCCGTACATAACATGAATGCAAAACATGCAAAATGAACAGTACAATCGATTCGTTGAATTATTCGTGCAAGCGCTAAATGTCCCGAATATAATTATGTTTGAATGGCGCAGGAAATGACGCAATCGAAATGATGCGTCATAATGTGCATTATGGATAGAGACATCAAATCTTTTCTTGCAAGGCATTCAAGATGTCCAACAGTTGCATCACCAACTGCTTGAATTTTGATCGTTGGTGATTTGGTAAGGGTAACCAAGAAGAAAATCCATTATGTTGTTATCGTAGTCATACCATAACATTCCCTTTAAAGTTCTTTTTTGATATATAATCGCGTTAATGATAATTGTTAATGTAAAATACTTTGTGAATCTACATCAGAAGAATGTAATAACCTCGCACATGAGAACAGTTTTATTAGTCCAAAGGTCTCATTTTGCTCACTGCTAAGATGACACTACTAAATGTTTGTAAATAATGTATAAAAAAATATATTAAAGTACATGTACACATTATTATAAACTAAATGTTAAGTTAAATATGTTGGTATGTATATGTGATACAAATCAGACGGGTAATTGTTATACATACAATGTTTTGTTACGTGATCAGTAAAATATGATTAATTCATGAATATGATATAAGTTAAGTAAATGTTGAAATTAACCTTTAATTCCACTATTTCCCACCAGGTTACCTTTTTACTTTCCCCTCCTCATTTTTTCATCCTCAATTAGTATATTTTCCCTTGAATTTTCTAATCACATCTTCAACTATCATGAATACTAATTGTAAAACCTAATGAAGATGGATGGTATGATTATCGAACTACTTTTATACTCTTGCTATAACATGTAGGCGTAAAATCACTAATGCTGCTACTGCTGCTACTGCTACTACACTGACAGCAACTACTACTACGATGATGACAACGACGACTACTACTAATACTACTATTACTACAACTACTAATGCTGCTGCTGCTCCTACTACTATACTACAACGACAGCAACTACTACGACGATGTTGACGACTACTGCTAATACTATAACTAATACTGCTGATGCTGCTGCTGCTACTACTACTTCTTCTTCTACTATACTACTAGTTCTGCTGATGCTGTTGCTGCTCTATTAGTATTACTTTTCTACGCCAACTTTTCTATTACCGATATTACTAGAATACTGTCTACAACACTGCTTACTATTTTTACTGCTATTGTTACTACTACTTCTTCTACTACTACTATTATTACTACTTCTTCTACTACTAAGACTTCTATTACTAATCATGTTACAACTTATATTACTATTACTACTGCTATTACTACTACTACTATTACTACTACTACTACTACTACTTTTATTAATACAAATATTATTACTCTACTTCTACTATTCTACTTACTGCTATTACGAAGCTACTTCTATAACTTTACTAGCTACTACTATTCACAACAACTACTATTACTAATAACAATAATAATATATACTACATGTATATTCTACTACTTCTACTACTACAATGAACACGGCGACGATATATATTACTTCATCTACTTATACGTACTACTGCTACACCAGTGCTGCTGCTGTCGCTGCTACTACTACTGTTGTTGTTTTTTACTTCTACTTTTACTCTATACCGTACTACTATTACTACTACGAATACTACGCATACTACTATCAATACTAATTATACGTACACTACTACTGCCCCTACTCTCAGAATACTACTTTCTTTCCTCCTACAATATTCGTCATAATGTATGCACAATGATGTCTGAAAGTTATCAAGGGTAATGTTATTGTCTCGTTGCCTTGGCATCGCTTTCACAGTTACCTACCCAATTATAATATTTGTGAACTTTCAAATGTGTTCAAACATTCATCAGAACCTCGAGCACAAGTTCAATTTGTACAATATCCATAATTAATCATTTTGCAGTCACTTTCATGCAAATGTATCAAATATTTTGTCTCACTTCATAGTAAACGAGTTTCTTCTGTGTGTTGCGTAATGTGCGTGGTGAAAATGGGGGAAAGGGGGAAAGAGACAAGGAAAGAAAATGAAAGGGGGAGGCATTTCGGACGAGAAGAGATTATAGGACACCTCCTCCCGTACACTCCCGCTGTCGCTCTTGTCCACAAATGTAAAATACAATGTTAGAGGAATAAGTTTATTTTTCCCCATGAATGTATAAGAGTAGATGCGTCAAGTATGCTTGATCTAAATGTATGCAAAATACATGTATGTGTATAATGTGTTTCAGTGTCTTGTTGTGTAAGAACTAGTATCATTAAACATACAAGTGCCAAAAACTCCCTCTGTTTTTATTGTTCAAGTTATTTCATCCAGAATGGTAAAATGGGTTGTCATGTATACTTATTCATTCTCATATTATCCATGCGCTCTTTTGGGGGGAGATAGTCTCTACCAGTAACTAAAATATAGAGAATTTACTTTTTCACACTGAAGATAAAGAATATAAACCTGGAGCCTCCCTGATAAAGCATAATCACCTTCTGAATAGTTATAATAATAATAATAATAATAACAATAACAGGTTCATTTAAATAACGCAGATACTATATAAAAGTACATGTACTCTACTGTGCTTAATAAAAAGTATTAGCCCGGCTATTGCTGAGCCGTCATAAGGCGGTAAAGCATTCAAGGAATTTCTTCCTACTGGGTACCCTTAATTCAACAGTAGAGTGGCAAATGTAGATTAATGTCTTGCCAAATGACATTAAGAGGACCATTTATTACAAAATGTAGTTGTAATGGCTTTGGTTAATTGGTGATACATGTAGTCAATTGTGTTCGTGGTAATGATGACATTAACAGTGGTTGTAATGGTGGGGAAGGTGCCCATGTTAATGATGGCAGTTATAGCAGCAGTAATCATGGGATGTTCAAAAGTAGACATGGTTTTAGGAGGTTGTCGTAATGGTGATATGGTTGCGTTTGTGATGGGTGACCATTAGATTTGATTGTGAGGTTAGTTGTACGACAAATGTTCTGGCAATATCCTTTAAAAGGGCTTTAAAAGTACAGGATTAGGGTTGCAATTGGTTATAACGTTAGATTTAGAGTTAGGGTACCGAAGCTGTGACATCATACACATCTATTTTTTGAATTTCTCAATTTTTCTTCATTTTCTAAAAGAGAGTAAAAAAATAATGTCCAAATGTCGAAAATTAATTGAATAGGCCTATGTTAAGTATTGGCTGATCTATGACCATCTGAATAAATTGATTTCCTATAGGAACTCAGTGTTATTTTGCTCTGGTTCATAACATTGCGAACCAGAGCAAAATAACACTGAGCTCCTTTAGGAAATCTATTTATTCAGATTGTCATATCTCAGCCAATACTGCACATATTCAATTGGTTTTCGACATTTGGACATTATTTTGTATGCTCCTTCGTAAAATGAAGAAAAATTGAGAAATTCAAAAAATAGATTTGTGATGACGTCACACTTCACCACTCTATACGTTCGGTCTAGGGTTGAAGTCGGAAGTTGGTTTGTGTAGGAAATTATTGCAGAGCAAGAGTTGCGGAAGCCGAGTGTTGTATATAGAATCATGTGGTTGAGGTGGTTGAGGTGATTAGAGGTGGTAGGAGATAAGGTAATGGTTGAGATAACAAAAACAAATTGCAAGGAGAACAAAAGTTAGTAAATGTATAATGCCATTTAATGAGTATTTCTTAGCCATTATACATCTCATTCCTGTCCAATCAATTTTCTTCAAAAATATTTTAAGTTGACGGGTGAAGCCTTTTACAAGATTTCATCATTATCAAAATCATTGATAATGCATATACACTGTATAATCAAAATTTTAAATAGGCAAAAAAAAAAAATATGAAGACATTAATGATAAAATAAAAAATAAAAAATACTACAACATATTTATATTTACCTGTTGTAGCAAATGTAGCATAATACAGGCATATCTCAATGACCAGTAGCTTTGCAAACTATTTGTGAATGAAAATTATGTGAAGTCTTATTTCCTATTCAACCATCTCCAATAAATGGTTCAAACTACAGATTAAAATTTGTGACATAAATTACATTCTCATTGAAAAAATAATGATGATGACAACGACCTTTTAAGTGTTAAACAAAGCAGCAACATATTATGTTATTGTGTAGAACAGAATAATGAAATAGTCATCACTGAAGATTCTGAGAGAAAATCACAAATTCCAATACATTTTTGACAGGGGCATGCAAAATTTTGCTAATAAGTACAAAAAGGCAACTAACTTCATTATCTCTTCACAGCCTCCCATCTTTAAAGGGAAAGTCCACCCCCAAAATAAGTTTGTTTCGATAGAGGCAGAATAATAAGAAAATCAGGTAAGTGAAAGTTTGAGCAAATTCTGAATGAAAATAAGAAAGTTATGAATTATTGAAGTTGTGATCAATTAAATACAAATTGGCAACTCTGTGACTTATCATACGAGCTCTCCTTCATTTGCTTTGTGCATAATATTCCATAAAATCATGTTTTCTTCGTTATTGATGACGGAATATATATTTGTTCCTTGCAGGGGGAGTATAGAAACATATTTGCAATTATTATATTTAGGGTGCATGTATGGTTGAAATTTTTCTTGAGGGAAAATGAAAATTTTAGATTTTTTTAGTACTGAGCAAATGGAAGTTGAGCTCGCATGATACGTCATAGAGTTGCCAATTTGTGTTTGATTGATCACAACTTCAAAAATCCTAACTTCCTTATTTGTAATCGGAATTTGCTCAAACTTTCACTGACTTGTTTCTCTCATTTTTCTACTCCTATTAAAACTAACTTAATTTCAGGGTGGACTTTCCCTTTAACATTTTTTAAATAATATTCATCTTCTTAAAGACTAATTTTCAACGAAATTCTTTGCCGTTTGGATTTTTAGATGGTGTTGCATATCACACCTTCTCTTGACACATTCCTTCTTCTAAAGATTGTGGTCAATCAGGTTTATAACTACATGTAATGATTTACAACTGGTATCTTATAATTATCATACACTTCAGCTATCAGCCTAACGAAGTCAAGGTCTAAGGGGTCCAGTGACGTACTGCAAAGCTGCAGATATTGCACAAAGTAATGATGGTACTGGATAGCAAATAGATGTGGTTTGTCAAGTTAAAAGATGATTCGACTGAAGTAGGGCAAAGCTGCCTGATGTAGTCAAATTTAAGATTAATACAGACTAAACAAAATAAAAATAGATAAAATTTAAAAAACAGGGCCCTGTTTAAAAAAACTTGTTATCAATAAATTCTAAAATTCTATGGCGAATTTGCTATCGGTTATTGGAACTTGCTACTGGTAACAAGTTTTATGAAACATTGTCCAGTTGTTGCGTGGCACATATGAGCAGCGCATCTCTAAGTGGAAATATCAATAATCATAAATAACATGGTAAAACCCATCAAGGTAACATGCACATTTATTTGAGGATGAATAAGAATTGAGCAGCACAAAATCCATTTCAGATCATTGTTTGGCACCTTCAAAAAATATGTACATGAGCATGATAATCAACCAATTTCTTTCATTATTGTCTTCATAGAAAGAGTACCAGATTATGAGAAAACAAGTGACTTTACGTCATATCAAACATACTTATTAGTTTGCGAATACATTGAAAGTGCGACAAGAATGGCAAATCGAGTCTTGACAATAATACACTGGAATTTACAAACTGAAACTATGAATTTCTAAAATGATTTTCCCAAAATAAAGTAGGCCTATATAGTTACATCATTCTTTCCATTATACTACAACCGGCTTCTAGTACAGCTACATGCTTATGTCTATTTTCCAACTTTCTAGCATAAACAGATAATAGTTATATAGAGAGGGTGGGAGGTTAGGTCCTTAGAAATGTTCACATTAAATATCACTTACTGCTTTAAATTTTAAAGGCATACATGTAACATGAAACTATATCTACTAATAATGAAATGAATGTTTACATAGCTTACAAGCGACAAAAAAAGGCTTTTCTACTGAAAGTGAATACCTAATATTGAAGTGTCAAGGAATGTAGATTCTAGATAATACTTACAAAAGAAATGGTAAATAATAAAATACCCAGCTTATAAATCATATATGATAAATTGCAGTCACATTGTATTCAAGGCCTTTAATAAATGGACACCTATAGAATGTTATAACAAATAAGGGGTGGGGGACACTATATATTCAGTGTCCACAAATGTATTTGAGTTGCTATTTCAAAGAGCAAGGTAATTAATTTCAATACATGAATACATTCTTGCAATGAATTAAGGTGTCCTTGAATAAATAACATGCATGCTTTTGGCTCCAAAAAAGAATGATGATTTCTGACGATACCTTCTAAAGTATGCTACATTTAAATGCTGCGAGAAATAAAACTAATCTTGAATATATAAATGCTTCTGGTTACACAGTAGACAGGACCAAGTGGTTTCTAAAAGGAAGCCCAAGAATTGATAACTTTGAATAAACTGTTAAAAGAACAGAGCCTTTAGAAATAAATATCTAACAAGAAATACTTGAAATGTTCAAAGCTGAACTGAATGAGAAGGAAAGTAAACATATGACAAAATTAATTAACATTAAATTTAACTTAATTAACAATAAAAACCATTTTAATTATTAACTGATCACAAGGCACTTTCCTACCGAACACTTTCTTCTGTCAGCTGTGCACCATAATGTGAGGACTGAGGATGCTTATTTAGAAATCAAAATTCACATAACCAAGGCTCTCTAATTTCAAAACCATTTATGCAATAATTTTTATAGCACATAAGAAGACTTTTTCAATATTTCGCCCATTCAATAAAGAGCATTATAACACACAAGAGCTGTATACAATGATGAAGGTGAATAAAAAGATTGACACATGCATTATCACTATTATCATAAAAATCCTTATAATTTCAACAGTGATATGCAGAATGTCGGTTATCCTATAATCACAAGCATGACCCTGGAAAAAATTCAGGTCATTATCATCATCTTTTTTTTATCATCATAAACACACTAATCATTATCATCATTATCTTCATCATCACCATCATCATCAACACCATTAACACAAACATTATCACATAGTAAACAGTGACACAAGTTCATGTTCAAACAAAACATACCGTTTACTTGTCGAAAAAAGACTTACATGTATTAACTACCGGTATTAGTAATGATGGTCAGTACACTTTCTGATGTTTGTACTGGCAGGGATAATAATTATGAAGTAATAAAATACAAAAATCTCTCTCCAAAATCTTACTACATCATCAAGAATAATAATAAGCCAGTTCACGGATAGCTGTCAAAGGTCAAATGAGACATATCCTGTAATGTTTATAATCGCTAGGCATGTATTCACGTAGTGCACACAGGTTATAGTGGTACGCAAGATCTTTCTTTGCTTAGCATTTTTTCCATCACTTTTCTACTCTTCACCTAATATATTATCTGAATTTATGAAGTGGAAAAAACTATTTAGAACAGCATCTAAGTTCCAGGGAAACAGAGGGACTTTCCAGATACGTAGTGCAAACAGGGTGAAGTGGTACGCAAGATCTTTCTTTGCTTAGTCTTTTTTTTCCATCAGTATTCTACATTTCTTCTAAAATATTATCTAAATTTATGAAATGGAAAGTTCCAGGGAAATAGAAGGACTTTCCAGACACCTCTATGCTGTTGAATACTCCAGAACATCCTCCCCGTTCTCCACCTCCAGCTCCTTGTGTACAGGTGTCAAAGGTCAAATGAGACATATATTGTAATGTTAACAATCGCTAGGCATGTCTACACATAGTGCACACAGGTTGTAGTGGTATGCAAGATCTTTCTTTGCTTAGTCTTTTTCTCCATCACTTTTTTACTTTACACCTAATATATTATCTGAATTTATGAAGTGGAAAAAACGGTTTAGAACAGTATCTAAGTTCCAGGGAAACAGAGGGACTTTCCAGATACAGTCAAACCTGCTTTAGTGACCACCTGTATAGAAAGACCACCTGTCTACAAAGACCACATTTTTTGTTTCCCTTGAAAATGGTTCCTTATTGAAACATGTACTAAAGGAACCTGTACATACAGACCACAAGCCTATAAAGACCACTTCTCTCGTCTCCCTCGGTCTTTATAGACAGGTTTCACTGTACCTCTATGCTGCTGAAGACTCCAGGACATCCTCCCCATTCTCTACCTCCAGCTCCTGGTGTACGAACATCTTACTCCCTCCTGCTGCGTACTCCTGCACGGTGTCTCCGGACCCTTCAAGGATCCACTTGGTGGTGAGGAGACCCTCCACCCCGACCGGTCCCCTGGCGTGGATCCTGGTGGTGCTGATACCGACTTCAGCTCCTGAAGGAAATTCATGACAGAAACGGGTACATTAAGTCATTAGCCAGATTGTAAAGAAATATTGAATTAATACTATCACATCGCATTGCTGGTTAAAAATAGTCATTAGACAAATAGGCACTGCTGAACAGGACTGGTATATTTCTACCTGAAGGGGAATTCCAGAATGATATGACGTTGATTTCAATAAAAGCATAAAAATGGATGATTCAGATCAGTGTAAGGTTGAAATTTTCTAGAAAATAAGGTATGAGTTTTTATACTTGAAATTGATCACACACAAATTGACAACTCTGTGATGTAACAACAACAAGAAATCTAATAATGACTGTATTAATATTAAAAGAGTAAGGTATTTTTACAAATTACTGAATTTGTTGATTATTACAGGATTTAGTAAGCCAGTTCTTATATACTGTATATTATAATCCATTTATCAATCAGCTTTCAAACTTCAACATGACACAACTGCATAGAAGTACAAGTCTGCTATCAAAACACAGTTGTTCAACACTGTTTACATAATGCTATCCATGTACATATATATTCAGTTTTCGTTGTAATCTAATCTCCACACTTTCAACATGTTGAATAATTCGGTCTACTCCATTCCATATCAATTTTAACATGTGTTTTCAAGCATTCTGAACCGTCTCTCTTTGTAAATAATCCTGAACATCTGTTTTATTTTCTAGCATCCCAGGCACATACTCTATACCATATTATCCTGACCATGTCTTAGCTTTTCCAGCAACTTGTGCATATTGTGAACCACAATTATTGTTATTGTCATCATTATTATCATTATCTTCATAATCATCATCATTATCATTATACTCATCATCATCATTATTATCATCAACATATTAAATCATTGTTGTAATTATTAGTAAAAGTATTATTATCATTACCATCATTATTATCATCATTATTACCACTATTGGTATTATTATTATTCTATCACCAACATCATTATCATTATTATGTTAGACATTAATAGCCCTTTTACCCCTCATAGAATACAGCTCATTCTTAACACCATAAAAAGACAAGCACTTCCATAAATGACAAATCAGTAAATCAACTCCATAGAATAATCATTAGGATCTTGATTTTCAACATTTTAAAACTAACCACAATCACATCCTGGGCCAAACTGTGACCTAGATTCCTCTCTGTTTACCCAATCAGTGTACATTTCACCTGAATTGAAAATTCATTAGCTGTACATTTCATCCTGCTTGAGAGTATATTTCATCCTTTGATTGACAGGTGGCATGTCATATGAAGATCTGTTTGTTGATTTTGTGTTGATTTCGTACCCTCACATTCATTGGTAGTATATTACATCCTGTGCTTTGTTCTTTTGAGTACATTTCAATATTCATTGAAGGACACTGGATATGACCTTCAACAAGGTTCACAATTAGTTATCCTTACATAATCATGAATAATCATATATTTGAATATGGGAATACATCAAGATGCACTCTCTCTGTCAATGAAATTCGTTTTGAAGGATTTTATTTGATGGGATTAAATATGATATGAAGTGTATCATGTATAACAAATTTTGTATATATATATATATCAAACAAGGAGAAACATACTGCAGATAGCCTCTTGGGTCCACCAGGTATTATCAATGGACAAACATCTGCTCAAAATTCACTTCATTCATACTGAATTATAACCATTGACTCTTTGTTTGCAGGGTATCAATTTCTGATGAAGTAGCTGCCGGTACATCTTATAATTCAGTACTGGAGAAGAAAAATCGTAACAAAAAGAATTTGGATAGAATAAGAAACCATCTAATTATATGAAAAGCTAATACAGCTCATGTATATTTTATTTTCTCCTGTTTTATTTTTGTTCCCAACATAATACGGTGTTCAGACATATGCTGCAGCAACAACTGCCTGGTTTTATTTTATCAATGATATAGTGTAAGGCAGAGGGATGCAATCGGTGTCAAGTTTGGTTCAGAACGAAGATTAAGTAGGGTAAAATGTTTGGTATAGAGTTGAATTTATGAAGATTGAGAGCAAAGCAATCATTAGCAGAGCAAAATACTTAAAATGTCCAAAGTTAGAAACATACCCAATCCAAATCGGTATCCATCAGAGAAACGAGTGCTGGCATTGTGGAAGACACAGGCACTGTCCACGTTCTTCATGAATTCATCCGCTGTCTCTTCTAAAATGTCAAAGACAAAAAAAGAAAATGAGAAAAGATAAATATGTTTCACTGTAACTTTTATCGTCACTAAAATCTTCTTCACTGAATTGTGCTGTGACAGTTTAAAGTATGTTTGACAAACAGTGAAAGAAATATTACAAAAACATTTTTATTAAATTAAGATTTGATGAAGAAAAACAATTACGAAAAAAAGAAAAGAAAAAGAAAATGTCAACTCCCAAATAGTACTCCCAAATAGTACTTCTTCAAAGCAACCTTAAAATAGTTGAAATATTTCTAGTCATGTGACAAGCTCTCAACCAATCAAAAGCCAGGATATAAAGATCAATATTTAGGTGTGGTATTCCACTTATCTATGAAAGGTTATATGGTAGTATATACATTTTCTTTACAATTACAGATTTTTGCAAGACATTTTCGAGGTCTGACTTTAAAAGATTTGAACAAATAAGAAACATAATTTAAAAGAGTACTAGTTTTTGCGCCCCCAAAAATTGATGAAATAAAGTACATTTGGTATCATTAGAAATCTCCAACAAGTTCATGAACACCATTTTGCTCTGCAAGATACATACATGACCTAAGTTAAGCAGGAATCCATCATCGATTCTTGAGATAATGCGATCACAAGCTATTTTTTGCATACATAATCAGCCCTGTGACCTTTGACCTTGTGACCCCAAATCTAATCAGCTCATTAGTTCTGCAAGATACATACATAACCCAAGTTTGACAGGAATCTATTAATCAGTTCTTGAGATAACGCGATCATGAGAATGGGACGTACGGAGGGACAACCCGAAAATAATGCCTCTGGCTTCTTTGCAACAGAGGCATAAAACGTGGCAAATGTGCACTAGCTGTAAGAGTTAATAAGGAAAGAATACAGAGAACTACTGACCATTATTTGTAACAATCACATCAGTATGGGAGCTGCCATGTTTATGGACATGGTTGATTGCACCTGTGACGTCGTCAACTATTTCTACTGCGCACTCCAAGCCACCGTACTCGATGCTCATCGAGTCTGCCTCCCGAGGTCCAAACTTGAGGGATCGGGCCAGGCGAGGGCCTGGGTTGAATTTGACCTGATATGAAAATAAAATGAGGAAAGCTTGGATGAGTAAATTTACTTTTGAATTTGTTTTAAAAACTGTGGCCTTTTCAGTACCATCCAGTGTTCAATTAACGAATGAGAGAAAAATTGTAATTAACTCACACAAACTTACTGTTATATGGCACCCACGAGCATGAATAAGTGATCAATATGTATTTTTAATTGATGTAGATAACAATGACGTGAAAACATACATGTTGGTGAGGAAGCTAGTTCTAAATGCAATTATTAAAAAAAACCTTTGTGTAGGCTTATTACTCATTCTTCTCAAAATATAGTAATGCCAGTCTCAATTCATCATACATTTTGTTAAAGGTACTATGTCCCATTTGCAGGCCAAAAAATGAAAAAGTTAAATTCCAACTGCATTTGAAAGATAATACTGATTTAGAACTTCCCTAAAAAAGCTGGGGCTTGAAAATGTCTTCAAGTGGGAAAATAACGACTATTAGTTGTCAAATCGACTTTAGGGCTATAGAGCCCAAAAGTAATAGTCTTGATTTCAATCAGTTTAATCTTGGCCATCACAAGAAGTGGGTTATTGATGTAGACAAATGCTCATGTACCCTTTACAACTCTTTTCATGTATGTTATTACAAAAGAAGAAAACTAGATGGAATTTTGACTGCGCGCAGTCAAAAATGATGCCTCCGCCATAGAGCAACTTTACAAACCAAAACGGAAGCAATTTTTAAAATTCAAGTTTGATTGTAATCCATCTGTCGGTTTTAATAATAATGCATTCACAAGCTATTTATAGTCATACATAATGAGCCCCATGACCTTTGACCTGATGACCCTAAAATCTAATCAGTTAATTGGCTCTGCAAGATACATATATACATGTCTTGAGTTTGATAGTAATCTGTCTATTGGTTCTCATTATAATGCGATCACAAGCTATTTGTGCATACATAATGAGCCTTGTGACCTTTGACCTCGTGACCCCAAAATATAATCAGTTCATTGGCTCTGTTAGATACATACATGACCCAAGTTTGGCAGGAATCCATTGACCGGTTCTTGAGATAACGCGATCACGAGCTATTATTGTAGACATAATGAGCCCTGTGACCTTCGACCTCGTGACCCCAAAATCTAATCAGTCCATTGGCTCTGTTAGATACATACATGACCCAAGTTTGGCACGAATCCATCGATCGGTTCTTGAGATAACGCGATCACAAGCTATTTTTGTATACATGAGCCCTGTGACCTTTGACCTCCGACCTTGTGACCCCAAAATCTAATCAGTTCATTGGCTCTGTTAGATACATATATGACCCAAGTTTGGCAGGAATCCATTGATCGGTTCTTGAGATATTGCGATCACAAGCTATTTTTGAATACATAATGAGCCCTGTGACCTTTGACCTTCGACCTCGTGACCCCAAAATCTAATCAGTTCATTGGCTCTGCAAGATACATACATGATCCAAGTTTAGAGAGAATCCATCAATTGGTTCTTGAGATAACGCGATCACGAGAACGGGACGTACGGACGGACGGACAACCAGAAAACATAATGCCTCCGGCTACTTTGTAGCGGAGGCATAAAAAGCCAGTCAGTCACTCAATAGTGTCTGACAGTGAAGTCTAGCAAGTAAACGGGTTTCCTTGCATAATTTGAATTTGAGGACACTGCTAACGTTTAAATTTCACAGATAGGACATACATGACATATTCATAATTCCTGCAAAGTTCTACAGAATTTGAGGTTGGCTGCAAAAGGGACATAGTACCTTTAATATCTGTAACAATATCTAAAAGCTACTTTTAAATGAATGTGACAAATCATTAACAAATTGTTTTAAAAACAGTGTAAAATAATTCCTGTAAAACAATTCCAGAAAAATATACCCCGGTATGTGTGCTTTTAAGAGATTCTGACATACATAGAATTACAGATCCACATTAGCAAATATGGCCAAAATAACTTTCTACATACATTTTCTGCTCTCAGCATATCGAGGATATCTTCAAAGACTTGAGTATGTCTGAACTTCTTGTGGATGAGTAGCGTCTCCATTGCGTTGCAGGCGGCTGGGTAATCGCACTTAGAATCGCGGACTGTCATAAACGGAACAAAAATATCATTATACATAAATTGTAAACAAAGTGTACACCTACTTCATACGCAAACAGAAGATGGGCATGACATCAGTTCAAAACAATTGAAACTTGTGACATTATCATGCAAGTTGCACTTGATTCTACTCTGTGTGATTCAAGAAAATCTCATGTCTCTTTCTGGCACATGTAAAATGCTCATGACTGATTTCTATAAAGTTTGTAGTACTGCTAAATAAATATTGGACTTGTATACAAAGAATATGACACAAGATAAATTGTTCAACAGAGTACAAGTCAGCATTCCAAATTGTATTAGTGTTTTGTTCTTATTTTTACCTTTTAATTTGAAATGTCCTGCATAACATCACCCTTGAATTGGAATCTATGCCCACTGATAGTGCAAATGATTCTCTGCTCATGCAGGCTGTCATTTCACATCTAAGTATTCTCTCTTTCTCTATCTCTCTCTCCCTCCCTCCCTCCCTCCCTCCCTCCATACCTCCCTCCCTCCCTTCCTCACTCCCTCCCTCTCTCCATCTCTCTTTCTCTTCCCCTCTTTATCTCTCTCTTTCAAATGCAAGTTTTAATGATGCAAGTTCTTACTAATCTTCAGGGCCATGTCGAGATCCGCCTCCTCGTCGATGTAGACATGACAGATTCCCTCGCTGTGTCCGAGGACTGGGATACCCTCACTCTGCTGCTGAATGAGCTGAACCATCTCCTTGGAACCTCGTGGAATGACCAGGTCAATGTCGTCGGACATCTTCAGCAAGTCACCGACCTGCTCTCTGGTACTGATCTGTGAAGGGTTGGACGTCAAGTTTATATATGTTCATAAAGATTGGGAGCCTGATTAGTTAGTCACAGTCACACATTCAACAAATATGAAAGTTATAATTGAAAGGCCTTTAATTGAATTGGTGTGAGTTCTATTACATTTAATTTTGATGAGTTGTACTAAAGGTGTTGAATATGGTTGCCACATTAACATATTAAATATTAAAATCCACTACATGTTCAATATCACAGATTGATGAGATGCTCAAACTTTAATGAACATATTCAAGAAAGCTCAAAAAGTTATATGAAATTTCAATTCTCAATGGTGATGGAAACTAGTATCAAGTAAAAAGCTCATGCTTCAAATGGGTCATACGATTATACATTCATCAACATTATCAAGCATCGTAAGGCAATAAACGTACAAGTCCAAGTTCTACTAGATACGGGTTGCATGACACATCCTCCGCAAAAACTGCTTAGCAATAAATATGCTTCACTATAAAACACTTAACACATTCCTGACTTCAATCCTGGACCATACACAACACCTCGCCTAAAATCTAACCCCAACCTAAAATTCAATACCACTCCAACCCTAACGCTACATCCTAGACAAAATAAAGCCCAAAGCAATAAGCCAGTTCACGGTCGCAATCTGAGCATGAGCAGAAAAAGGTCATTGCAGAACAAATTGTGAAATACACGGAGACGAAATACTGGATACGTGCTCATGAAAGTTATGTAATCATTATTCATTTATGCACTCCATGATACACAGGTGGAAGTATTCTTTGAAAAAGGGGGAAAAAAGGGCTATTTATGTAGCACATCCATCGCTGTAGGAGTGATTATTTCAAAAATTTACAAAGTGGGACCTCTTCATGTTTTGAAGATCTGTGGATATTCGGGGTCATTGCAGTAATGTGCTAACCGTGAACTGGTCTATTGTCTCAACAAATGTTTGATGATCAATGATTGTTTTACCCGACTGCTAAGAAAGCATGTACATGCTTGTACAGTCAAACCTGCTTTAGTGACCACCTGTCTACGAAGACCACCTGTCTACAAAGATCTAATTTTGTGCTTCCCTTGGGTGCTCGCTGTAGACAGGTTTGACTGTATTAAAGAAAACAACCAGGAGACTGACGGCTTTAGGTCCTCTCCGATGGACTTGGTAATGAGGATTTATGCCTTAGCAAAGGGCACAAGCGCATTGACTTGGTTTCGAACCTGGTTATGAGACTGCTACTCTACCACTGAGCCATCGCGCCTGATCAATGTCAGGGCACCAAAGAAATTGCAAAATATGCTCTTACCAGTGCTACAGCATCTTTGGCATCATGCATCTCCAGGGCTTCTTCTACTAGAGAGTGTAGCACCTCATTACTATAACTTGCTTCCTTGCCTCCCTTCAGGAGTAGACCATTGGCACTGCTGATGGCCAGTGCTGCTACCTGCAATATAAAAGTGAGATCCATCTTTTGAGTTATGGGTTTCAAGCTGATATAAGAGAACTTTCCAATTAAAACTTACAAAAACTAAATATGAACGCACATTTCACCCGAAACAAAATGTTGAAGAACAGATCGTAAAAGCTGCTGCATATCCTACAAGCTACAAAAATAAAAAATTAAAAAATTCCATTTTCAAGAAGCATAAATATGGAAAGAGAATGTAGAATCTATTTTTACTTGTATTGTTCTTTGCCTGGTCCAGCAATAAAGAGTAAAATCACCTTGGAAACCTTTTCCCGTTGGCTAAATTTTCATTTTTATATAACACACCTCTTCCATAAACTCTAGCCTGAGATATCTCCTTGTTCCACAAGTTAGCTTGTTCATAGTTTTTTCATCATTAGCTTAGCAGCAGGGGATAATCAAATTCCAAAAAAGAAGAAAAGAGAGAGAGAGAGAAGAAAAGATATAGAGGGAGAAAAAGGAAAAAGGGAGAGGGGGAAGGGAACTGAAAAGAAGTGAAAAGAAGAGGGTACGACTACGCTCTACATCCTCCCCTGGCCTTGGTAATTTCATTCACCGAGTAGGACGGGTGCCCCCTCTTCTTTCCACTCTCCAGTGATGTTCATAGAATTTATGCAACAGATTGCGAAATGTTGGCCTACCTGCGGCAGACAGTCTGGCCTGGACTCGAAGATAACCATGAGCACTCCGATCGGCACGGTGACCTGTCGCAGCAACATGCCATCGGACAGCAATGTCCTCTTGATCTCTCGGCCAACATTCTTGTGAGAGGTGGCCGCAATCTGCCTCAGACCGTCGGACAGGCTCTTCAGCTTGGCATCGGTCAGCGCTAGTCTGGACAGGTTAGGTCCAGTCATATTACCTGTGGCAAATCAGAGAAAATCAGTGGATCAATGATGTATGTAAAAGGAAGAGAGTAGTGAAGAATTTAAATTTCTTGTAACACTAAAACATTAGAATGACATCAAAGTCTTAAAGTGTATCAATCACCTAAACAAATTAATTGTATGTACTGGTAGCTAGAATGTATCAAATCAGCCTCAAAATTCTTTAGGTAAACGGTTAAGGAGTGCGGAGAAAATAAAGGATAACATTAAAGCCAGCGTACAGGGCTTGCACGAAACCCAGGTCGGACGTGGATTCCGTGTGAGCCTTTTTCTATGCATGTGCGTACGCATAGATTAAGTAGTCTACTCCACAATAAGTTTTAATATTCACTTAGAATGTATACGAATTGCAATATCTCTTTCTAGAAGTAATATTTGAAGCTAATATTTTGGTAATTGGTACACTTTAAGATTCTCTTCTGACAAAGTACAAGGAAAAAATGGGAAATACCAAATGGTAAATACCAAATGGTATGCTCCATATTTCCCATCATTCTTGTACCAAAAATTATGTAAAAAGTCGATTTTCAGTTCAATATCAGCTCCAGTAACAGTTTTAAAAAGTCAGATGATCTAGCAACATGCCTGATTAATTTCCAACTATTAAACTACGAGGAAAGTCACAAAAATGCATGTTGGATATCTGTGGCTATCATGATGCAGCCATAAACATTATACAATTGACGGGTAGGCGGTTAATATTTAAAAAAAATTACCACCCAAGTGAAGTTAGGATTAAAACTTACCATGAAACCACTGGTTATAAGATCACATTTCCTAAACTCTATTCTAAAAATTAAATATTTTTTCCACGGTTACTCACTTAGCCTAGCCTCATCAATGTCCCTCCTGTTAGCCGCCATGATGGTTGATGACCTTTCAATCAAGAGGTCAGCTAGACGTATTATTACCTCAGCTCTCTGAAGCAAGGAAAACAAAATAAAGATTCTAGATTTATCTTTTATTAGTAACATTGTAGTACCGTCAATTGTACCTTGTAATGGTTTTGATAAGCATCACTATACTTATCACATGTACCCTGTAAAGTGTTGCGAAAGTAGAGAATCTATCCGACTTATGCAACAGCTTTTGATGCTTTCAGTGAAACCTGTCTTTAACCCTATTTTAACTGGGCTATTTCAGACCAGGTTTTTCTGGGGGGGGGGGGGTCAATTTGACCCCCCCCCCCAAGATCTCGGCTGTTTCACTGCCCATTGCCGCAAAAATTTGCATACATGTCAAGTGAAGTGTATAGAATACTATGGTAATTTCAATTTTTTGAAAAATTCACTCATTTGCATATTTATGGTAATTTATGCAAATAAGGTCATAAAATTCACATTTTTGCCCATAAATCATACATTATTCATAGTTAAGCATTTTTTTTAAATTCAAATATTTGTTAGACCATTTGGAATAATAATACAACACAAAGAATTGGAAGAGCCACGTTATTCCTTATGTTATCTCTTGTTTTGATAATTTCTTATGTATTTCATTTGTTTTTTAACTTATGTATTTTATTGTTTTTGTTGTTTTATTTCATTTATAACTACAATTCAACTATTTTGACCCCAAAACAAACACCTAAACTTTAAAAAAGACTAAATAACCAATGTTTTATCTCTTTTTAGGAAAAATGACATTTCCATATGTTTTGTACACAAATCACAAAAATGAGCGATTTTCGGGCTGACAGGCGAAGACAAAAGGTCATGTGACTTTGTAACTATAAGTCTGATTTTCGAAAAAATTGTTTAAAAGATGCGTAAGACTCAAAAGAAAAAAGTCATGAAAGGAAAATATTATATCTGCCACGGTTTCGGAGTAGTCCCGAAATTTCTACAGGGGGGGGGGGGGGGGGCAAATTGACCCCCCCCCCCCCCCAGTTAACGTAGGGTTAACCCTCATGGGCAACACCATTCCTGCATCATTTTTATACTGGACTCCAAAGAGTGACTTTGTTTCGTTGATATATAAAGGCAACTGTTTCTGCTTCTGGACTAAAATATAGACCCTCTTAGTATGAAAACATTTTCCATTTGCACGGTAGGGGTATTACAAAATGAAAAGACCACGAAAGACAGCACTTATTTTCTCATGATGGGAATAGTTAATAAATAAACACTCAAAATGTGGCTTTCATCATGAGGTGACCACAAAGGAGTATATTGGTGAAGGCCCTTGATTTATTCTACAGAAAGGTCCTGGATTTGATCCTTGCTTGGTTTGTATATTTCATTTGTCCCTCTTCACCCAAATGTATCACATGGTTACCTGGTAATGCTGAGATATATATTGCAGGACCGTCTGGAAGAATAATGTTGATATTGATAAGGCTACCTTGCGTAAATAAAACCATAACACTAAATTATTACATCTTTGTGGTACCTGTTCGGAAGTGAGTGCCTGGAGTTGCCAGCCACCGTCTCTGGATTTGATAGCCTGCATCTTGTCAGATTATTTACCTTTCCTTCATCTTCACAACTTGATCATGATATTATATTGAATACTTTTCAATGAAGATATAATGTTCCTATGCAGCAGGGAATAATTTTCCTGGTATCGCATCGCAATTTGCTATGCATTTTTGCATGACTGCTATACAAAATATCTTTTGTGTAGCAATTTTCTTCCATAGAAATGTACAGAGTTTCATTTGAAATATTTATCCATCGGCTGAAATTGCTAATCAAAAAATTTGAGGAAAATTATTCCCTGTGCAGTAAAAAATTTATTAAGGAGAATATAACAGGCCGGGTATATGATATTGAGACATAAGTAGTACCTGTTCGGAAGTGAGTGCCTGGAGTAGCCTGCCACCGTCTCTGGCTTTTATAGCCTGCATCTCCGGGGACACGCCTGTGGGTTTGGTCTCCGTGAAGAAGGTGCCCACCTTCCGCCCGTTGAGGATGTTCAGGACGATGTCGTCCCTGTTCATGCCGTTGCCGATCACGACGGAGCAGCCGCGCTCCAGCGCCCAGTTGGCTGCTTTGACCTATCAAGTGGTAAATACAGTGAAACATACTTTAGCACCCACCTGTTTAAAAAGACGATCTATCCATAAGAAAAGCGCTACTCAGTGAAGTCTGTCATATAATTACAAGTACCTGTGCAAAAAAAAACATCTGCTCACTAAACTAAATATATTGTCTTCCACTGTCGTTATATACAGAGGTCCTATTCTGAAAACGATGTTATCTTTAATGTAATAGAAAATTATGTAAATTGTCACAACAAATTCAAAATGCACAGAACTAAGACTTACCATTGATACTTGCGCGGATATCTCTTTTGATTAACAAGCTTTGCTTTGCGCAGACAATAACAAATGGCATGTTCTAAATTTGATTTGTTACAACATTTCACATTATTCTGCTAAAATTAAAAGATCATTTTATACAGTATGATAGAATATTTTGTATACGGTAGTCACCTTCTGTGGCTTAATCATGCATGAATATTTGGAATGTATCATGTTCTGAGTAAAATGATTTATTCAATTTATTGTGATAAATGAAGTAAAAGGCATGCCATAAGAAAGAAAGTGTATTTCCCGACAGACTATGTCTAAATCCAAGCTGTCCATAGATCTGCCTTCTCCAAATGTTGATTCTGAAACCTAGGATCTATGGATTTCAAGCCCAACCCTCAAATCAATTTGAGAATGCCCCTCCTATTCTGTTTATTCAGTATTAAAGAAGAAAGACATTGCATTACAATACGTATGCAGAGGGCAAATCTCTGCAGAATCTATACAAGCTAGTCATACTTGAATGAGAAATGTTGAAGTTATGATTTACTGATACATGTAAAACATGCTTGTCTGGCAGCATTGTCTATATGTATATATCCCCTGTCACGCCAACGAGACCGACACCAACCAACAACAGACCAAACAAAGAATTACATAGCCACAGATTGGCAAGAGTCAGTTGGTTTGGACTTGGTGTGGAGTTGGTTTGGTCGAGGTATTGGCAGATACCTGACCTAGTTTAACATGGTAACATATTACAGTCAAACCTGCCTTAGTGGCCACCTCTATACAAAGGCCACCTGTCTATAGTGGTCAGTTTTATTGCCCCCATTAAGGAGGAAACGTGTCTTGAAGAGGTTGTCTTGAGAGGTCACCTGTCTATAGTGGCCACTTTTTGTGTTTCCCTTGGGTGGCATTAATAGACGGGTTTGACTGTATATGCCTACAAGCCAACTAACCTTTGATTCCATACCGCCAAGCCCAACACGAGAAGTCCCTTTAAACTCGATGAAAGCTGTGTCTCCAGGGTAGACCGTATCTAGGAAGGACGCCCCCTCTTGGCCAGGAGGAGCGGAGAAGATGCCGTCGACATCGGAAAGCAGGACGAGTAGATCAGCATTGATCTCGATGGCAAGACGGGCTGCAAGGCTGTCATTGTCCTTGATACTAATGACCTTTACATAACAAAATACATAAATGATTAGTAATCCGTGAAATATAAATTACATTTTATCATTAGTCAATAGTTAATACCAGATGGAAGGCAAGATGGGCTGCCAGGCTGTCATTGTCCTTGATACTAATGACCTTTAAATAACAAAATGAATTATATGAATGATTAGTATTCCATGAAATATAACTAGAAAGTATATTAGAATTTTTTAATCACTGCTTTTTATCAGATGGAAGGCAAGATGGGCTACTTACTAGCCTGCTGTTGTATTTGATACTAATGACTTTTATATAACAAAGGAATAGTGATAAGTATTCCATGAAATATAGCTTGAAAGTTTATTACACATCGGTTGCTTCTAGTTTGTACTTTATCAAAGGCACAACAAGCTACTAGGCTGCCATTGACATCGAAACAAAAGACCTTAATATAATGTGTTATGATTAATAACTCCATAAAACTTATCCAAAAGATATTTCACACTATATCCTTAATTGATATATAATATCTATGGCAAAATGGGGAACTAGGCTCTCCCTGTACCTTTTAAAGGAATGACCTACAGTGTGTCAGTCATGGTTACTGGTCCATGAAATAAGTCAAGAAAGTTTATCACACTGGAACCAAAAATGCATTAACTCATCACAAGTGTAGATTGATTGCGCTTTAGATGTCAGCAGCCTGTGTACCATATCTGCTTTTCCTACAGTCTTGAAACCATGTTCTGTGGTCAATTTGGCTTGATTTATTGATAATACAGCACTATGTGCATTTCAAGGTTACTTGTACCATCTTGTACATGGTAAGTAATATTGAATAGCAAATAATAATAATAAAGTTGGCAGAATGCTTTTAGCGTGAATAAATACACAGGGGATAGAACTGTCCCATGTTGAAAAATAAATAGATTTAAAGACAAAGAAATTTAAATCAAGAAAGGGAGGGGGTGGAATATGGAATATCTACGATCTGTTATCAATTATTTCTTAATATTTTGTGAAATAACATAGTGAAGCAGCATGCGTCGATATGAGGAGTTAAATTTATAAGCCTTGAAATTTCTCAATCTTGAACCCAATGATGTTCTGTGTTATACTGACTGTGTATTAAAATATATAGAAGACTTGTAAGCAGAGAGAAATTGTAATGTTAGGTGAAAAATGATTAACTCATATCCTGCCATGAGACTGCCAGCGCACTATTGTTATAGTGCCGTGTGCCCGCGACCACGCTATCGATTGATTGCTACGTTTATGCTAGCGAGCTACTGCTTGTCTGCTTTGTGCACGCTAGCACGCATATGTAATGTCAGTTATTGTTTATGCCAATTGCACCGTGCTGAGTGCTTTTGCAGCGCTATTGAAAGTACCATCGTGTGCATCAGATTAACGGCTTTTGATTACACGTCTTCGTCTACAACAGTCAGATTGGATTTTCTTGAGTAATTTAGCGATTTGTTTTTGATATCATATATCATCATTATGCCTCCCCATCGCAAGAAACGGGTATGCTTCATTGACCCGTATCTGGTGCGAGAGATGCTTATTTACCTCAGCAAAATTACAAATTGATGACATGATATTGGTATCAATGGAAAGAGGGTGAAATTTCCTACAACTTTCATGTACAATGTTTATTTATACAACATACGAATGAGAAGTTATGGTGGATCGAACATAGTAAAGATTTTTTAAAACACGAACTTGAACCAACACTAAAATTAACTTGGCACACAGGGGGATTTGTGGCTGGCACAATAGGGATTAGCACTGTGGCACTGGGTGCATTGTATGGGTGGCAGCTTAAGAGTTAATGACTAAAGAGGAATGTGAAAGAAATGGTCTAAAAGTTATTGACAAAGGTTGATCATGTAATAAAGAAGAATAGTTGTGTATGGCGAGGTTCTTGAGAACAAAGTGACTCAATCATGCTGAAAATCACAAGCAGTGAAAAAATCACTGCGCACATATATGGATATGAGGGACTATGCATACATGTGGCATCAAAATTTGGTCCAAAGTTTTATACTATTTATATTTATATTCAGAATATGAGGGCATGCAAAAGTATTTCTTGTCATGTGACATTGCTACTATGATATTCTTTCTCATTGGAAAGAAAAGAATAAGAGAAATGTTTCACCTTGGCTGGAACTCAACTTTCTTTTGAAATATAGTATTAGAATTTGAATGGGGTTACATACTGTACATGTACATGTATACAAGCTTGAGTTTAACCAATGGAATCTAACTAAGGATGTTTAAATGTGATGGGCAAAGGAAGAAGAGGATAGTATTATAAACGGAATAATGCAAATATAAAAGTTGCACAGTATCAAAGGAGAACTGTCCATGTTACTACGTTAGAGTGTGTAGTCCTGCCATGTTATGAGCCAATAAGTGGGTGATAGTGTCTATGTGTGTATGAGAAAAAAGTATAAAAAGTGCCCCAACGAGTCCGACGACCTCATCAGTGGACCACTATTAGTCCTTACCCCTGTTCTTACCCCGGCCAAGTCCTTGTCCTCCTCTGGGGGTGGGACCACCGCATCGTTGGAGTTGATGATGGGGATGATGTTCATCCGCAGCAGCTCCTGCATGGTGCCCCGGAGGTTGCTGCGGGTGTAGTCGTGGTAGAAGTCTGGCTTGGTCACCAGTACCTGTGGGGGGAGAGGGATGTCATAAATTGTTTAAAGTCATCAGTTTGTCATGTGGCTCACCTCAATTCAACACTGGCCACATTCTATTTTCAGGGATACCAGGGCCAGGGGCCTGTTTCATAAAACTTGTCAGTTATCAATAACAAATTCTAAAGTTCAATATTACAAAGTTGCTCTCAGCCAATTAAATGCCTTGATTTCTGTAGCTTATAACAGTTTTTGTAACTTTTTATTGATAAAAGATTTTATGCAACAGGGCCGAGGTGATTTCAGCCAGTGTGCTTGAAAATAAACTTACCACTAGATCGGAGGCCCATATGCGCTATACAATATGAAGCCTAAAAAAGGCTGAAACAGGGAGGTGTCAGGTCCTTAAATCAGGCTACAGCATCCCGTTTTTTGCATAAATATTTGCTTCAGCATAAATATTCATGAATGAATGATACACGCCTATAAAAACTAAAACAACAACATTGCCATCATCTCACTAGAAGGGTAGGTCAAGGGTTTTGTAAAGGGGTTGGGCATGATGATTATAATTAAATATCTGTACACTTAAAAAAAGTGGGGGGTAAAAGTTATATTGTTCTCATGTCTTCTGCATTGTGTTGTGTACTTAATGTACTTAAAGTATGCAGATTATGTAATAAAAGGTACGTTAATATTACATTTTACATAGAGTTTAATGCCCTTCTAGCTCTGAGCAGCTGATATCATTACCTGAGCAGTAGTGAGCCCATACTGTGAGAACATAGCTTCGTATAGAGACATCAAACCACTCTGGCCAGCAGCAGCACAGGCTCTTGAGTCCATCTGAATAATGCTCTGCATTCATAGAGGAAAAACAAGTGTAATTTCAGTTTCAATTGCATTCATATTACATTATAATAATAATAATAATAGCTCACATTTATAATGCGCCTAATACTACGTTTCTAGGCGCGGAACATATTATTACCCCGGTCATCGGATCCAGGCTTACCCGCACACAAGGTATGCACATTCTCCACTCCCTGGGGAGCATTCCAGCCAGTCGCCATTTTACAAGCGCCACTTGCTAATCAAACCACATTAGCTTTCGCATCCTACCGGGTACCAATTTTAACACCTGGGTGGAGAGTGGCAAATGTAGATCAATGTCTTGCCAAAGGACATTAGTGCCGCGGCGGGACTTGAACCGCGGACCTTGTGATCCACAGTCCGGTGACATATCCACTCGACCACGACACCTCTACATTACATGTATGTTATCTTAAATAGTCGTGTTTTCAAATTACAGTAATATAAATGTACTTGAACATTTATGATAACAAGTTTTAAAATATATTTAAGAGCGACAAATTTAAAAAAAATTATAGAAAGGCATTGACAAACAAAATGCTGTTTGCAATAATCCACACTTTACTGATCATCATTGACTACATCTTACACATTCACATATTAACCCCTTGTATGATGTGGGATGAAATCCTTTTTTTTTAAACCAAGAAGTTAAACTATGAATGGTTGTTTTTCTTTGAAAAGCATGACTGTGTGTCTTAATTTCTACAGATGGACAAGAAGAAAAATGTATCATGCAAGATGCTGGTAATAACTTTTTTGAAGTACACAGGAAGACTGTATCACATGCAAGTAGAATAAGTCACGATCATGAAACATTAAAAGGGCAACTCACAGAAGAATTTGGGGCAAGAGTTTGTTTGATGCTCTTTGACAGCATGACTTCATGGCGTAGCCTCTGCTTCCCGAATGCCACAGCTCCACTGGTGACCAGTACGACCTGTCTGCCTGAAGATTGGAGCTCTGAAACCTGTAAATGCACATTGTGGAACAATAGGATCAAATCTCCAGTATGTAAATGTTAACTTATAGACCTACATGGAAAGCTTCAGTCATAATGGTCATTCCTTGGAAGACTGTCTACCTCTACTGTTCACCCCTACACAGAGGATGAAGTGCATCATATGGCATGCTGAGAGGAGGTAGAAAGGCATTTCTTTCAAGTAAGTAGGTTACCAAATCTTATGTTTAGACAATGAACAAATGCTGAATTAAGGCGAATAATAACTCTCTTGTTAGAAGTTTGAAAGTCGTTACTCTGTTCTTTATGGTTACTGATCGATCGCTCTTAACATTTTTTCTTCAGGCACATCTTTAGACGTTACTTACAGTATGTAAGTGATCTGCGCTATACAAGAAACCTTCACTATCATCATTCTATAATAAAACTCGTAAACTATTTTTTTAAATAGTTGCTACTAAATATAAATGATGAAAGACATGTTATTATTGTTATACTAGATGCCTATTTCATGTACATACTGAACCCGAAAAATCATCTGCCTTAGTTCCTGAAATCGTATCAAATAATTACAAACAGTGAACCAGGGAATTCAACTGGTGTTGCCACTCTGTTTGCACATGACTAAACAAATCACCTCTTTTAGTTCCTAGATATTATGTATCGATAACATTCAGGAAGGGAATGAAAGATTCTCTTTAATCAGGAAGGTCCCACTCAAATCCCCCTGGTATAATCACTGCCATTGACTCACCTGTTCTACGATGGAAGCCAGCCTACCTAGGGCCAACCCACACTCATCGTCTCTTGTGATCACAGCACTACCTAGCTTCAGGACTATCCTTTTGCTGCTCTTCAGCTCCGCTCTCGACGTCGCCGACTTCTTACACCCTGCAGTCGTTGATACGGACCTCAGGGAAGACATACTATTTGCAATAAGGTTATGAGTGGACAACCTTTGAAGGTGTCCATCATTGTTGCCAGTCCTGGTTGTTGTCGGTGCTTGGCTATTCCGATGTGACAGGTAACTGAACAGTAGTCGAGACTGTTGTAAGAAGCTGATTTCAGGATTGAGCAGAGTCTTTAGGTGTGTTGCTGTTGTGCTTGCACTCACAGCACGGGATAGACTTGCAAAACTGGCCATTGTAGGATTCCACATCGCTTTGAAGTTTGAATTCACTCGAGTACTGTGTATCAAAGGCACAGTTGCCAAAGGAGGATGCTTCTTCTTGTGCACAGATGAAGCCTACATATAAAATCAATACCCTGGTTACTTTTAGTTTTACATCTCTGTCTTTGTGTAGAGTACACTTAAAGGTCCACCCCAATATTAAGTTGGTTTTAATAAAAGCAGAAAAATGAGATAACAGGTCAGAGAAAGTTTGAGCAAAAGAATGATTATAGATGAGAAAGTTATGAATTTTTGAAGGTGCAATCAATCAAACACAAATTGGCAACTCTGTGATGTCTCTTGCTAGGTCCCTCCCAATCCCATGATTTGCCCTGCACTAAAAAAAATTATATTTTCCATCATTAAATATGTTTGTATACATCCCCTGAATGAAACAAATGGGGCCGGGCTAACTCGGACCCTGGGACAATTCGGCCTGCTGCAAAATGGTCATTTTTTGTCATTTTACCCTAAATCCTATACCTGCAAAAACTGACCGTTTTAGCAGTGAGCAGAGTTGTCCCCGGGTCCGAGTAATAGCTCAACTCCAAACGAATCTAGATCTACAGAATCTAGTAGTACAAGAATCTAGACTAGACCCTATCCCATTCCCATCGTCAATAACAAAGAAAATTAATGTTTATTACATTTATTACAGTACATAGTAGATCTAATTATTTTCATCAGCCTCCCCAGGCAAAGGCCGTCTCTAAGACTAAGACTTGGACCAACCGCTGCAAACTGCACTAGACTCTAGTCTATTTAAAATAATTCGGAGCAGGTGGATGGTGGACCCAGCGATAGCTGTCCCTTACGCCCGCCTGGAGCTTCGGCTGGCCGCATAGCTAGAAACGAGAGCTCGTTTTCTTGAATCGACTTGAACAGATCATACCAATTTTGGTTGTTCATTAATAATGTCAAGTAAAAGAGGCAAAGAGGGTAAAGAGATATAAGCATTTATTCTAACTTACACAACTTTCCGACAACAACTTATGTCAAAAACTTGAGCTTTATGACCCCGTCTTTAGACATCCAAAGAGCACTTCTAGTTCACGTTCACGTATTACTGTAGACTCGTACACACGTACGCAGCATATGTCGACGTTCACCAGTACGAATTCGCCCCTCAACTGAATCGCCATTCGTATGTATTTTCGCAAAATAATATTTCCAGACTGTTAGAATACCATAGTTCTGAAAAATGAGTCATGAGACATACACATTGTTTGTTATGATTATGATTAAAAAAACTACTAAAGTAACTGAAAACTAATCAGTTCCATCCCCATAACATTTTTGGGTAAACTAATTTTGGGTCGATAATGTTTTGGCTGTGATGATATTGGGGCGATTCGACGTATAGACATGAGGATGAGGATGGTGATGATGAAATATCAGGCTTGCGTGGCATGCTAAATGCCTTTGACATTGATATCGTGGGAAAAAGTGCTGCTCGTGCAAAACAGAGCTGAGAGCTGTATAGCTGAGCATACATTGGTGTGGACTGTGGACGATTGCTATAATTATATTTTTAAAAAATTGGAAAACCCTTTAAAAATGCACAATAACTTCTCTCTAGCTCTCTCTTTCTCCTAATCTCTTTAATTCTCTCTCTCTTACTCTCTCTCTCTCTCTCTCTCTCTGCTTGTCAAACTCTTGGGGAAAGTTGAACCAAAGAGATACCAGCACTGGTAAAACGTACCACTTTGATTGATTGATTGATTTTTATTCGACAAGCTTCCAACGTACAACAATATACAATAATAACAGATCAGAAATAATTAAGTCAGCTTGAAGTTGAACAGCTAAAATGGTAGCTGTTTTTACTCGCACTCAGTCAACTGTACCTAGCCATTATCAGACATTGTACACACATCTGCATTGCACCTCAACAGTACGAAAATACACCTGACGGTGGCCTGTACTGCTACTGAAGAAGAAGAACAGGATAACCCACGAAAGCTCGAGAGCTTATTTACAATGGGGTCCCTTACAGACATGAATACAATTAATAACTTAAAATAGTAATATTTACAGACAGATAAAAAAATAAATAAAAGAATTACTTATTAAAGGTATTACAAAGTTTTGGTATGGGGTCATGAATTTGGTTCAAATTAACATATTGGAAGCACATGCGTTCCTACAATATACATTGATCGTTGACGCGGTTGAAATCGAGTCTAAAGTTATGAAATTATAAATAATAAACTCTTTATGTTGTATAGCTCCCTCTCAAGGTCAATATATTAATTTAGCTATGAAAGAATGTTTCTTGACTGAAATCGACCGATTAGCTATTCCCGTTTGGAAATTATATATCCCAACTACATATTCTGAGATTTTTATGGTGGCAGCTACGATTGTACGGCCATATGCGCTATTTGAAATTTATCAAAATTTACTGGGAGCACCGGTAAATTTTTATATTCAAATTTTCTCGAAAACAGAAGTGTTTTAGGGGCTAATTTTTTTAGTGCTTATAATACATCCATAGGGGCATCCAAATATATCAAAATTGTAAAGATTCACTATCCACCCAATTTTCGAAATTTCCCAAAACTTTGTATTACCTTTAAAGATAATAATACTAACAACATTAAACTGATGATAGAAATGATAATAAGTACAAGAACAAAAGGAAAAAGGAGAAGAAGGAGAAGGAAAAAAAGAGGAGGAGGAAGAAGAGGAAAATAATGATAAATTTGTAGAATTTCTATAACGTACGAAAACATAAGTATATACAAAATGAAAAAGTATGAACCGGCAGAAGAAGACAAATTTCAATCATATAACATGTCATTCACTTCTCTTATCTGACTTTAACAACATCCTAGAACCTAGAACCACCCCAGTGAAGGTGTGAATGATTAGATCTGGCAAACGCCACGCCGGGGAGAGAGCAAGTGCTCATTATTATCAAGCCCTATAATGCAATTGGCTGGCCTAAATGAGCCTATATAATAGTGGCAGCCTAGCGATTCCATGTACAATTAATGCATTTTTTAAAACTAACAAAGCGAAGAGTGTCCTATATATTATATATAAATGGGCACAGTCAGACCAGCCCCCCCCCCCCCCCCCGCCCCTCCCCCCTCCCTCAGGAAAAATATCAGATACCCTCAATGAGGCAAACGATTTTTATTTTTCAGATATGCACCAGAAGACGTCATATTTTCTAGCATATCAATAACTTGAATACTGTATAAAGGGTGGAAATGGTATGAACGACTATAGGAAATTGTATTTTTTATGATAATATAAGTCTGTTCCAATGCTTTTCTAATGCTTCATGAACATTATCAGTGGGGTATCTGAAAAAATTGGTTGGGTGGACAAAGGGGGAACAGGCGCTTACTAGCAAATGTGTCGTGTGAAAAGCCAGGGAAGGACACAGACACAAAGGCCCGAAATCACAAAGGCCCGAATTCACAAAGGAGGTTTGTAGACAAACCTATGTTTATGTAATATGTGCATCATAATACGCGTTTCAGACGAAGGTTTGTCTAAACCTTGGTCTGAAACGCATCGAAACGCGTCATATGAAGCACATAAACCTAGATTTGTAATGGTGACCAGCAGTGACGTAATTGGGGGTGGGTGGGTGCAGGGAGGGGCGAGTTTCCCCCTCCCTCCTCCGCGAAACGCGGAAGCTTTGACATTTCAATAAATTATTAGAGAAAGAAGACGATTTGTTGTACCGTTCCCAAAAAATAATCCTCGTCTGAATTTAGTTTTCCCCTTCCCGCGCTAAGCGGAAGCTTACGTTTCATTAAATCATTAGAGAAAGAAGACGATTTGTTGTGTCGTTATCGACTCTTAATCTTTGTCTAAATTCAGTTTTTTTCCTACGTTCTCTTCCTTCCTTTGCCCCCCCCCCCCCGATCCACAAGTTGTTGGCGGGAAAATTGCAACTGATACCCCCTTTTTTTCTTTTTTTCTTCCTCTTTTTTCCTTCCCTGTATCTCCTCTTTTTCCTTTTTCTTTCCCTTTTCTTCCTTCTCTTTTATTTTTTGATTTGGGGGGGGGGGGGGCAACAGCCTGGGAGGCAAGTCCTTTTGCCCCCCCCCCCGATCTACTTCTTCCCTCCTTAGTCTTTTCTTTTCTTCTTCCTCTTCTTTTTTTTCCCTTTCCCTCCTCTTTCCCTTTCCCTTCTTTCCTTCTCTCTCTCTCCTTTCTTTTTTTCTTTTTTTTTGCGGGGGGGGGGGGGGGCCAAGGCCCGCTTGGCCCCCCTGGATCCGCGCCTGCAAGTATCAGGTATTCCTTTAATTTTCTCTTAAAATGAGGATAGTTTTCTATTTCCTTTACACCATTGGAAAGGGAATTCCAATGTTTTATGGCATTGTGATAAAACGAATTTCCAATACTACCTACTCTTTCTGGTAAGTAAAGTTAAAGAATCGGCTATTTCTGGTATTATAATCATGTACGTCAGTAACAAGATCGAAGTTGGATCGAATATAATGATTCGACCTAGTATGATATATTGTATACACGTGATGCAATACGAGTTGTTTTGATCTTTGGTCGACTTCAAGAAAACCAGCTTTAGAAAGTTCACCGTAGCCAACATGAGTTCTTGGACCAGAACAGTTGATAAATCTCACCATTTTGTTCTGTATAATCTTCAAGTTCTTTTGATCTGACTTGTTTATGTTACTTTACCATGCAGGGTTAGCATAGTCAAATAAAGTCATGCAGTAACGACAAAACACAATACCCAATTGCTGTTGAGCTCGAAATTTAATTACTAGTATATTATTGTTTTACTCATTCATTCGAACATGACTTATTCAAGTCCCATCGAAAGTCATCGAATCTAATCAGCTAACACTTCATTACTATCGACTAGAAAGCAATGTACATGGATGATTACAGAGTTGATTACAGAATGATTAAAGAATTGTTTATACCAATTTTTCAGATCAATGGCACGCAATTAATTTGGAGTGGCTGTACCATCTCCAATAATAATAATGGAATAAAGTTGTATTCTATGGACGCATCGACCCATGTCCTTGACCTCCCCCCCCCCCCCCATACAAAATTAATTGATTGATTGATTGATTGATTTTTATTCGACAAGCTTCCAACATACAACAATATACTATAATATCAGATCAGAAATAAGTCAGCTTGAACAGGATAACCCACGAAAGCTCAAATAGACGCCTTTAAATGAAATTGGTCGTGGCACAAGGCTCTGAATAGAGTGCTTTGATTCAACAGGGTATTCCTAGGTGGAGAAGTAATTAAACAATGCCGGTTAGCTTCTCTGTTCATTATTTAAATTGCTATTAATTGTAATATTATAAGTGCTTATACGTCTTTGGAAAATGGACCTTTCAACGGAGGTCATTTGAAAGAAAAGTAATTTCCGGCAATCATCCACCGATCAAATTATCCTAATCACCGAGAGACGAAACAATGGTATTCAGCTAATTGGAGCCATCAAAAAATGGTTGCCTTGGCGATCGAGCTATAACAAAAATAATAAAATACATGTTAGTACCCAACGTACTCCACAAAAGAGATTCAGTATTAGTCAGATATAATTGTCATACCAGATGCTTGATTATTTTACCCTTTGAGCAATAAACGTTCTTTTAACTCGAAGGAATCTCCATGGATGCAGGCAAGGAGGTGTTGTGAAAGAATGGCGGCAGTATGGGTAAGAGCAATTTCTAGCCGAGTTAAATTGATTTCGAAAGCATAATTTTATAATTAAGATCTCTTGTAAGAGTAGTAGAGATGTCGTGGTCTAGTGGATATGTCACCGGACTGTGGATCACATGGTTTGCGGTTCGAGTTACACCTCGGCACTAATGTCCTTTGGCAAGACATTAACCTCCACCCATGTGTTAAAGTTAATATGGTTGGAATTAGTACCGAGATGTGACTCGTACCGTAAACTGTATGATCCGAACCGTCAAACATGTGTTCCTTCTGAAGAACGGAATCTCAAGTCCGTTGTCTTTCTAAACATTTACTCACTTTTTGAGAACTTTTCTTTCAAAACTCTTTGATAGGATTTTTATAACCATGTAAAATCCATTTGGAATGTATAAGGTAGCATACCCTACAACTTATAGCCAGTCCTTGAATAGAGTGGAAAGGATGATGTTGATATTGATAATAATAATAATAATAACAATACAAATAATAATAATCAAAATGAAAATAAGATAATAAGACTTTGATTTTCAACAGCCCTATTTTATTTTGCAGTTGATTTTCCTCGTTGCCTCTACAAGCATCCAAGTTTCAGGTAAATTTTCAATACATTAATGTGTTTTATTTTCTCATATGACTCGTGTCATTAACTTAATAAGCCATATCTTTCATACATCTAAACTGCAAATAGTACTTTGGTAAATTTGGTTTATAATCAGCGTTTCCCTCGTAGCCAAGCTGTGCCTACTCAGCAGCAATTGTCCTACAGAAACATACTACATATGTAATTTGCTTACTTCTCTCGCTCCCCCCCCCCCCTCTCTCTCTCTCCCTCTCTCTCTCTCTCTCTCTCTCTTGTCTTCTCTCTATCCTTAATTTGGTTTGAAGGAGAGTATCTTTGAACTTTTATTGTTCTTGTCTTTCGAGAAAAAAAAGAATGATGTTGATATTGATGACACTAATAAAGATAATAGTAGTAAAATGTGAAAAACCAAAAAACGGCCTAAAATAATAATAATGATATTAATAATGATAATAAAATCGATAATAATGATAACAATAATGATAACAATAATGATGATAGAAATAATGATTATTATGATAATAATGATATTAATAATTGGTAAAACGATGAAAAATAATCATTATAATAGCTTGAAATTTATCTCAAAGTGACAAAGAACGCATCGGTTTTCGAGTGGCCAGTTACCAACCCGTCATGTGGTTCTATCCTCGGCCCTATGAAGGAGGTCATTGAACTTGTACCTCAAATCTTTGACCTTGGCCCTGTTTCAACTTTGTGGGGTGCATCAAAAACATCCTACGTTTGCACTCTACCAGGTATTTAAAATCAGTGCATAAATATTATTGTGCTCAATAGACCGGTTTACTAACATATTCAAATTAATCGATGTTTCTTTCCTTGGGAACCTAGGGAAGAGGTATTCCTTTAACTTGCTATCAATGAATGGACTACAATACTTGGAATCCAGTCTGCAAACAATACTTGTTGGTATTTCGGGCAAGCCTCGGGCAAGCTTACGGGTTCTCAAGAACAACCTTACTTTAAACAGTCTACACACAAATTAATATGTTAGTAAGTCGGTCTATTGCAGTGTAGCACTTTCAATGTTGTAAAGATACACAGTTGGGATCAGTTTAAAATGAGAAATGTAGCATTATTATGGGGGGTCGCCCTAACTTAATTGCCCTCTCCGCTTGCCCTTTCCAGAACGTTTGTAAATGCAAGATCCATGCAAGTTATTGTAAAAAACTCTGACTATAGACAAACATATCAGGAAATTAAAAAAGTTTTATCCCTCTTTCAGGTCCATTCTGATCTAACATTTGAAAGAACGGCGCAAACACTCATTTCATAGAAGTAAGGTATGCACGATTTGGGATTTAAAAGGGGACACTGCAAACTAATTTGTGCTCCTCCCTCATTTTCTGTGTTCGTTTCTTGATAATGTTCAGACATTGCCGTGAATTGTAATGAACACTTTTCGGTATACAAGACAGAAAACTTTATATTGCTCAAAGACAATTAAAAGGTTAATGGAGTGTACACGGATGAACTTGGAATAAACTGTATCATAATCATCTAATTCGTAGCACCGACAGACAAACGGAGTTGTGGAGATTACGAGGGGACAAACCTGAGCTCCGTACGCCCTATCAACCCAGGAGACGGAGGTGAACAGTTTTATGTCTACTGCGAAGATGAGGGTCACGTAGTCATTCAGGTAGGTGCATTTTATTGACTTATTGATTTATCCTTTTATTTATTCATTCGTTTATTTATTATACTGTTTTAACTATCGTTCCTTGTATATTTTAAAAACATGTAAGGCCAAATATTAAAAAAACACGTTTAGCGTCCTGCCTCTTTGAAAAAATGGAAGGAGGAGGCCCTTTTTTTTTTCTTCTTCAAATTGGCCGCTGAAAAAGGCCGCTTGGTACATTTTCCCTGACGGTCGGGCCATTTTTCAAGATGGCCGCCGGCATTTATTTTTATTTTTTTTAAATCAGAAAGAGATAATTTTAGCAGTGTTTTTCATGTTTTTTTTTCTTTAAAAAAGAAAAGAAAAAAAAAGGAGGCGGTCCCCCAAAACGAAGCGGGCGAGGACGCTAAAAATGATTTTTTTTTTTTTTAATTGACCTAAACTTGTATGAATGGCGTGCTACAGCCCAGATGACCTTAGGCCCGCGAGACCGAAGGTCTATGAGACCGACAATTATAATTGTTATTATTATTATTATCATTATCATTATTATCGGTAGTTTTATTTTCATCATTTTTATTGTTATCATTTTATCGATCATTTTATTATCATCATTTTTATTGTTATTATTGTTATTGATATTATTATTATTATCATTTTGATTATTACAATATTACTATTGTTCTATAGCGCAGGACAGATCTCTCAGTTGACTTTAATCGAACTTGGGATGACTACTTTCATGGATTTGGAGACCTACACGGGGATCATTGGCTGGGACTAAAGAAGATAGTGCGCATCATGCCGGGGGAGCTGTCAATTTGGCTGATGACGGTTCAGTTTGAAGATGGCGAAGTTGTAAACAGTCCATGTCCTACTCGAATAAAGGCAGAGTAAGTTATTCTCTTCTTCAAGTATTTTTTAAATTGCTAGGTCATTATACAGTGTATGGTTCTAGGACAATTACCCCCTGGGCGATCACCCCAGGAAAACTACCCCCCAAGGACATTTATCCCCCGGAGGATTACCCCCCCCCCCCCCCCCAGGCAAATTACCCCCACCCCTGAGGATGATTATCCTACGAAAAAAAATCTGCTTTTATTAAAACCATTTTATAATCAGACTGGACTTCCCCTCTAACGAACAGAGGGTGATCTTCTGGGCGGTAATTATCCTCGGGGATGGTTGTCTTTGGTTGTTCTGGGGCGGGGGTAATTGCCCCATGGGGTTATTTCAAGGGGTAGGTAGTGATTGTCCTCGGGGGGGGGTAGTTTTCGGGGGGTAATTGTCCTTGGGGTTAGTTTTCCGGGGGGTTATTTTCCGAGGGGTCGTTTTCTGGGGGGGGGGGGGGGGTCATTGTTGCCGAGGGGAAATTGTCATGATTCGCATATGAGGCTACCCGGAGTAAACAAACTTTTATGGTAATGTTGTTATTATATTGATTTATTTATTTAACTATTTAAGTTTATTAAAATACTATTATCATTTATGTATTCATCATTATTAATTATATACCTCACTTAAGAAATCCAGCCATCTGATTGGTCGAATTGCATTCATAAACTTCAACTGTTCCTGTAAAATTCTCGGTAACCATGCATAAAACATTTCAATATTTTTAATAACCATGGTTATTAAAAAAAGTTGGTCAGCGTCCATGGTTACCCCATAGGTTTACATGTTAAAAAATGGTTTGAGCGATGGAGGATGCCGTATGTGTGCGAAGGATTGGTCGGTAATTTCAATACAATTGAATCTCGATCGATCTTACCGACAATTTTATCTTGCATTGTTGACATGAAGACGAAAATAAACTTCCAAAAACAAAAAAACAACATCTGCCGATAGATCTTGATCTAAGTTCGTGCCAATATGCATTGCAAAAGTAAAAGAAGAGTCCGTATATGGAGCTTTTGCGAAGCATTCATCACACGCGAAGCCGGTTTCAATCCATTTTAATGTATATAAAGGAGAAAACTGCCTAGCATGTGAACGGCGGGCCATAGCCGAGTGGTCTAAGCGTTGGTTTTCGGTACACCTTTTGTTGTACGCAAGAGTTCGAATCCCGTCTTCGACAAAAATGATAAATATTTTTAATTTTTCATTTTTTAGGCTATTTTTTTTCGGCATATAAAAGTATTAATGACTGCTAGTATTAAAAACAATATCTGCCGATAGATCTTGATCTAAGTTCGTGCCAATATGCATTGCAAAAGTAAAAGAAGAGTCCGTATATGGAGCTTTTGCGAAGCATTCATCACGCGCGAAGCCGGTTTCAATCCATTTTAATGTATATATTGGAGAAAACTGCCAAGCATGTTAACGGCGGGCCATAGCCGAGTGGTCTAAGCGTTGGTTTTCGGTACACCTCTTGTTGTACGCAAGAGTTCGAATGCCGTCTTCGACAAAATGAAAAATATTTTTAATTTTTCATTTTTTAGTCTATTTTTTTTCGGCATATAAAAGTATTAATGACTGCTTTAATATTCGAGAAATAGTTGTTTTCATACGCTCTCGGGAAGGTTACAATTGGGCTATTCCCCTCGGCAAGCCTCGGGGAATAGCACAATTCTAACCTTCCCTTGAGCGTAATAAAACAACTATTTCTCTCAAAGCAGTCATTAATACTATATTCTATTATATCCTGCATCAAAAATTTGTTGGCTTTTGATTGGTTGAGAGCTCGTCACATGACCAGAAATATTTGAACTATTTTTAGAAAGTACTATATGAGAGTACTATTTGGGAGTACTATTAAGTTAATAAAATGAAAACAAAATATATTGACTTTTTTTTTCTAATTTTTACTTTTTACTTTTTTTAATAAAATAAATTTTTGATGCAGGTATAAACCGAATATACCATGCCTTCTATTCGAGGCACTGGTTAAAACTATGGGCTCGGTGACTCCAAAAGTACCATTTGCTTCGGGGCTGCGCCTCGAGTCGCCCCTTGCGCATAGTTTTAACCAGAACCTCTCAAGACAGTGTATATTTGTATATTATTAATTCATCTTTATCCATTGTTCTCCCATTCACTTCCAGTTTTAAGGTGGATGGTGATCAATGTCGTGAACACTTAAACGGTTCGTTGGAGTTTAATTTACGCGCGCGCAGGGGTGCGCAATTTTACACATCCGGCGAGTCAATGACGAACGTCAGTTCAACCGTGGCCCATGGGAGGCACTGCGCAAATACCTGTGGTGGAGGTTGGTGGTACCCTACCAACTTTTGCAATGGTAATATTAATGGGATATTAACCAATCAAACGGAGAACGTCTGTATTTGGGATAAGCCTGTTGTGAAAACTTGGATGAAAATTATACCAGTTAACGATTAGAGTGGTGAAGTGTGACGTCATCAAAAATCTATTTGTAGAATTTCTCAATTTTGTCTTCATTTTTCGAAAGAGCATAAAAAATAATGTCCAAATGTCGAAAACCAATTGAATATTTGATTTTCTTTGATTTTATTTTTGTTCTGCATTCATGTATGTATACAGTTTTTCGATAACAATAATAAAATAATGTACAATAAGTATTTTTCTGACAATGATTCATAAATAAATTTGGAATGCACTCCCTAGACATATTAAACAGTGTACATCTCTCTATTTATTTAAAGCTACACTAAAAAAATATATTATTTCACAATATAATGTATAAAGATTTAAAAAAAAAAAAAAAAACGTTCTTTGTAAAACTTTAGAAACTACATTAAATTTTGGTCTGACGTTACATAGTAATACTGATGATTCAACATTTTGGCGCATGAGGACACTTGCACTTGCACACACACGCACCACTCGCACCTTTGCTTTTGTTTAGTTTCTCTCTTATCTCTGTCATTAACGTATAATTAGTAGCCTTATAAAGATGAGATTCATATGCTAATTCTATAATTATTTATATTGAATCCAACTGTTTATATTCATATTTAATTGTAATATATATCATTTGAGTATCATGGCCCCCTCTTTTTGTTACTTTGCCAATATTCCACAACTCATTTTTATCTTAGCTCGGTTGACCGTCTGCTCAAGCTTTTGCTTATAACGGCAACCTTCTGTTTTCTTTCTTTATACACGCAATGGCCCAACGTATACATTTACTCTTACTCATGTATTATACATTTGTTTTTATATTTTGTATATAGTTTGCGTACCTTGTGTTTTATATAATTATCCATATTTGTTGTATAACTGATTTGTTTGATTGCAGAAAATAAAGTCTTTAAAATGAAATAAATAAGCAACTACATAATTTAAATACATGTATATGAATTGTTATTTTCAAAAACGAAATGATAAACTGTCATAAATACTAAATTTCCTCAAACATTCCATAAAACATTATAAAATTATTTGCGGAAGAAGGACTGTCATTGTAAGCAGATTGCTTGATAATAAGGACTTTTATATTCGCACGAAGACAATGGGGATTGCTACGATCGACCTCCTTTTAATGCATTGTCTTGTGTTATTGCACTGTCTTGAATGGACGTCACACGTAACGTATCAGTCCACGCAAATCTAAAAGTCCCTAATACGACAGCCCCAGACAAAACTTATGAAATATATTAACACATTTATTGAGCTGAAACGGATAGGTAATTGAAAATACAAATGTAAATGATGATGAAGATGATGATGATGGTGATAATGATGGTATTGATGACGATGATGATAATGATTCGAATGAAAGAAGAGTTGACACAAAAATTTTACCTTGAGTATTCTGATAATAACATCGTTTTAACTTTGGCATAGAGGGAGCAACCTGTCTTATGGATCTATGGGTAATAAGTAATTTCGGGTTTACTAGATGAACAATTTTGGAATTATGGGTTGGGTAAGAATGAATAGCTTTTTTCATAGTGTAAAAGTTTTGAAATGAAAGAGGGTGCCTATTATTTAAATACTTAAACATGATCTGTAAACTTTGAAGCGAATTTATGTCAAATACTGTTAGGGTTTTCAGTTTGTAAAATGTTGGACTTGTGTGAGATATATATGATGAACCAGTACATATACGAAGGGCTTTCTTTTGCAATAAATAAATAGAGTTGATTTGGTTTTGGCGCTGGTGGCCCATACTATTATACGGTAATATCAATGAGTTATGAAGCATACCAAGCGTATAACATGGGATCGATTTCATAATTTTATATAATAAACCAACATTCCTAGAAATAGAGGTAGTGATATAACGCATAATAATGTTCATTCCAATTTAGATTTTCATCGATATAGACACCCGACAACGTTGTTGTTCTCTTTTTTTCGAGAGGAGCCATTGTCTATAATTATGTTGTAAGGAACGTGAGAATTTGCATGCTTGAAATACATGAAATTTGTTTTATTTAAATTAAGAGATAACTTATATATGTTAAGTGTTGGCTGAGATATGACCATCTGAATAAATAGATTTCCTTGAGAACTCAGTGTTATTTTGCTCTGATTCGTTAGTTTTGTGCAACAAACCATGCCACGTCTTTTAGTGACTTCTTCGCAGAACCTTTTTGAGGGATTTAATGAATGCGTAATTATGTCCACATTCCTGAATCTGTCAATGTGGTGCAATCCTGCAACTCTGCAATTGTCCTTATGTATATGTATAGGTATAGCTATAGGTATTTATTGGTATGTAGTTTCATTATTAATAGGTTTCTTTAGTATATATGCGTCAATATGAGAAAGGACATGAAAAAACAGCTTGGCCAAACTCGACAGCATAAAAATGACTCTATATGTTGTGATCATAGAGCTATATACTACTATCTTATTAATATATATCTCTATGGTTGTGATTCAATAGCGCCATCTTCGGCTTTAACATCGTAGAGTTTCACTTCATCCTTTCCCTTCTGCAAATTCTTTCAGCCCCACCCTTCTTACCGCTCGCTTGTCCTCGATCCTCTCTCTCTCTCTCTCTCTCTCTCTCTCTCTCCTTCTCTCACTCTTATCTCTCTCTTTATATCTCTATCTATCTTGTTTTTCTCTCTCTCTATTTTGTCTATCTCTCTCTGTCGCTCTTTCTATTTATCTCACGTCAATTTTCTTTTGTCAGATCTTTCTCACTTTTTGTAATTCTATCGCTGTGATTACTTTGGTGGCCCTGCATGAAGGGACATTGCGAATAGACCAAATCGCGAATTATTCACGACGAAATTCGCGACGTCGTGAATTTTATCGCCAATTTTTCACGACGAAATTCACGATATCGTCAATTTCGTCGTGAAATATTAGCGATTTGGTCTATTAGCGATGTTCCTTCAGGGCCACCATAGATTACCCTCAAGTGTTTTGCTTATGCAGTTGTTTTTCTCCTAATAAATAAATAAACCCTCTATACACGACGCCCCCTTGTCTATGCCAGAGTGACCTAGGTTGAGTTTATCAACCGAGAAGCGTACGGCGTAACGTAACTCGCTGGGCTGGTAAGAAGGCATCATAGAAAGGACAGGGCCAGCGTGAGTTGGAAATGTGTGCGGATCGTGGTTTAAAGGTAAAGACCAGTTATGGTCATGCGATTGCATTGTGAAAGAAACGTTGTGGAATCGATCAGAAAAAGTTGATCATCTAGCATCTAGCATCTGCAAGGTTCTGGAATCATCAAAATGATAAGAAATTTGCCCCATTCTTCGTAAAGTTACAAGCACTATACACAGAAAGATGTATATGGGACTACCCTATATCTCTCACAGACCATGAGAGAAACAAATTTACCAAATATATGAATTAGTAGGCGGTTTCACGGCAAATTTTTTATCATCATGTATTAGTCAAAACATATTCTTTCACATGATTGGTAATGAGAGCTTCCATTTCATTTTTTGAAATTGGGGCGTTTCCAATACTGGTCTTTACCTTTAATTTCATTTTTTTTTTTTTTTTTTTTTTTTTTTCTTTTTTTTTTTCGTAGACTATGACTGATATTATATTAAAATGAGATTGGAAAAAGAAAGAAAAATAATAATTTTACCAAGACATTAAAAGAAGGAGATGCGATGAAATTGGCAACAATAGTCAAATTTGACTAATAGCCATTATAATACCAAACGAACAACAACTCTATTTTGCATCCTCTCTCAATAAAAGGTCTTGTTCTCTCTCTCTCTCTCTTTCTCTCTTTTTTTCTCGTTCTGTCTCTTCTTCTCTTCTCTCTCTCTCTCTCACACACACAAATACACACACTCTCTACCATGTCTTCTCAATTTTTTTTTTTTTTTACCCTCGAAAATTTGAAAATTTGCACCCCCCCCCCCCTTGAGCGCCAGGGGGGGGGGGGGCATCTCCCAAAAAAGGTAAAATTAATGTGTTTTTACACGTTGTTTTTTTCCGGGGGGCCCGGCCCCCCCCCCCCCCCCATCCCCTGGAACCTCCCTCTTTTTCTTTATTTTAACATGATCGCAAGTCATTTAGGTAGATAACTTCAAACAGGCGGGGTGGCGACCAGGCAGCGAACGCTCAGCAGCCATTGACCTAGAGGCTTCGATTTTTGACCTAAATCGCTCGACGGCGAATGCTCGGTTAGGTCGGTGCCCGGACGGCGACCGCCCGGGCACCGAGCATACTTTGGGCGGCGAGTGAAAGTGAGCAGGCTCCGCCCGAATTTTAACTCCGCGCTAAAACTTCAGCAGCGACCGAGCGATGCCCTAAAAACAAGCGGTGCCCGGGCTGCGTTATTTTTTTCGGCGGCACAGATTGGGATTAGGTGCGTGTTGAGCCTATGGGAAAGTATAGGGTTAGGGTTAGGGTTAAATCAAGACCCCATTTTAAAAAACGGCCCCAATCTGTGCCGCTCTTATTTTTGTGTGGTATGTGTTCACGCTTGGATGAACACGAGGTATTGTTTGCGAGAGTGCAAAAGTCGATTTGCGCCAAAGTTGCTTGTGTGATGTTTGAATAAAACAATTGGAATTTGGATATTAATTCGGTCTTTGCAGATCCAAATAACATCCCTAATAAAATTAATCATGCCACACATATCAAATATCGAATATCAAATATCAACATACATTTGTGCGTGTGTGTGTGTGTGTGTGTGTGTGTGTGTAAATTTGCTTCTGAAAAAGCTTATCCAATGCATTTCAATTGATACATTCAATTAATTCTCTCACTCCGCTAATCCATAATACATGCTGTAGGCATTACTTTGGCGCAAGTCGAATTTTGCACTCTCGAAAACAATGCCTCATGTTCATCCAAGCGTGAACACATACCACAAAAAAATGATGCCAAATGATTTGGGTTAAAACACTCTTTCATAAGATGTATAATACTTTACTGTTCATAGATGATTTTTAAAATAATTAGCAATTTTCTAGGTGTAAACTTTTTTTTTTACTCACACGGTAGTTATCGTTTTACAGGTCAATAAATTAGTCTACTTTCTACCACGAGCCCGTGATCTTTATTATAACACGTACGACAATGACTTGTTTTCACACATAAAATATTTAGGCTGATTGTATTGAAAATGGTTATTAATTTAGAGTATCTAGCCATCACAGATACATAAATTTTTAATATGATCGCCGAGGAATAATGAATCCTTACGGCCCTTTGCAATAGCCGACGTATGCTGATAAGGATTCACAAAACTCAGTGTTTAGGGCGGGTTTCGAAGGAGAATAGCGTACGTGCATGATGACCAGGGGCTGATCCAGCCAGCGGCGAAGGGGAGGGGGGGGGCAATTCGTGGAAAATATTTAGTATGGCGTGGGGTCCAAGGAGCGGAGCCGCTGGAAACTCAGGGGATACAGCAGGCCAGGGGCAGCGGAGCGTCATTAAAAGTGGGGGGAAGCACCAACAAGAAAGGGAAACCCGCTCAAAGCGAAAATATACAGTTTTTTTTAGACATTAGTATATACTCCTATATTGTAATTATGTTATCAGGATGATTACAATGTTTGTTTCCCTCTTATATTGTCCAAGATACTGTTTAAGCATCAGAAATGTACTTTGCAGTTGGGTGTGATGGTATGAATATTTAACATTTGAGATCTGTGAGGTCGCAGTTCAAAAAATTACAAAATTATAAAGAGGAAAAAACAAACCTAATAGGGTTTTAAGCGAAATCTAATCATGAAAGACTGAAAAGATTTTTAATAAGAATTTTTTTTATATCACATTTAAATACGAGCGTAACGATCGAGCCAGATTAGGATGAAATTAAAGACAAAGTTGCACCTAATCGCTTTGAATTAGGAGCACTTTTTATGGGGAAAAGAAAAGGGGCACATTATCAAAGGAAAAAAGGACACTGGGGATGGTTAAGGCATTTAATTACGGTCAGATGAGCATATTCTGATATCTCATTTGTGACACTGGCAGATCACTATATTTGTGTTTAATGACGTAAATCATGGTCTGAAGCAATATTTCATTCAAATGGGACACTTTAACGTTGACCCTGTGCTCGTATGAATATTTTTATTGGTGAAAAATAATTTCCTTTAAAAAATAAAATACAAACGAGTAGCTCATTATCTCTTCCTCTCGCATATTTCTAGCTTGTGGCAAATTTGTTTTATAGAGCAATATATATAGGCAAGGGTCGCATTAAGTTGCATTTTTGCGTCCCGGACTCACCAAAAAACCAAATCTCACGCACAAATTTTGCAAAAGCGGAGAGTAATTATTGCATCTCATAGGAGGCAACAAATATTCCCAGGTTGGTTTCCGGAACCTGTAGAAGAATCATTTTCGCATCGTATAATGATTATAATTTCAATGATTTATACATTTATCCAATCTGTCCATATATAGTGAACAGAAACAACCCACCCATAGGTGCCGGAAGTGTGGGGGCAGGGGGTTTGTCGCCCCCAGTCGAAAAAGTGGGTGGCAAAACGCTCCCCCCCCCCCCCCCCCAGCAAAAAAAAAAAAAAAAAAAAATTGCTGTAAAGGAGTAAAAATGGTTTGTATTAGATAACCAAAAATAAAATAAAAAATAATAAAACCTGAATTGAATCCATGAAAAATGTATTCCATTCAAAGAAAATGAGAGTAAACAGGAACTAAATTTCCTAAACATTCTGCATGCCCCTTCATTTATTAATATAGGATTTTACGCGCATACCTAATTCAGCACAATTTCGTATAGCAGAGTTAGGTACTTTTAGTTTTAGTGCTCAGTTCGAAAAGTGGGGGCATTGCCGTCCCTGGATAATACTTTTAATCATGGACTTACGGACTTAAGAGGTAGATTAAAACATGGACTTAATCAAGTTCATGTGTTAATCTAAATGTTTATTACGTCATGCAGTCACGATCAAGAACAATTTCGAATTGCTCTTAATTGAGCTCGACGTTCAATAATGTTTCACTCATTCATTTGAGCATGACTTATTTAAGTCCTATATCGAAAGCCATCGAATCTAATCAGCTAACACTACATTACAATTAACTAGAAATCAATGAGCATGGATGATTACAGAATAGATTACAAAATGATTACAGATTTTATTGTTTATACCAATATTGAAAGAATTTCTTGCCTCACCATACCTCTTTTCTCGGATCAATATCACGTAGTTAGAGCCCCACTGCACTAGGCCTACTTGTAGCTACTTGCGCCCTCTATATAGCAAACAATGCCTAAGCGGTACCCGTTGGTCCCCCACTGATCCCCTTTTTCTTATGTTAATTGAGAGCTGATTTGATGAGCTAACCACCTGTCAGTAACCATACAGAGAGGTCTAATCCCTCCTGGCCAAACTATAGTGCAGATAGGCTTCAAAGGGATTGGGTATCTTTGTCTCAGATTCTGAAACAAAATCCTGGATTTAGCTCATGTTGCAATGATAATTGTAAACCTGTAGATCAGTCAGGAACCCATGGCTTTTACAAGCCAATCGTCTGTCTGATTATCAAGATATTTATGATTGGAAAGTGAAATTTCAAAATTCGTTTTCCTAACGGTTTTCATAACACTACAGTCTATTGGGGGAAATGAGAATGGTAAACTCGGTCACTCAAAGATTTTTACTTTTTTGAGGCACTTCATGATCAATAAGCGAGTTCGTAATTAGGATTTGCGCATGGGCAGATAAAGGTCATTCGTACCCGAATTGTAAAACCATTGAGACGAATACTCGGATGGTGCCATAGAGCTATATACTACTATCTCTATGGATCGTGCACATGAAAGTTATGCAATCAGTATTCATTTATGCACCAGCACAGGTGGAAGTATTCTTCTCAAGAGGCAAACAAAAGGTATTCATGAAGCACCTCCATCATCACTTCGGCAGTGATTATTCTAAAATGCACACGTGGGAAGTATCCATCGTGTCAAAGATCTGTGGATAATTTGGGGGTCATGCGTTCCAGAGCTAATACAAACTCGCTATTTGAAGCGCAATTTTTGTAGGGTTTCAACATAACACCATATCACAGACACTGATAACACGTAGGACCATGCATCTTAGATTTAACAATGTTAAACGATGCCTTTAATTTGGAGTGGCTGTACCATTTCCAATAATGATATTGGAATAATTTTATATTCTATGTCCTTGCCCTCCCCCCCCCCCCCCATACAAAATTAATAGACGCCTTAAAAAGAAATTGGTCATGGCACGCGGCTCTGAAGGGTGTTTTGATTCAACAGGGTATTCCAAGGTGGAGAAGTGATTACTTAATGTCGATTTGCTTCTGTGTTCATTATTTAAATTGCTATTGATGGTCATATTATAGGTGCATACGTGTTTTTTTATGAAATTATCAATGGAGGTCTTTTGAAAGAAAATTAATTTCTGTTTTCCACCTATCCATTATCCTAATCACCTAGACACAAAACAATAATATTAAGCTAATCAGAGCCATCACAAAGTGGTTGCCTTAGGGATCGCGCTATAATATGCACTACCGTAACCTCAATTGTTTTACCCCCCTCCCCCCCCCCCCCCCCCAATAAATAATAAATAAAAACAAAACGAAATATATGTACGTATGCACTACGTACTCCACAAAAGAGATTCAGTATTGGTCTGATAATTATCATTGTCATATTATACAAGAAGCTTGGTTATTTTGCCATTTAATTCGCAGGCGACTCTATTCATGCAGGGAACGAGGCGTTGTGAAAAAATGGCGACTGTGTGGGTAAGAGCAATTTCTAGCCGAGTTAAATCCAATTTCAATTTCAATTTCAATTTATTGTCCAATATTGGAAATTTGTTTTGCTCACATATTAAAAACGTACGAAGAATCAAAATAAGTTTACATACATTATATCATATACCTTGACATAAAAATTCTTCAGAATATTGCTTTACGGAAATTTTCTTACGTTATTTATTATAAAACAAAATAAGTGAATTATTTTAAACTGTTCGAGTGAATAGTATTGCCCGGAAAGGTTACAAAAATGAAATTACAGAAATAAAGAAAAACTTAAAATTCAGGTAGATTTTGATAGAAAGAATTTAGAAAACATTGAGTGCGACAGTTCATTGAACGAAGTCGTTTACCAGAACGCATACAAACATAGTATGGAAAGAGTGGATGATCTTCGTTTTTCATAATTTGTTTTACCTCTAGAATTATTTTGGATTCGCATAAAACATGCTTCATTAAGATTTTGAATTTCACTCGTGATCTTCCCTGCTTGTTTGGTGATTCTCTAGAGCTTGCTAAAGTCTTTCTTTCTACACCTCCCGTACCAGACAACACAACTAAATAACACAACACTTTCTATAATAGATTTGTAGAAGAAAGTAAGAATGGTCCCTATCTACATGAAACGATTTAAGTTTTCTTAAAAAATAAATCCTTTGTTGAGCCTTTGAAAGAATGGACTTACACGGATCAGCCCATGATAATTTGTTGTCAATTACGGTGTCTAGATACTTTTATGTCTCGACAATGTCTATATCTTCTTTTATCGTGATAGGCAATACAACTGAACGTGTGGAAGTTCTGAAATCAAAAATCATTTCTTTTGTTTTGGAAGTATTAAGTTGAAATTGATTTCGAACGCATATAATTATTATCTCTTGTAGTAGAGGTGTCGTGGTCTAGTGGATATGTCACCGGACTATGGATCACGTGGTTTGCAGTTCGAGTCACACCTCGGCACTAATGTCCTTTGGCAAGACATTAATCTTCATTTTCCATTCTCCACCCATGTGTTAAAGTTAATTATGGTTGGATTAGTACCGAGATGTGACTCGTACCGCAAACCATATGATCCGAACCGTAAAACATGTGTTCCTTCTGAAGAACTGAATCTCAAGTCCGTTGTCTTTCTAAACATTTACTCATTTTTTAAGAACTTTTCTTTCGAAACTCTTTGATAGGATTTGTATAACCATGTTAATCCATTTGGAATGTATAAGGTAGCCTACCCTAAAACTTATAGCCAGTCCCTGAATAGAGGAAAAAGAGTGATGTTGATATTGATAATAACAATACAAAGAAAATAATAACGATAATACTGTTAACAATAATATATTATCAACCTCCCAATTTTATTTTGCAGTTGATTTTCCTCGTTGCCTCTTCAAGCATTCAACTTTCAGGTGAATGTTCAAAACATTTATGTGTTTTATTTTCTCATATGACACATGTAATTTCATGTTAAATTATTGTTAAATTACTAAATAAGCCATTCTTTCACACTCTTCAAGCATTCAACTTTCAGGTGAATGTTCAAAACATTTATGTGTTTTATTTTCTCATATGACACATGTAATTTCATGTTAAATTATTGTTAAATTACTAAATAAGCCATTCTTTCACACTCTTCAAGCATTCAACTTTCAGGTGAATGTTCAAAACATTTATGTGTTTTATTTTCTCATATGACACATGTAATTTCATGTTAAATTATTGTTAAATTACTAAATAAGCCATTCTTTCACACTCTTCAAGCATTCAACTTTCAGGTGAATGTTCAAAACATTTATGTGTTTTATTTTCTCATATGACACATGTAATTTCATGTTAAATTATTGTTAAATTACTAAATAAGCCATTCTTTCACACTCTTCAAGCATTCAACTTTCAGGTGAATGTTCAAAACATTTATGTATTTTAATTTCTCATATGCACATGTCATTTTATGTTAAATTATTGTTAAATTACTAAATAAGCCATAATATCTTTCACACATCAAAACTGTAAATACATGTAGTACTTTGGTAAATTTGGTTAGTCAGCATTCCCTCGTAGCTAAGTTGTATCTACTCAGCAACAATTGTCCTATTACCTTGACATTAATTTGCTTACTTCTCACTCTCTCTCTCTCTCTCTCTCTCTCTCTCTTCCTCTCTATCTCTATCCCTCTCTATCTCTCTCTGTCTTCTCTCTTGTCACTTCCCTTCTCTCTCTCTCTTTCTCTCTCGCTTTCTCCCTCTCTTTCTATATCTTATCTTCTCTTCTCTTCTATCTTCAATTTGGTTTGAAGGAGAGTATCTTTGAATTTTTATTATTTTTTTCTTTGGAGAAAGAAAAGACAATAACAATAATAATAATACAAATAATGATAATGATAATTACAACACAAAAACAGTGATAATATCGAAGAAAATGATAAAATAATGATAATAATAATGATAATAATGATAAAAATAATGATAATGATAATAATAATGATGACAATTATAATAATAATGATGGTAATAATGATGATAATAATGATAATAATACTAGCTTGATATTTCTCTCAAAGTGACCAAGAAAGCATCGGTTTTGGGGTTGCTAGTTACCAACCCGTCATGTGGTTCTATCCTCGGCCCTATGAAGGAGGTCATTGAACTTGTACCTCAAATCTTTGACCTTGGCCCTGTTTCAACTTTGTTGGGTGCATCAAAAACATCCTACGTTTGCACTCTACCAGGTATTTAAAATCAATGCATAAATTGTGCTCAATAGACCGGTTTCTTTCCGCTTGGGGACCTAGGGAAGGGGTTATCAATATTTATGGACTACAATACTTGGAATCCAGTCAGCAAACAATACTTGTTAAGCCATGTTCACATCTCCCCCCCTCCCCCCCCCCCCCCAGAATTTGTAGCCAATTTAGCCCGGGCACCGAGCGGCGACCGACCGGGCACCGCCTGTCTTTAAGTGACTCTCACACTCTGCCGTGTAGGCCTACCGTGTGTCACCGTGCGCGAAAATGTCTGCGGACGGTGGAGAACGGCGAGGGCACACGGTGGTTCGTTTTCAAAGCGGGCAACACGTTAATAGGGCGTTGGCGCTTATTTACACCCGGTGGGACCCGGCGAAAGTTTTGGGCATGTTCAAAACTTTGGCCGGCTGGCACCGGCCGCAAGTAAGCGGCAAGAGGACGGTGTTGAACAGTATGAGGACGGTATGAATACGTTATGAAAACGGTCACACTGTATGAACACGTTCACAACACGCTCATAACCCGTTACAGAACGGTGATGAAAAATGGAGAGCGGACTGACCGTTGCCGTTCAAATCGGGGTATTTATGGCAGTCGTGTCATGACGTCAGCAGTCCGGGGACTCGCTCACAGGACGCTCCGAGCGGTGAGGGGACGCTAAGTGACTGGTAGGTGGCTGCTACAAACCCGGTGCACACGTTCAGGACCCGGTATGGGCCCGGTATGGACACGGCCAAAATTTTCAACAAATGTCAATCTGGGCGGTGAAGACGGTAGAAGCACGTTCAACACCCGGTATGCGCCCGGTGAGAACGGTCAGAAGATGGCAACGAAACGGTGAAAAGATTAATTTTATGAATTTTTTTTTGCGGCCGGGGACAAGTTCGCTCAAAACCCAACGTTCTGGACTCTGTTGTTTTTTTAATAGCCCGGCAGGTGGACGGTAGGCCTACACGGCAGAGAGTGAGAGCTCCATTAGACCATCGCTCGGTCGCCGCTGAAGTTTTAGCGTGGACTTAAAATTTGGCGTGCTCTCTTTTCACTCGACGCCCAAAATATGCTCGGTATACCCGGGCGGTCGCCGCCCGGGCCCTGACCTAATCGAGCGTTCGCTGTCGAGCGATTTAGGTAAAAAAAATTAAAGCCGCTACTCCCGCTAGGTCAAAGCTGCCGAGCGGTCACCGCCCAATCGCTGCCCGGGCGTCGCTGGGAGATCAGTTGGTCACTGGGCGACGAGTTCAAAATCAGGTCGGCAGCCTTTGATCTCGCAGTTTCGATTTTTGACTAACATCGCTCGACGGCGAACGCTCGATTAGGTCGATGCCCGGGCGGCGACCGCACGGGCACCGAACGTATTTTGGTGCCCCGCCGATCACCGGCCGGCCGCCGAGCTATTTCTTTAAAATCAGCCGGTGGCCGGTGGGGGACTGCTCGGGAATCGGTGGGTCATCAGTCGGTCACTGCCGGCACGCTGCCCGGAGAAGCTCCCCGATTTCGCCCAGTTTTGACCTAAAATCGACCGGCGATCGACGGGAAATCGACAGGGAACCGCCCAGGCATCGCTGGGGCTCCACAGCATGCTTGATTTCTCCAAAAATTGTTGAGGGATGCCTAAATTCCAGCGGCGACCGAGCAGGCTACAAATCGGTCGGTCGTCGCTCTGAGTTGTGACCATAGCTTAAGTCAATATGTCGGGCCAGCCTCGGGCAAACTTTCGTGTTTTCGAGAACAACATTTCTTTAAACAGTATGCAAAAAATAGATTGAATAGTAAGTAAATCGGTCTATTGCAGTGCAGCACTTTCAAATATTATAAAGATACACAGTTGGGATCAGTTTACAATGAGAAATGTAGCATCATCATGGCATGATGAAAAGAGGGATCGCCGTAACTTAATTGCCCTTTCCAGAACGTTTGTAAATGGCAGATCCATGCAAGTTATTGTAAAAAAAGTTATCAGAAAAAACCTCTGACTAACAAACATATCAGGGAATTAAAAAAAAGACTTATCCCTCTTTCAGGTCCATTCTGATCTAGCATTTGAAAGAACGGCGCAAACACTCATTTCATAGACGTAAGGTATGTACGATTTGGGATTTAAAAGGGGACACTGCAAACTAATTTGTGCCCATCCCTCATTTTTCTGTGTTCGTTTCATGAAAATGTTCAGACATTGCCGTGCATTGTTATTTGTTACGAACACTTTTTGGAATAAAAGACAGAAAAGCACACTTTTTATTGCTAAAAGACAATCAAAAGGTTGATATAGTATGAAAAGATGGACTAAGGATGAACTTTATAGTTCTATTATAATCATCTAATTCGCAGCACCGACAGACAAAAGGAGTTGTGGAGATTACGAGGGGACGAACCTGAGCTCCGTGCGCCCTATCAACCCAGGAGATGGGGGTGAACAGTTTTACGTCTACTGCGAAGATGAGGGTCATGTAGTCATTCAGGTAAGTGCATTTTATTGATTTATTTATTCATCTATTAATTCGTTTAGTTATTTATACATCAAAGGTTATTATCAGTTTATCATAATACTGTTTTAATTCTTGGTCCTGGTATAATTTAAAAAAATGTAAACTTGAGTGAATGGCGGGCTACAGCCTAGTTGACCTATCGCTCGCGAGACCGACAAATATTATTGTTATTATTATTATTATTATTATTTTTACTATTACCATTATTATTGATAATTATTATCATTTTATTATAGGTTTTCCCGCCGAATTTCATCAGAATTGCATTTGAATTCATGAATTGGCGTTCAAGTTCGAACAATTTTCGTCAACTCTCTGCTCTCATGATTTATTTACATTCTTTGAGCATTCTGTTCGTTTTATATCATTGCTTTTACATTTTATTTCATTCAGTTTAGAGAGAAATCCATTCAGTTTATTGACGCGAAGTTGTTATTTAATTCGCGCCAGCTGGATAGACGTTCAATTTCGTTAAATTTCAATTTCTTTTATATAGGCACACACCTTCGCACATCGGATACAACGTTGACGATATTGGGCGGGAAAACCTCTATTATTATTGATATTATTATAATCATTTTTAATATTATCGTATTACTATCATAATAATTATTATTATTATTATTGATCTATAGCGCAGGACAAATCTCTCAGTTGACTTTAATCGAACTTGGAATGACTACTTTCATGGATTTGGAGACCTACACGGGGATCATTGGCTGGGACTAAAGAAGATAGTGCGCATCATGCCGGAGAAGCTGTCAATTTTGCTGATAAAGGTTCAGTTTGAAGATGGCGAAGTTGTAAACAGTCCATGTCCTACTCGAATAAAGGCAGAGTAAGTTATTCTCTTCTTCAAGTAATTTGTATTGGCCTAGGTCGCAATGCAGTCTATGGTTCTAGGACAATTACCCCCTGGACGATCACCCCAGGAAAACTATCCCCAAGGACATTTATCCCCGGATAATTACCCCCCCCCCCGGACAATTACCCCCATCCCCGAGGATGATTAGCCTACCCTCTGAAAAAAAAATCTGCTTTTATTAAAACCATTTTATAATCACGCTTGACTTTCCCTTTAACGAACAGAGGGTGATTTTCGGAGGGGGGGGGGGGTAATTGTCCCATAGGGTTATTTTAAGGGGTAGGTAGTGATTGTCCTCGGGTGGTACTTCCGGGGGGGGGTAATTGTCCTTGGGATTAGTTTTCGGGGGTAGTTTTCGGGGGGGTAATTTTCTGGGGGTCATTGTTGCCGAGGGGGTAATTTTCTGGGGGGGGGGGGGGTCATTGTTGCCGAGGGAGTAATTGTCCTGATTCGCAGATGAGGCTACCCGGAGTAAATAAACTTGTATGGTAATATTGTTATTATTGACTATTACTACTCATTTATTTATTTAATTATTTAGATTGATTAAAATACTATTATCATTTACTAATTCATCATTATTAACTATTATTAATTCATCTTAATCCATTGTTCTCCCATTCACTTGCAGTTTTAAGGTGGATGGTGATCAATGTCGTCAAAATTTAAACGGTTTGTTGAGGTTTAATTTACGTGCCCGCAGGGGTGTGCAATTTTACACATCAGGCGAGTCGATGACGAACGGCAGTTCAACCGTGGCCCATGGAAAGCACTGCGCAAATACATGTGGTGGAGGTTGGTGGTACCCTACCAACTTTTGCAATGGTAATATCAATGGGATACTAACCAATCACTTGGAGAACGACTGTAGTTGGGATAAGACTGTTGTGAAAACTTGGATGAAAATTATACCAGACATATAGCTCCGTTTAGTCTCATTTGACAACGCCCCCTATCTTCAGAGTCCAGCAGCCTATAAACACGTTAGCCTATGGACTTTTACCCAAAAAAAATCGTTAAAAATTCGTTTTTTGTTTAAACGAAAAGCCCATCCACCCCGACGTACGTTGACACTAGCTCTTTCATTGGAACCCTCATGTTCCATTGACTTTTGAAAGTTCGCCCACCGTAATTAATTTTGATCAAAATAGGTCGCAAGCTCGCCATTCCATATTTAACCAATGTGTAACAAGTCGAACTTTGGACGCAATTTACCACGCGATTGTAAGATTATAGGTCAAGCACACGAAGGATAAGAAGCATGAAATATCATAGATCAGTTCTGCTTGGTTCATTATGTCCACTTCAGCCAACCCCCACCGTATTTTGTCCATTTAGTATAGGCAAACATTTTGCCGAGTTAAGCAAAAACATGAATATTCATGACACACCATGGACTATTCAATTATTAACAGAGGGGTGCAATTGTGCACCACATCAAACTCCCCTACTTTCAGTCAAGTATTTCATTGTATTATGTAGTTTGGTAGGTTTATTTTACTAACTGTTTAATTATCAGATATCAATGATAGTTTAAAGATATGGAAAAGGTTCTTATTTTATAATTAGCAAAGCAATCTCACATACAAAACCACTACCAAGTGTCGTCTGATCCGCCGATTGCCGTCTGCTATATACGTTCTATAGACGGTGAACTAGCTACGTTTGTGCTGGCGAAAATGAGACAACCGGAGCAATATGTGACGATGAAAGTGGTGAAGTGTGACGTCATCAAAAATCTCATTGTAGAATTTCTCAATTTTGTCTTCATTTTCCGAAAGAGTATCAAAAATGTCGAAAAACCAATTGAATACGTTAAGTATTGGCTGAGATATGACCATCTGAATAAATAGATTTCCTATAGAAACTCAATGTTATTTTGCTCTGGCTCGTAATTTTATGAACCAGAGCAAAATAACAGTTCCTATAGGTAATCTAACCATGAAACGTCTTTTAGTGATCGACAGCTTTGCAGATTGTTTTGTGAGATTTGTCAACATTCCTGAATCTGCCAATGTAGTGTAATCCTGCAACTGTCATTATGTATATGTATAAGTATAGCTATAGGTATTTATTGGTATGTAGTCACATTATTAATTGGTTTCTTTAGTATATGCTTCAATAAGAAAGGACACCATAAACAGCTTGTCCAAACTCGACAGTATAAAAATGACCCTGTATGTTGTGATTCAATAGCGCCATCTTCGGCTTTAACATCGTAGATTTTCACTTCATTCTTTCCCTCTTGCAAATTCTTTATGCCCCCACCCTTTTCCCTTCTTCCCGCTCGCTTATCCTTTCTCTCTCTCTCTCTCTCTCTCTCTATCTATCTTTTTTTCTTTCTTTCTCCTATTTTCCTGTAATCTTCTTCCCCTCCACTCTCTCTCTCTCTCTCTCTCTTTCTCTATTTTTTTTTCTCTCTCTCCCCTCTCTCCGTCACTATTTCTCTTTATCTCACGTCAGATCTTTCTCACTTTTTGTAATTCTATCGCTGTGATTACCCTCTATTTTGCTTCCTCTCTCACTATTTTCAAATAGTTTCTTTTTATGCCAAGAACCCACTATTTAGAACTACCCCCTACACTTTAACAGTGTGCATTTTAAAACAGTTTTAAGCATTATCTAAAACTTGATACAGAAAATTTGTATTTGACAAACGCAATTTGTATGTGTGTATTTACCATTGTAGTATTGTATTTTCTTTGTCCTTTTTTTGTTTTTTGTGTGTACATTTTTAGGATCATCAACCTATAAGTGTTTGTAACTTTTTTGATCCAACCACTTCGTAATTTCCCTTAGTGTGTTTTCCATTTGATTGGTTTATCTATGTTTGCAAGAAACTATTGTATTCTTTGCCTTTGTTTGTTTTTATGAAAGTGGTGAATAAATTCAATTCAATTCAATTCAATAACTTGTTCTCTCTCTTTCTCTCTCTCTCTCTCTCTCTCCCTCTATCTCTCTCTCTCTCTCTCTCCCCCCTCTCTCTCTTTTCTCTCTCTCTCTCTCACAAATACACACACTCACTACCAAAGTGTAGATGTCTTCTCAAAATTTCTGTCACGTCTAGATTTCTTGTGCTATGTATTATTTTGATTGAACTTAAATGAATGATTTATTAGAATCCTATACTAGTGTGTCAGGCATTTGTCCACTAAAGATGTGATGGTCTGGTAGTTTTTCTCTCTGTGTGTGCGTGTTTTTTGTTGTTACCAAATTCAGTTTACAATGTATCCAATTGTGTTAAGAATGATTTGTAGATTATGTATTTTATTTGAGAGAAATTAATTTAAAAAATCTTTTACAAAATCAGTCAAGTTCAAAATCAATGAACCTTCTCTTGAAATCCGAGCTCCATTATTCCCTCTTCAACTGAATTTCTCCGTATTCAACGTTCTGTATTTCGTCCTTTCTTTTGCTTTTTTTGTTGTTGTTTATTTATAATGTTTATTTCTCCTCATGGACGTCTCTCTACGAACAGCCATCGACTTTGGCCTGTTGTTCTACGTCACACACACTACTGTCTTCATTGCCAATTTGAATCAGACATCGATGCGTCATGAAGACTGAGCGCGAGACAAAGGCAATTAAATTTTAATTATTGATACCGACATTACATCCCATTCAAACAATTGACACAAGTTAGCCCCCTTTATCATCAATCGAGTGCGTGATTTCAATGTTGATTTGTAATGCAGTGGCGTTGCTTGTATCAATCTATTGAGGAGGGGGGGGGCAATAACGTAGAAGATGGGGGAGGAGAGATCGAAACAATAAATATTGATGGATGAAATACGAGAGAACAAGGTGAGAGGCTATAGTAAGGGGAGGGGATGGGAGGGGGTCTAGTCATCTTCTTTTCACGATGCCTTTCCACCTCCCTCTACATATCTTTTTTTAGTTTAACATGATCGCAAAGACTTGCAAATATCACGTTGGAAAAAAAAGAGCCTGGTGCAGCACCAACGTTTACACTATGCGAACATGATAACGACTTATCATTATAACCGAAACACGATTTCTATGAGCTATTCAATAGGCTATACATCGCCATTATTTGGTTTCTTGAGAGTCTTTGCGACCGTGTTTTTACCCCTTTTTGAGATTCGATGGGCGGGAGAGGGGGTGGGCATGTGCCCCAACGCCCCCCTGCTCCTACGCCACTGCTCCGATGTCTGGGTGAACAGGACAAACGTGGTAAGGGAAATACCAGTCATTCTTCGCTTCGGGGATCGAATCCGTTCTCTGTCTCTCCATAGCATGTGGTATTGTTTTAGGACAACATCATAACTATACATCATTAAGAACGATGACATCTTTTTGTTGCAGTTCAATCACAGGCGTCGATAAAGGGGGTATACGGGGTGCAACTTATACCCCTCAAAAATTCCATGGCCGATTTGTTTCTTTGTTTGTTCTTCTGTGGTTGGCCAATTATTAAAAAAAGACTTTCTAATTTCCACAATCCACGTAAGTACCGGAGGGGTTCTCTATCGACACGTTTAAAATTCTGGGGACCCTTTTTAGTGTCATTTAATTTATGTGCCACCTGGCAACGAGCTCGCAGAAAGACGAGCTCGTTGCCAGGTGGCAAATAATGTCCACCAGCCGCCCCTCCAAGACAATTGTTTTACAGACGCCCCTTTGTTCTTTTTGTTATCAATCATTTCTTCAAATACTAGATTTTCGACAAATTGTTGTTGAATATCACATAGGTGGTTGGGGTCTTCTTTTTCTTAAACGTAGACATCTCAGTCTTATGTCACTAGCTCACAATATAAAGAAAAAATAATAAATGGAATAAGATAGTAAAAGCAAAAACATCAACAACAAAAATAATTGAAAATAAAAATAATAATAGTAATAATAGTTATAATAGTAAGAATAATAATAATGATAATACTAACATAAAAATGATAAAAAATAATAATAATGATTATTGTAATAAAAGTAATAGCAACAATTATGCTAATACTTTATAAAGAGTAAAACATTAAATTTATTCCCTCAGATTATGAAGATGATGATAAAGACAAAAACAATAATAATGTACAGCTAAAACGCCAACAACAATTAAAGCGACAACAACAATTATTTAAAGAAAGATGGTTCAACAAAAATTTTCTTTCAGATAAAATTTGGAGTGGACTTTAAAAGATTATTATTATTATTGTTATAAAACTTCACCAATAGTGATAAAATGTGTATCTCCTTTTCCCCCCGTTTCTAGATTTTTTTTGCTTTTATCGATAGTAACATACTTGGATAGTAACATAAATGGCTTTCATGTTCATAGTTCTTTACTTTTCTCATTTACATGATTTTAGGAGCTCGTTTTTCTTTTGATATTTCCTCTAATCTTGTCAATAGAAAAGAGAGCTCCTCTTGAGGAAAGATAATAATCTGATAATGATTGTAGAAATCTATATACGCGTACCTGTAATATTAAACATTAATAAACCTCTACCTCACAACTTTAACCCCATTCTTTGACCCCATATTATGGTGATGCCTTGAGTTTACTGGTGAAGAACCATGTCTTATTGATCTTCCACCTTAAAACCACAACTCACATTCATTTATCACTTCTGAATACATCAATATACCAGGTCCATTTTATGCATCCTGATCTGTCACTCGTGTTCACATTTGATGGGCTTCATTCGGAAGGAGGTGTTGATTTTAGGAGCAAATCTTCGGGACCCTCCCCCTCCTTCCCTCTCGCCCTCTCGGCTAGCGACCCCCGAGGACCACATCACGTCATCACGTCATCGACCTCCGACATGACGGCCGGAGCGAGCACGAAAGTGACAGTTAACGACGCGTTGGGGACGACCTGCCTAACGAGTTTGTCGCGTTGCTAGAGCAGCGCGCACAGCTCACAATGCCGCTGAGTGTAGCAAGGAATTACCATGAACAACTCCTTGAGTGTACTTAAGTGCTACGTATGCCCTCCATAATCCATGATGACACCCTTTCCCCCGAACGCTTTGCACCTTGAAGCCTTGGTCTTCATCTGTCACTGTCCCCTGTTTCCTTTATCGTCTTCTTTCACTTTCACTCTCCGTGGCGCCCAGAACCGTGGACTATCTTAGTTCAACAAATCTGATCTGTTTTCTTTATTGTATAAGTTAGTCTCTTGTTTACGTTTTTGTTTCATATCATATGGATTGAAATTTGTCAGATTCATGCTTCCATGAATTATGGTGAATCGTTTTAACTTTGCTTGCAGTCATAACGATTAACCCCACCCTCCCTCTAGAAATTGCCCCTCCTTTTAATCTCTCTCTCCATCTCTCTCTCTCTCTCTCTCTCACTCTCTCCATCTCTCTCTCTCTCTCTCTCTCTCTCTCTGGTTTTCAGTCGAGTTTTCTGCACATTCAATATAGGTAACTGGATTAGCATTGCATTGTGGGCCTTCGGGACAACATTTATTTTTTATAATCAAGTCACGATTCATTTTATCGACAAAGTCATATCAGCCCAAAGAGGGAGAAGAAAATAAAGAGTTTTAAAAAAAATTCCGTCCGACCGACCGACCCATTTTGGGGCACTTAAAAGGTAATACATTTTTTATTTTAGGCCTTATTTATGGATCAACCCGGAGGCACTCATTTTTTTTCATTCATAGTTCCGGAAAACGATACAGAGTTCTAAGTCGTTTCAGAATAATGAACCTTCAGATTTATGATCGCTATTATATTTCATTTTCGAAATTACGAACTCCATTCGATTTTTCAGAATTATGAACACCTTTTCACTTCCGGAAATACGAACCTTCGGAGTGACAAAAAGGTCGGATAACGAACCTTCAGAATTATAAACCGACATGATTGTAACCGATCAACTACTCGTAGGGCAGACATGGAATGACAGGGACCGGAAAAACGAGGAAATGAAATAGCCCTAGATAACAGGTGGATCGGTTCCTGCCAACGCACGCGACAAATTTACAAGGGTTCCGGCAATGAAGGTCTATTATCTTACGGAGAGACGGAATAAGAAAAGAAAAGGAGAAAAAGCATGAGAGAATAACAAATAATAAAGAAAGAGAGAGAGAGAGAGCGAGGGGTGGTATGTAGTTCGGGTAATGAATGTCCATTTTCTTACGGAGGGAGAGAGAGAGAGAGAGAGAGAGAGAGAGAAAGAGAGAGAGAGGGGGAGTGGGGGGGGGGGGGGTAGAGCATGACAAATTTACAAGGGTTCCGGTCCTCCGGCAATGAAGGTGGATTATCTTACGGAGAGATAGAAAGAGAAAAGGAGAGAGAGAGAGCGGAGAGAGAGGGGGAGGGGAAATATTTAGAGAAGAGGGATGGGGAGATAGTGGTATAAAAGAGAGAGGGAAAACCCAACCCCATTTCTTAATAGAAAACCACGACTTAAGTCCCCCCCCCCCCCCCCCCCTCAAAAATACCAAGGCAAGAACCCCTCGGATAACTGCCCAGTAGCGATAGCCAACATGGTACAAAAAAGTTCATTAGTCTGAGCGGGTGGGGTTGTTTTTAACGGTATTTATCCGGGATCAGTTTTTCAGGGGGTAGTTTCCCGGAGGTATTTTTTAATCTGGAGCGATAGACAGAGGGTCGGATATTTGTCCTAACAATTAGTTATCCGGGATTAGAAAACGAGAGGGTACTTGTCCTAGGTATAGTTTCCCAGAACTTCTATCCGGGTGATCATTTTTCAGGAGGTATTTGTCCTTGATCTAATAAGACAAGACCTTGTACATTCATATTTTTTAACACAAATGCTACACGTCAAACCAATTTACAAGCTTTATTAATGATATCATCATTTATTTAAAATAAGGATTTCGTTTGACCTACAAGGCATGAACTTTAATCATCTAAATAGCATGTAAGGAATATATATAGTCCTTGCCATGCAAGTGTTCTTTAAAGCAGGTGCGCTGCGGCGACAATGACTCAATATCAGAGTTACACTTACGGTTAAACATCAGTTTTAAGAGCATGTAACGTTGTCATGGGAGGGGGTGGGGTGATATCACCAGTATGAATCTTTGTCAGCCGATTTGTGATGTTGAAGACCAATTTGTTGTATTACTATACCGGTAAAATTATTTAAAGATTTGTCGCACATTATATTTTGTTATTCATTTTTTGTTGTATTTAATCATTCACTTATCATTTTAATTGTTTATTAATTAATATATTTATCTATTTAATTATTTATCTATTTATTCATTTATATTGTTATTTATTCTATTTCATTTATTCATCAATTAATCTATTTACATATTTATTTATGTACTTATTTTTTAATTCATTTTATTGATTTACTTACTTTCATTAATCATTCATCCATTGACTGCTAAAAATGGATCTAAATCCATTAGTTGAAGAAGAACATTCAATTTGTTGGAACTATTGAAAACCTTTGGACATGCTCTCCTCTTTATTACTTTGTAAAACTTTCCAGGCAAACCTGCCGGTCACTGACACCCCCAACACCCTCTCCCTCCCTCTCCTCCTCCCCCTCCCTCTCCCCCTCCTCTCCCCCTTCAACGTATTCCAGCTACGCCCCTCCCCCTCCCCTTTCTCATCTATACCCCACTATACCTAGCTGGCAGGTCAAGTTATCAGATGTGACAGGCCGGGTGAATCACTGCTAAGAAGACAAGTTTAGGTTAGGAAGGAGTACATAGAGTGGGCAAATCACAACTCGTGTCTTTCGAGATGCTTCCCCTTTTGTGATTGTAAATGGATGCGGGGCAGAGTTCGCAGACGGTATAAGAGAAAAGGCCGATGGCATCTGCAGGCAAGATGTTCATAGTTGAAGAGTATTTTCTCCGTCATCGTCTCTATGTTGCATTACAGCTATCAGGACGGGTCGTACATGTATCACTGTGTTTGTGTGTGGCATGTGGGGCGAGGGGGGGGGGGGGTTAGGGCTCACGTAAAAGTGCCGATTTATAACTGGGGCTTTCAACTACCGGCAAATACTCTGAATATTTATCTCTCGAAAAAGGAGCAAATCCCCCCTCCCCCTCCGTCCGCCCTCCCCACTTGCCCTCGTTAATTTTCTAAGCGTATCAAATAAAACTGTAAACAAAACAAAAAATCGACCAATAAACACTCAAAAATGGGCACATGGGCACATTGTCGTTAGGAGTTGATATTTTTTTCCTTAAATTTTCCAAATATTGTGTACGAGAAAAAAAAGTTTCTTAACGTGAATCCTTAGTTTGACATCAAAACAGATAATGTAAGATACAAAATTGCACAAACATGTCCGTATATGAGGAGATTAGGAGTCCGAATAATGGTAATTTCGCAATGCTCCGGGGGGGGGGAGGGGTGGCTAAATCTCCCTCACCCCAAAAGCCTCGTACATTTTTATAAATTATGTCGATCGAAAATCGGCTCTACTCGAGTTGTAAAACTCATAAAAACCACACTTGATAGCTGCGTGACGTAAACACACAACACGATGATTGTTAAAAATATATTTATTTGACGTATGTAGATGCTCACGTTCGTACGCACATGCACAGATCAGGATGATAACACTGACGAAGATTAAACGCCTCCACTGCCTCCTTCCTTTCCCTGTCTCTTCTCATAAGATTTCACACATTTTCTTTGGAAATGACAATCATAGTACAAGATTTTTGATGATATTGGTGACGATGATAATAATCAAAATTACTTTTTAGTAGACAGAAATGGCCGAAAGTGTTTGCATCAGACAAACTTTGTTGGAGTAGAATACTATTAACCCTTCTGCGCTTATTATAGACCTCGGAATAATGCATCCCATGAAAAAGGTAGTAAAAATTCATCATTTTGGGGGCATAATTATTTATTCATTAATTTATTTATTTATTTTATTCATTCATTCATTTATTTATTTATACTTCTATTATTATTTTGTTGTATTCATTCATTTATTTATTCATTCATTTTGTTCGAAAATGACAATCAGAGTACAAACTTTTTTATTTTTAGTAGACAGAAATGGCCGAAAGTGTTAGCACCAGACAAACTTTGAAGAGATAGAATACTATTAATGCAACCCTTTTGCACTTATAACAGACGTCGGAACATTGCATCTTATGAAAAAGGTGGTAGGCCTATAATGATCATAATTTGTGTGTATATTTATTTATTCATTTATCTATTTAAACTTCTTTTTGTATTAATTTATTTATTCATTTATTAAATCATTAATTCACCTATTCGTCTCATTCACTCAATTTATTTATTAGATTACAAGAAGATGGCTTGAAATAATGTAGATAACATCGAGAAAGATGTAAGGCTGGCCATATGCTCATATAACACCCCTGCCTTGAGAGAGGGCGGTGGGACGACACCCCCCCCCCCCCCCCCCCCCCGCCCCTCCTCCATATCAATTCGAATCTCTGGATACACCTCTGTAACTTATACACGGACAAAGTTCAAGGGAGAATCATGTTTTCAAATCCGGGTTAATCCCGGTACACGACTCTACCACTTCCTGTCAAGGGCAGGTTGTATTTATATTCCTTCTTCTTCTTCGTATTCTGTCCTCCTTATTTGTTATTTTACGACGACCACCGGACGACTGGTATGAATTTATTCAAGTCACTGATCTGTACAGATCAGTGATTCAAGTCGCGCGCGAGTCGCTCGCGTGGGTTTTGAGGTTGTAACATGATCTGCAATAGAACGCGTGCCATATGTCAGCGCACAACCAGAAACGGGCGATCGCATTTCACCAATTTTGTTCTCTCCCTAAGAATATTGGGCATAATTTTATACATCCCCCTCTTTAACCTGCAATTTGGCTGATCTTATTAGTCGGAGGGTAATATGAAGATGATCGAAACCAAGCTCTAATTCAAAACGCTCCCTGGGTGTGTATGAAAGTAATATTAATAAGGAAGATATATTTCTTAATATAAACAATACAAATAGCCTAGTGAGCGTGGTAACATGTGTAGGTGAAGGCCCAAATATTTTTAAGCCTGGAATTTTACTGGCGGGCGTTTTTGCCTCTAGGAGAAAAACACTATTTAAAATATTTCTAGACATAATACACTGAAGTTTGAAGAAATAGGGGTATACAGGCATATTTTCTCACGGGATTTCGCTTGCCTGAATACCAACTTTCATTATTGCGAGCGAGCTAGCATATTTTGACATTGTAACTTGTAAATTACAAGTGGGCTATATATGAGGTGAAAATTGCTTGAATATTGGGAATTCCAAAATTCTCAGGTATCAGGAAAACCGCAGCGCCCATTCTCTACCTCCCGCTTATACGAATGAAGGGATATCTGGCAAGAGTGTTGTCTTATATTTTTAGTAATAATTTTATACCTCTCTTTAAAAATCTAGCCATCTGATTGGTCGAAATTTGAGTCGTGAGTTTAGCCATGCCCGCCTACCGGTCAATGGTCTTTTAAAAGATGCCCGCATACCCGCCTACCGGTTAATAGTCTTTTACAAGATGTCCGCATGGCCCGGTTATTACCGGGCCGCATAAATAAATGTTGGTGAGATCCCCATTAATTTAAGATAAACTTGAGTTCTGGTAATGCGATTGCATTGTGAAAGAAAAGGTGTGGAAGGGATCAGAAAAGTTAAAGACAATTTTAAAATGTATACAAAGTGTAAAGAATCACTATCGAACAAATTTTCAAAATGTATAAAAACTTTGTATTACCTTTGATATTCGAGGCATACATGTTTTTATAGGTTCTCGGGGACGTTACATCCTGCTATCACCCCTCGACACGCCTCGGGTGATACAAGGGGCACATATAAAAACAACTACTCCTCTCATAGCAGTCATTATATCTATACCATTTTTATACGACTAGAACTAATGTTGTGTTGTGTGACGCTAGATTGGAAAGTAACACAAATTAATTAGGATAACTTTCAGTTTAATATTTTCTATTCTTAGATAAATCATGTAGATACAGAGATCAGATATAGATGAAGAAAATTTGTAAACAGAAAGTACTGAAAGGATAATTGATTTAGAGGAGGAATGATAACGCCAAAATCAAATAGGAGTTTACTCGAATGGGAATGGCCACATCGCAATTACAATCAAACGTAATGTTTTCCCGAAGAGCAACAGCAAGAGATAAGAAGTCGAAGAAAATAAAATCAGCAAGAATAGCAAAATATTGTTGACACAGCATTTATAAACGATTTAGGTAAATCAATATAGAATGACACCTCTCACATACAGATTGAATCAATAAGAGGATGGCTCACAGAGATAAAAAGATGGGGAATTGAAGAAAAAAATGAGGGAAGCGAAACAGACTATTAATCCTCGGAAGATTGGTCACCTGAAGAAAGTAAAATGATTTGTTTGGAATCACGAGAATGGAAAGGAAACGTAAAAGTGACAGGCTCAAGTCTGAATTAGATGGAGCGGACTTTGAGCTAACTTGTTAAATATGCACGACGCGTGAACGAAATATGTGCGTTTTCTTACTTGAGTAGGAAAGTAAAGAAGAAAGAAAAATGGTACAAAATTTTCGTATAATAAATTTCATATTGCTCAAGCAAATGAAGTTTAATAAGCAAATAGATATTTACTTGATTAAAGAAGCCTTTAACTTTAGATGAACATTAATCTACCCCATCCAATACATATACCAATAAATATCCTTTATTTCTAACTTCATCTAATCCTTTATTTTCATACATGTTTCATTCTAAACACATTTTTAATAGATTAATGCAGTATACTTCATATTACGAACGGATCATTGGGTCATAGAAAGAGAGTATAATAAAAGAGATTATCTCAAGTATTTGTTCTTTGTAGACGTCATTATTATATTACATTGTTGCAAGACAAACTATAAAATTAAACATGTAATACGGGATGACTATATGATACAAGGACCATCGGAGAACTTTGGCTAAAAATTGGATGCTCATATATAATAAACTTGAATGTACGAGCGTAGGTATCACGTGATCATGCGATCATGTAATGCTAAATTGAATGAGCGCTTGATGAAAAGCGTAAATATATCACCCCGTATATCACATGAATGGACTGAAGAAAAGGGCGAAGTTGAATGCACAGAACATTGATTTGAATGTATCGAATAGCAAGGCCGAGATAGATCTGATTATTTTAAAGTGAATGCAAGCAAAATGAATTAGAGTGGTAAAGTCATGAAATTTGTCGTACAAATTTATACATTTACGATTAGCATGATCATTCACGACTAACCTAATGCTCGGATATTAGCTGTATTATACTTAATTCAAACAGAAAAGTACGGATAGGTCTTTTTTTTTAACCGGGAATGGCATACAGGAGCAAAGAAAGTTGAAATGGATGAGGAGCGTCTGTTCTCGTAATATTCTTTTTCGAAGCATGGTTTCCATCGAATCTTTAATTTTTACGAATATCAAAACAATATGGATGACACGGCTCTTCTCCTATTGTATTCTCTCAAAGTCCCAATTGAACTTTGTGTCTGTGAGATGTTTTTACTAGACCCTTGAGAACTTAGGTCTAATCATGAACGCATCCATCTAGTATGCAGGCACAGACTCTGTTTTAAAACTCCTGAGCTTCCGGGGGCTGAGCTCCGCCCCTGGACCCCACCACTAGCCATAAGGCGGGCCCCTTAATGCTCATCTGACCGTAAATTAATTCCCAAAACCCTTGAACTTCATGGGGCTTAGCCCCCTAAACCCCACGCCAATTAGTGACCTGCCAGTGTCACAAATTCCCAGGCTAGTCTGCTTCCCGGGTCAAACGGCGCTGAGCAGCTGCGAAGAGACAAGGCCTTTATTGTGAATCGTGAAGAGACGATAAACGCGACATCCCGCAAATCACGATCGTATAGTGGGGTTCGATAGTGGGGTATGATAGTGGGGTACGATATGTACATATCTAGTGGCAAGCCCCGATTAACGCGCCCTTAAAACCTAAAACCTAAAACCCCTGAGCTTTCGCCCCGTGATCCCCGCCGGAGCTTTGCCCCTGTACCCCCACCCTGATCGTAAATAATCCCCCCCCCCACTTTGAAATACGTTCCGCGGGGCCTGCATGTAAGATGTAAGTTTGATGGTAATGTTTTTTTATTAGGGGGGGGCTCCCCCCCCCCCCAAAAAAAAAAAAAAAACGTTTTTGCTTATTACGGCACTGATAAGTGGGTACGATTTGTTTGGTTTGATTGCAAATCCTCCCGAATCAACCGAAAACTTACAAACTGCCGTCTCTTTAGTACAGAGTTACGATCAATATCAATTTACGATTGTTTTGATTCCATCGTCAACTTTTTATAATACAGGGTCCAGCGCACCGTCTTATATAGAGTTGCGATTGATCCAAAATCAATGGCAAGTCCCCCTATCGATCGCAAGTTTGCAGTCTCCTGTCTCTTATGTACATCATTGCGATTGATATCAACTCTTTTTAAGACGGGACTGTGGTCTGATTTCTCTCCTAGTCTTATTATGAAGATGGATATGAAGAAAGGCAGTGACATGGAAGGCTGGCTCGGGGAGGGGGCAGGAAATTGTTCCAGGGGTACTCGATCAGTAAGCCCCCGCGTGTCAGGAACTGTTATATCGTGCACGATGTTCGTTGAGGGTTTTAACTTTTATCGACGACGACCGAATGATGCCAACGGCAGCTACGGCCAGACAGGGGGTCACTGAACTCAATTGACTAGCGCCCTCTAGCAGCACAGACAGAAAGCTGCGGTACGGGTTCAACCTTTTTAGTTCATATTTTAGTCCAAATAAGTTCGGAGAGTCCATAATCATTTATCCTTGATCTGTAAACAGTTGATTAAGCATAAACCTGTCTGTTTTAACGATGAATTTGAAATGAATATACAAAATCTGCCAAAAAATAAAATATCTTTAACTCAATTATTTCTAAGCAATCATTGGCCCACAAACATAAAACAGATTAAAGAAATATTTCTGTCTGTTTGATACTTCTGTCGCCCGTATATGCTTTTAAAATTCGTTAAAAATGTACAACTTGAACAATGTCTCTTTAAATACAGCATCATATATATATGAAAGTATATCTGATTCTATTTCATTTACTAGTCATTGGGTTATATCCTGTAAACAGTTGATACAGCGTAAGTCTGCCTGTTTTCACGATGAATCTGAAATGGTATACAAAATCTGACTAAAAATCAAAAACTTTTTAAGAAGCTTCAGTGAATAAATTCACAAGACTTAAAACCAATTATTTCTGAGCAATCATTGGCCTACAAACACAAACAAGATTTAAGAAATATTTCCGTTTGATACTTGAAATATTTTTAAGCGTTTTTAGAACTTCGTTGTAAATGTTCAACTTATACAATGTCTCTTGAAATAAAGCATCCCAAAGAAACTATATCTGATTCTACTTATAAATTCGTTTTCTTCCCATTTGCTAGTCATTGGCTTATATCCTGGGGGATAAACGTCTCCAATCATCCACATTTGATCAACATTGTCATATGCGGATCTCCATATTCGCTTAACAACTCGCTACTCCTAACGACCCCGGAGACTGCGGGACATGCAGAGAAGTCGCCGAGTAGCCACAATCTCGATAGGGGGAGACTGATAATGCCGAACACCTTTTATCTGTCTGAGTCGCTCGCTGCACCTCCTGGACATTCGGCAGGAAGACTGGGACGAATTAAGCGAGGGATCAGCGAACGTAATATCAGATGCTACATCCGAGCTCTCGGGCGAAACCGACGTGCATCCCCTTTCCCTCCCCGTCATTTATCATTAGAAACATGGCGATCTGAAAATTCAACTCGAGAAAAGGGGGCAACAAAGCCCGATTTCTTTTAAAATCGAATGATCTTCATAGATGCTAAAGATGCGAATGAGATAGATAACAGAAGACAGATCAATTCGCTGCAAAAGATGTCAAATTTGATTTAGAGACGCGGATGAAAGACAGCCTTTATTGATAAGGTTGTATCAAGTGGATGGAACGATACGAATTTGAAAAAGTTCGATTGAAAGGAGTCACTTGTGTTGTTGCTGAAGATAAAAATTGATGACAAAAGACAGATCAATTCGTTGTAAAAGTTCTCAAATCGAATTGAGAGAGGGGTGAAAGAACAGCCTTTTTGATGACGTTGTAGAGTGATGCGATCCCAGAAGACACGTGATATGGTCATGACTTGTGATTAGGTGTAATATTAACAATATTCAAATGTAAAGCGAGAAGTCTAACTTTGCACCCAATTTTTATCTAGCAGATATTCCATAAAAAGTATACTTTAGTAGAAATGGGCGGCTGAAAATGTGGAAATAAGGGGGGGGGGGGACACAATCCATCGGCAGCCAACCAAGAGTTGCATCCGCATTGCCATTGCCCTTTATGAATTTTTCTACAGCTTTATCGTCTTTTTGTCTAATTTCTTGTTTGTCTTTCTATCCGCAAGTTGAATACACTCTCTATTTGTCTCGTCTGCTTCATCGTGTTAATGACGTCATCTAATCGATCCAGATCTGTGAAACGTTGTAGTTTCAGATATTAAAGTGAAACGATGGCTCTGTGTAGTTTGTATATCTACCGCCATCTACGGTTTATTGCGACGCGGGGGGGGGGGGGGTGGGCGGAACTTGACAAGTCGGTAAAGCCGGAAACACTACAAATTAATAACTCTTTGTTTTAATCTTTGTCAAGGTGAGGATGACTTAAACAATTACTGGTGAAATACATATTTACTATGTTATGACATTTTGATTTGATGGTTAACATGAATGAAAAAAAAACCAGTAATTTCGCCCGTATTAATGTTAATTAAAGTAATATCTTTCTTTTGAATAGAGAGTGGAAGGGATGATTTAGATTGAGCCAAGTATATTTAGAAATTTAAAATGATAATGATGATAATGCAATGATAAAGATAAAGTAATGAAGATGAAGATGACGAAGATGATGATGATGACGAGGACGACGACGATGATGATGATGATGATGACGGTAATGATGATGGTGGTGGTGATGATGACGTTAGTAACATGAATAAACACGATAACAACAATTTTCGAAGAATCAAACTAAGGCACTTTCAGTAGCACTGTGCGTCACCTATTGAAATGTGCAAACATAACAATGACGTGATAACGTAATCCGAACATGATTCCAATGGAACATACAAAACATGGTAATCAAATTGCCATTTTTTTTTAAATTGCCAACTTGTTTAATATTTGACAATTATTTTATACATCAATCACACAAAAGGTCAAATTTGCTTGGAGGATGATTTTGCAATGTCTGGCACTTACCCTACGTCAGCATGAAACAGATAAGGACAATTAAACGTTCATCAATTTTACTGCCATTAATTTTGATTCAAACTATTTGATGTTGCCAACTGTCTAATCAATTATATAACCCGTCATGCATCTTCCTCCACGACTCGGTTCGTAAACATTGCAGAGTACATGGGACAAAATGTATCCTTGAAAATTTCAAAACAAATGCAACTCATCAATGAATAACAATTTACTTATGCCAAGTCGACATGTCTGCTCTGTAGAGACAACATTCGGTTTGTGAATTAGTCAACATCGAGATTTAAAAAGAGAGTATAATAGTGCGATTGCATATTTTGTTTTCTTATTTATTTCCACTTGCAGGATGGAACAATCTGAACAGCCAAAGGCAAAGTGATATTTTGTTTCATAGCGTTGCATTCACTCGATCTAGGAGAAGGGGGTAGAGAGGGGGTAGAAAGGAAGGGTAGGGACACATAGGAGGCATTTATCTAATATCAAATCACCGGTGAAATTGAAAGAGAAATTTTCGTTTGCCTCTATAACTTCTAGAAATTATCTTTTAGCAACAACTTGAACTTTTGTATAAATGTGTTTCATGTAAGCATTAATTAAGCTTTTGCAGTAGTTCATTGTTTAGTACATTTGTCCAGTTTGTATTTTATTGTTTTGCCTTGCATAATTTGTTTTGTCATGTACATGTACATGCATTTTGTTGTTGTTAATAAACTTCAAACTTCAAACTGAGCATGAAGAAAGCATATTGGAAAAGAGTGTGTGAGAGAGAGAGAGAGAGAGAGAGAGAGAGAGAGAGAGAGAGAGAGAGAGAGAGAGGGAGAGATGCTGGAGAGAAACAAGAAGGAGACAAAAAGAAGGAGGGGAAGAAGAAAAGGCAAAAAAGGAAAGATAAATGGGATTGGAAAAGTATTTTAGTGAGAGACAGGTTATTGCGATGATGATGAGTGTGAGGAAGAGAAGTGGAGAGTGGGAGGGAAGGAAAGAAAGAAAGGGACAGAGGGGGTGATGGACCATTGGTCAAAGGAATACAAAGAAATCCAGGGGTAAATAAGAATATGAGAGAGAGAGAGAGAGAGAGAGAGAGAGAGAGAGAGAGAGAGAGAGAGAAACCCAATACACAGAAGATAAAAAGATACACGTACGTAGAAGAAAAGGAAGGGGTGGAAGAAAGAGATGCCGAAGGAGAGAAAAAATGGTAAAATACAAAGACAGAGGAGAGAGAAGAGAGAGAGAGAGAGAGAGAGAGAGAGAGAGAGAGAGAGAGAGAGAGAGGGAGAAACAGAGAGACAGAGAGACGGAGAGAGAGGAGAGAGAGAGAGTGACATAATGAGACTGTTAATGTTTGTCCTCACTTGGCGAGTAACTGCTAATAGGTGTCCACACCATGTAACTGTCACATTCATTAAAGCGAGAGGGTTATTGTGGGACTAATTTCTGTTTAAACATTGCTAAATGGCTCGCTTGGACATGCTAATTGTGTCACGCTGTTACGAAAGCCCCCCCCCCCCCCCCCCACTCTGAACAATAAGGGGCCTTTAATTGACTGTCGTTTTGGTGATCAGTGATGATGGGTGTAATTATAAATAGGTGACTTACACATTATATATGCTGGTTTTATCTTTGTTTTTAAAAATCCACTGCGAATTAACCAACAATTCAAGGTCCAAAGAGTTTTCATGGCTTCCAAATTACATTAAAGAAATTTACAGTCTAATAGTTAATTTTGTAGTAATTGCCAACGTCATTTCCATTATTACCTAATATCTTGGTCATAGAAGTGTGGAGAATACTTTTTGAAATTATTCTCCTTCTCGTTTTCTTTAAAGAACAAAATATTTTGATATCACCAATCATGAAAATAATTATGTAGGCCTAATTTAGATGAAAGGATTTTTAGTTCCTTTTCTCATCCTGCATGTCTATTTTCTATGTTTTAAAAAGAAATATGAACTAGACCTACTTACTCCCATACAAGACGAGTGTAAAATACGATAACATTCTTTTGTCGAAATATTCTATCGATTTTTGTTTTTATGTAGGACTAATGTAACTCTTTTCATAATGTCACTAACGAGTAAGCACACCTTTTTTCCCCCTCATCAGAAGTCAAGTTTACTGTAAAATCATTGTCTGCATTGAGTTACTGCGGGAACAAAAAGCGTTGAGTGATTGAGTGTGTTTTGTTTAACTTGGATAAAATACAAAAACGAAGTTTGTAATCTTTCCATTATATTATTATAAATATACACATCAAGTAATAACAAATGATAACAAAGCATTTGTCATTTTCGAAATGAGACTTGGGCTCTGAGCAACTTGAGCAACTAGTTCAAACTAATGCTAATGACCTGTTCTAAGTCAATTTATCACGATTACCCCCACCAATGATCCCTCTCCCCCCCCCCCCCTCTCTCTCTCTCTCTCTCTCTCTCTCTCGAAAAATGCATCTGTATTTCAAAGCCCTGAAATGCACTAATTACAAACGGAAACAAGAGAAACAAAATCAGATCATTAATCGGCCAAACAGGCGCGGGGACTTAGCTCAAGAACAGTCCACATTAATCAAAATCTTAAACTAATCATAATTCTTAGATTTCTTTCAAACAATATTCAATTTCCTATGAGCAGAGCGATAACCCTGCTACTTGTTTGGCGCCAGCCCGCCTGAAAGGAAAAATATAGGACTCGAATTAAATATGATTAACTACTAGAGGGCAGATAGTATTTCTATCATGTGAAAACAATAGTCGGGTTATTGTTTTTCTATAGAGATCTCTATCGATGTTAGACAGTCTTATCGCTCTTAACGACGCCTCCCACATGATTTGTTTCTTTGTTTTAATTCGCGCCTTCTATTTTTGTGATTTAATCATTATTGGCGTGGTGTGAAGGAAATTGCTTTGTGATTGGATGTATGCGTAAATTACCACGATACGCGGATGAATAATCATTATTTTATCGGCTCTTTGGTAAACTTTGGGATGACTTTTTGAGCGGAATGACACTTCAAAACGGGCCATTTTGATGAAAGGCGACGGAGTGACTACCAAACGTTTATCACTAAGCAAGCAAAAATGCATCACTTTTGACACCTCAAATATTGGGCAGCGCAATATCTGGAAGTGTATTTATCATTCCTATAAAGTTCACAAACCAACTCGATTTGTCATTCAATTCGATTTGTAAAAAAAGCAAAATCTTCTGGATTGAAGTTTTTCTTTCTTTCTTTAAGTTAACAACTCTTCGAAACAAGTGGTTTAATGTTACGAAGATAAATATTTGCCGGTTTATGGATTGGTCAAAGAGTGTTTGTTCGTTTCACAAAAAAGTCTTCAGAGATCATTGAACTACCTTCATATACAAAAGGAAGAAAAATGATATTAGTCGTTTTCCCCCCTCCCCCCGCTCTTTCTCTCTACATCTCTAATTTTCTAAGTAAACCATACAAGTGAAGGCATGTTTACGAATTATTTCAATCAAACAAAGTCATCATATCAATCCACGGGGGGATGCTTTTATAAGAGGCTGTAAGTTCATCGAAATTTTTGTTGTTGTTGTTACTTTATCAGTTTCGAACTTAATTCTTAATTATGAAACAATAACAACAACACCAAGACCAAATAAAAGAGGGTTGAAGATAATTATGTAGTAAATAATAATTATGTAAATTTGAGTATATCGATGGAAATATTCAGTAATCAAAATGCAGTCGTTATTTATAAACCTAAAAATGAGAGACTAAATAAAGCGCTAATAACAACTGTGTGGCTTTCAATAGACAACTCAAGGGCGAATCGTCTTGTGTTGTCTTATGACGAGTTTCTGAATCGTCGCTGACTTGAACCGATGTTATCTCGATGTGGCTGGATACCCCCCCCCCCCCCCCCCCTCCCCACAACAAAAAATAGAGTCCACTAAAATGAGACAAAAAAATCAAAGGATTTATACAGCAACTGTTAAGCACTTGTATTTAATCTAATTATGTCTTTATAAATGTATATACTTTAATGGAGCATCGAGCTTTGTTTCTCCTTTTTTTAAAGAACATCATTGGGTTTTTATTCGTTGTAACTCCCTATTTTGTCCTCCTTTTTATATTGTTGCTTAATTTATCCATGAAAAGCAAGTCCTAAAATACACACCGTTTAACAAAAATAGTGTCAAACTTAATACGTTATCATTTTAATGGTCGTTATCTGTGCTATTGAACTGAACCGTGAACTTTTTAATTCAGCTATATCTCATTAATAGAAAAGGCAAATACGATTAAAAGTAATTAGAAGTGAACAAAAGCGGTGTGGCCCGACTGAGTCATAGATAATAATTATTTGGACAAAACCTCACGAAAATCTAATATTTATCCTATAAATGTATTGTCAGACATGATATCATATTGTAATCGCTTTAGGCGTGTTTTGTTTTCGCTTTTCTTATCAATTGGAAGGTAATTGTGATATTAGCGATACTACTAACGAATAAAATCAGGACATATAGTATTTTGTTTTAAATCGATCAAAATTCTTATAAAAGCACCGCCATAATATGCCACGCTCCCTAATAATACGTTGTGCTCTCCGTCTGTCCTACCCCCTCTTTTGGTGTTTTGTTTTGTCGTAATCTCTCTCTCTCTCTCTCTCTCTCCCTCTCTCTCTCTCTCTCTCTCTCACTCTTTTTCCTCTCTCTTTCTCTCTCTCTCTCTCGCTTTCTCTCTCTCTCTCACTCTCTTTCATACATTTCCATCTCTGTACATATTTAACATGTCTCTCTTCCTTGGCTGCTTTGTTTTTCTACGGTTTGCGGATTCCGGGCGTGGTCGGTGGATTGCGGGTCCTCCCAGTAATGCTATGGTCACAAATCTGAGCAGCGACCGACCGATCAGTAGCCTGCTCGGTCGCTGCTGGAATTTAGGCATCGCCCAGCAATTAGGTCGGTGCCGGCCGGCGACCGCCCAGGCACCGAGCGTATTTTGGGCGGCGAGTGAAAAGTGAGCAGGCGCCGCCCAAATTTTAACTCCGCGCTAAAACTTCAGCGGCGACCGAGCGATGCCCTAAAAACGAGCGATGCCTGGGCGGCCGCCGCTCGGTGGCCGAGCAGCCGCCGGGCAGAATTGGTTAAAAACTCGCCGCTCGGCCGCCGAGCAGGCAACTTTTGGGTAATGTGACCATAGCATAACAGAGCCCCGAAAACTCCTTTAATCCTCGCGATTAATATCTCGTTAAGGTATCCGATCCTTTATTCCCCTCTCTTCAACAACACATCCCAGACATTATCTGCAATTAATCCCCTGCTTAAAGACAAAGCTGTGTTCCCGTCATGCGATGACATGATTGAGAAAGAAACTGTCTGGAAACATTTGGGGAAGGTTTATTCTCATGATTATTATCGTACATAACAATTCATCTATACTGCGATGTTTATAAATCATCGGGAGTTCAGAACGCTAAGAAATTGACACAATCTGGCTTAAATGCTCATAGAAATGGGCACATATTCAAGTGCCATGGTTGTTTGGTCCAAACACTAATAAGATAATAATTTTGAAAAGCATTGCTTTTCAAAGGTAATTTTCTATCATGACCTTCTTCCAAACTGATATTTTTTTTCAAAGAATTAAAAAACTTACAAAGTTATTCTTGACCTTTAGTGACCAGAACACTCGCTAACTTTATTCACCTTGTCATTATAATGCCAGATAATAAGCCATCTATTCGCAATGCAGATTTCACCCGTCATCAAAGGCTCTCTGACTTTTTTTTTATAAGCACGGAGATTTATCAATTAAAAGCTGGACTATCAGTTATCGACTTGGGTGGATTCCCCGACAACGGGTCTGTATATATATGCAACGACGGCGATGTGAGGAGAGACGTGTTAATAATAGTTCAATTTGTTGTAGGATACGTATTTATATCTCATTAAGCTTAAATTTATTGCCAGGTGCGTAAGATCAATTAAGATACAATAGTCTTTCCAGGTTGATTCAGACTTTGTCTCTTAAATTTGTCGACGTTAACTGCTTTGGAAATTGAAGCCGTCGACAGTATGAATAATGCTTAGAAAAATACATGTTATGTTCTTAATTTGATGTATATCAAATGACTTGATGTAGACAAGGGCGTTACATGGGTCCAGCCATTGAAGGGGGGACGAGTCACCACTTTTGTACGCCCTTGCTATCCTTCTGGGTGCCCGTTCTACTACACCTGTGTAGAGAGAAGCGATTTAGATAAAATGCCACGCTCAAGGGCATATGTGTCGTTACGGGGCTCGAAGCCTTGACCTTCCCCAGTCAAGTTTTATAAACCCTCTCCACTACGACACTCTCTGTCCATCTGTTGGCCGCCGCGGCGCCACGGTGTTCTCCTGTGCGGGAAGCGGTCGAACAGGTGAGCCCAGATGACAATGACTCGTAGATGTCAAACGCGGACACACAATCGTTTCTTTGACAACCATTTTCACAATGTCGGCTTCCTATTCAAGAGGGAATATAAAGATGATACTCATCATGGACTTCACCTATTCAAGCTTTCTAAAAAAAACGTGTTTGGACAATGAATTACACCAATTTTGACATTATTTTCTCTAAATGTAATCCTCTTTTTATTTGCGAAATAAGCTATTTTTGGAAATGACACATGTAACCAAGTATTTATTGGATTCAGTTGTATCATACACGCATTGAGCAAGGTTGACCAAGCGGTATTTCGTTGTTTGATATTGTAATTGTGATAAAATCTGTTTTTTTTTTTTACCATTTGCGTAAATGCAAATATTGACAAAGGTATGTCAATTTTATGATATCTTATCAATGAAACGTCTGACTATTTTGATATCAAATGTTATTCATTGGTCAATACCAGAGTTTTGCAAATAACGTAAGAGAAGAAATTTTGTTAAAATCACACGACGAAAAATCTGTAAACCAAACTATCAAAAGATGACACTTTACTCATATTGAAAACAAAAAAATTACACGTCCCAACGATTGGCTTTTAAACGAACTGGGTTGTAGTTTCTTGTTATTTGTCGTGCTTTTTTATTTTTTTTATTTAAATTATTCTTAGAAGGAAAAAGTTAGAAAAATTTCCCGAAAAATTTTCTCACAAGAAAGCAAAAAGGAAAAAATGATAATCAATCAGATTTGTAGGGTTTTTTCGTTTTTTTTAGGGGGGGGGGGTATTTTTTCTTTTTGTTTTATTTTTTTTTAAAACTTCCAAACTCTCTGATAACGGTAATGGGTTCTGACATTTTCTACAGATGCCTTTTGGGCCAAGCAAGTATATTTATCTATTCAGTTAAAATACCATGCAATTGTATTTATTTCTCCATATGTTAATTCGACTGTATTTTTTTACTTTCATTGCCTGATATTACTGTATGTGTTTTTTGTACACCTATTGAAAGAACAATTCTTTTCATTCTTATTGTTTATTGCTATTGATTTATGTACTGAATGTGAATATGAAATATGAAATAAAACTAAACTGAAACTAAATATTTAATTTCCACTGTAATAACAAATACATTCAAAGTTAAACAGGGGGACCGGAATAAAACGAAGCGACACCACAGAACAATGAGCTACCATTAATCTTATAATCCTATTGCCGTTTGAAAGAAAAATAATTATGTTTATCTTTTTGCAGCCAGACTTCGTTTTATCTTGATTTACTTTTATTAAGAAGAGAATATTTCGATTTACAAAGATTCTCACGGTCCTATTTGCTCAGCTTCTAGTCATGAATCAATTAAATTGAATTAAACAGTTAAGAAGACAAAAAGAATCTCTCATTCCGAATTCTGCGGCCATTAGAAGTACCAAATATCGCTTTGACCGTCATTGGTCAAGTACCATTATGACGTCACTGAAGTGTGGGCTAATAAGATTAGGCCTACTAGGCTCGTATACCACTAAACCTCTGATTAATACCCTTGTTTAAGATTTGACTTTCTTTCCCAAACGAAGAACCAACTCATAAGTCAACATAATATACCTCGCGATGGCATAACTGACGGGGGCTCGGAGAATACCGCCTCCAAATAAAAACAGTATATTCAAAGGATGTAATCTTAAAGTCACACAGATTTAGGTCTCTCTCTCAAGACTCCAATCGGCTATTGGTATGCTAGTCGTCTGGCGAACTCTTTGAAAGCTGTACCCACAGACACACACGAATGCAGGATTTGAGACGTTCTCTTTTCAATTCTGGACGACGAATTGGTTTATAAAGGGGATAATGCCCTATTTAGTAGTATTGTCAAGTGGCTACTGTCTGTCTTGAAATGCTTCACTTGTTGCCTGTGATGATTAGAGCGAAGATGATGTCGTGGACTATACAATAGTTTGATTGACACTGCAGGCGTAAGGGGAGAGGGGGCGGTGACATATCTTGCCCGAATAATAACCATTCTGTGTTGATACCTTGCGAGCGAGCGAAGCAAGTGAGCAAAACTGTTGACCGTTCTACGTCCTTTTTTCAGTGCTGCTCCACGGCCCGAGATGAGTCGAAAAGTACAGCAACAATTTCTTCAACTACGGTATTAAAGGGTCGGATGAGCCTTACCCAAATATAAAACATGATTTGCAAGCGAGCGAATCAAGTGAGCAAAAGTTGTGACCGTTCAATATCGTTGCCGTATGAATGCTTTCTCACAGCCCAAAATATGTATTTAAAAAACTAACTTAAAAATCAAATCACAGACATAGGCTAAATCTTTGGTAAAAATTAAATTTGTATTGTTTAATCTTGAGCATGTGAGACACATCGTGTAGTATTCCTTCAAATAATGTCTAAAATAGTTAACATAATTATTTAATTAGTTCCAACATTAAAATATTATAAACTTGAAAAATAAAAAGTTTATAATCGGAAAATTGAAACAATTTCGGACTTGGGTGTAAATCAATCGTCATTGTGGCGTTTGAAATCGTTTAAATTCATGGTCAATATAAATCAAACAAAAATGTAACAAAACAAAGCATTTTTATTCCTAAGTTGTAGCTCTTTTTCTCTTTTCAAAACTATTCGGTAAAACCATGGATTAGTAGGTCCATGGTTAAACAACAGTACACAAATGATAAAGGTGCGTTTCATAGTCCTTTGGGTAACCTCCCAAAATAATCTTGAATATGTCAAAAGTACTTTGGTTCCTCTTAGCAATATTGCTTCTTCAGAAGTCGAGCAGCATCTAGGTTGACACAGGCGTGTAGGACCAACGGGGTGGGTCCGGGTGGTGGCGCCGGCATCCACGGCTTTGAAGCACTCGGTGGCGCTTGTGTCCCTATACAGCTACTGGGCACTCCAGGATGAATAGAATAAATAAGTTTGTGGTCTGATAAAAGAATGAGACCACCTTGTCTTGTGAATGGTTTATATCCTTTATTGTATGTATACGCGACATGATTAGATCATTGAACGACATTCATCAGTCTGGTTAAGTTCCATTTCTCTTACAGTATAAAACAAAAATAACAACAACAAATATCTTTGTTGGTGAGGCCAAAAGTGAAAAGGGTTGTGCGAGCATCAAGTCATTACAATAATTAATAGCCAAATTGATTAACAGATATAGTATTTTGTGGATTGTTCCCATTGTCTTGACAAAATATTTCATTGTGTTTCATTGTGTTTTGTACTAATTATTTAATCCTTATGAACATGGCAACTTTTTAAATTGTCTTCTCTATCTCCGGACGTAAGTCCATCTCTTTCTCTCTCTCTCTCTCTCTTTTTCTCTCTCTCTATCTCTCTATCTCTCTCCCTCCCCCTCTCTCTCCCCCCTCTCTCTCTCTCTCTCTCTCTCTCTCTCTCTCTCTTTCTCTATCTCTCTCCATCTCTTTCTCTCTCCATCCATAAATCTCGTCAAGCTATACTCCAATGTCTCACTCGGGATTAAAGTGGAAATACAAATATAGAGAGTCTAGGCGGACGGAATAGAACGCGACGTCATAATATTGATATGTAAATTGAGGTTGAAACGGTCCTCGTCAATGACGAATTAATTATCATATCGTCGTTATTAAGATGTTTATTACATCGTATATTGCCGATGTAATTGCTCAAATTACTTCTTCGTAATGTTAGTTAGGGCCTATAAGAGATATTTACACATCGTGTCTCGTTAGAATGATCATGTTAATTGTCCGATACAGGTGATTTTTATATTAACGTGATAGTCACACTTTGGTAATGATGAACATGTCCTTGGGCGTTGTGATTTTTTCGGTTTTCGGATGTTATAACTAAATAAGAAATAGAGAAGAAACATATATACAAATTAATTGATTATTCGACGCATGCTCCAGCGACTTCTGCTCCGGACTTTTTTTTCGCCAAATAATAAATGCTTAGCGTTTGGCGATTTGGTTTTAAGTTTGAAATTCGATTTGTGTTAGAAAACTGTTGTGAACACATGTGTCGTAGCAATTGATTACTTCACCACGATTAAACTTATTTTTGTTTGTTCTCAATTGTCAATTTCTATCAAAAGTGAAAATAATAATGTTTAATTTTTGTTATAAATCCTATTTCTTATGAAAATATAAAAGTATACCGTCATTTAGTCATAATGATCTTATTTCTACTGTCCTTAAGATATTCCTGTTTGAATTACGAAAGTAAATGGGTACCTGGTAGGAATTTATTCCTTGAAATGCTAGAGCGCCGTATGGCAGCCGTGCTAAAGCCAGGGTAATAATCGGGAGCGCCAGGAGGGTCAAATCTGACTGACATGAGCGCTATACAAGAACCCACTATTATTATTATTATTAAAACTGCATGCGCAACCATATAATTGTATTAATAGTTCAAATTTTCCTCTCCTAGTTTTTGAAAATGTAATAATACTTCAAAATTGCACGCTAAATGAAATAATCATGACGCTGTATCGTTAGAATTTTCAAAATATACCATTACATCATTTATTTCTTTTATAGAAATAAATCAAATTCATTAGAATGATAAGAGGACAGGTTACATGTCCTTTCCCATTGTTTTGTATTCGTCTAGGGAGAACCAAAATAAGTAAGAGCAGAGGGGGGTAAGCACATTGAGCAGGGGGTGCAAACATGTACCCCTCTGGGGGAAACACCCCTGGTATGCACTTGTTGTATGACAGCACCCGATGAAAAAGGGGCAAAATAGCAGACTCATCGACTCTTCAGATGTATATAAAAGAAGGTGATAGAATATCTCAATGGCTTGGCAGAAATGGTCAAATGGAAAAAGGGATAAAGAGAGCTGAGAGAAAGAGAGGTGAGAGAAAAAGGGACGAAAGATGGGTAAAGAGAGGGGGAAAGATCAGAAGACAGATGAAGAGGAAGGGTAAGTAAGGGAGAAAGCAGGAGGGAGAGAGAGAGGAAGGAAAATAAAGAGAGAGAGAGAGAGAGAGAGAGAGAGAGAAGAGAGAGAGAGAGAGAGATGGGGCAAAAGAGAAAAAAGAAAAAGAAAGAAGATTAGAGAGAGAGATTACTAAAAAAAGATAGACGGGAACACAAAAATGGAGAGAGAGTTAGAGAAATATAGAGGGAAAATGGAAAAAAGTAAAGAGTGAGAAGGGAAATAAACAGGGGGAAGAGAGAACAAAAGAGAGAGAGAAAAAAAGGAGAAAGTCAGAGAAAGAGAGATAGGGAAAATAATGCAAAAAAAAAGAAAGAAGGAAAATATGAGAGAGAAGATTACTGATTAGAGATCGACGGTTTTAAAAGAAATGGAGAGATGATTGGAGAAATATAGGGAGAATCGAAAATAGTAAAAAGAGTGAGGAAGGGAGATACTTGTTTAAACAGAGGGAGAAAGAGAGAACGAAAAAGAGAAAACTCAGAGAAAGTCAGCGAGAGAGAGAGAAAGAGAGAGAGAGAGAATGAAAGACGAGGGAGAAAGAAAAGGAAAGCCTTCATCATCTGTTGACAACATTCGCGACATTGTTTGATATTTCCTTGTCATATAAACTTGTTCAAAAGTGCAAGTTACAAGGGGAGATTGAAATTGGCACAAATGTACAACACCAGAAGGAAATCTTTCGACAGTTTACCTATAGGGAAAACTTTCGAGATATCATATGCGAGTTCATTTTGTCCCAAATAATGAAACCGCAGAAATCATTTGCTTCTACAGCGAAAGAATAAAACCCCCACGAATGTAATGAGTCATTCTTCCAAACTTAGATATGTCATGTTTATGCCTTATGTTGGATGTACTTATCAAGAGTCATCGCATCACATCGTATCATTAAATTGATTTCCTCGATTCTTTTCCGAATGCAATATAGAAATAGCATTCAATATGATGCACTTCACGCCTCTCAGTGTATTTCCTCTTTATTGTTTAACAAATGGAACAATACTCAAGCATGTATTTCTGTGAAAGAGAATCAGTGAGGTGCATGGTGAGATAAGAAAGCGTTTCCTCTGTTTTATATAAATTTGGAGTGGACTAAAAGATTATTATTATTATTATTATATAAACATAATTATTTTGGGGCAAAACGAAAATGATCCATCGTCAAACTAAACTAATGAGCCATGTAAAAGCAAATTGATCGATGGTTTATTTCACCAGACTACAAAGCGACCAAGATGACCTACGGCTTGAGGTCTCATCCGAAGAACTTAGTATTAGGTACAATGACTTACAAAAAAGCACTAGCATATCGACCTGGCTTCGAACCCGGGATCTTGTGCTTACGAAACCACTGCTGTACCATTTAGCCATCACGCCTCCTCAATGAGGTGAAAGCACCTATTTACGAACGATTAAGGAGGGATTAAGGACAGAATGAAGGAAAAGATAAATATCTGCAATGGCCATCTTTATTTCCATTATTTCCCTCGTACTCGGAAAGGGGGTCCCTACATCCATCCTTCGATGAGTCGGTCTGTCGGCACCAGCAGACAGCATGAAACTCGTTACGCGCCATCTGATATTTCCTCATCTCTCCCCCTGAACCACCCCGATGATCTCATCCACCACTCCGCTCGGCCTCTCCCCCGCTGTGAGTCTGCAGTTTTTCCACCCAAAAGTGGGTCGAGTGGGGATGTGGGAGGGATAGGGTGTTACCCATATGTTCCTCGAAAACTTTCAGAACAATGCCCATCTTGTTTAATTTCTTGTAAAGTGACTTGTTTCATTTCTGACATAATGACTGAAGGGTCGAATAAAGTTCACATCTATCGTGCAATACAATCGATTTATAACTTGTCAAACAACAAAAGGATATTTAAAACAATGAAGATAAGATAACCTTTGTTTTCTACAAGCTCAAAGTTGTGTAGAATAAATACGACGGCTAAGAAATAAACTTAATGGCAACTTTTCAAAAATAATGTTCAGATTAAGTACTACTTATGTCATTATCATGTTCGCATGATGCTATCAAAATTGCATTTTTTGAACGTCTTAGTAATCGTATTAACATGGTTTGTCAAATTAAACAGGCTTTAAAGTTGGTTGCCGCCGAGCCCCCCCCCCCCCCGATCCCTCTGATTGTTAAATTTTGGTAACGCCATTGCTAAATAAATAACAAGAAGTGCTCGACTGCATTTGAAACCCTGAGCCATTATTCAAAGTTGGATAAGAGGATTGTTGAATGAAGTAAATGACGTAAAATTATTTAATCAGTTCTCTATATTTTTAAAATACTATGTAATTACTTTACTTATCATACTTTTAACTACGTTAAATTCACATGTAGAAGCGTTCATGGAGGAAATGAGTTTAAATTTCATATCAATTTAAAGACTCGCTTAGCGGGTAGGGGTATTAGGAGCCCCCCCCCCCTCAAAAAAATAAAGATAATTATAATGATATTTTAGGATAAAAATGATAATGATAATAATAATAATAATAATAATAATAATAATAATACTACTACTACTACTACTACTACTAACTAATAATAATAGCAATAATAATAATAACAATAATGATGATAATGAAAATAATAATAAAAAAACCAACAAATACTGAATGAATAGGCCAACATTTAATAACAAATTAAAAAGATAACAAAATGAATCGTTAAAAGGAAGGGCAACCTCTGGTTCTACCCATCATAGTATGATCTTGAGTGTATCGCTACCCTCTAGCATTCACGGATGTATTATTACGAGAAGGCCAAGGACAAGAATCGATGTAAGAATCACAGTTTGGGGGAACCGGGGATGAGAGGCATTGGATGATGCGCTCTCAAGACAAAGTGCCTCCTGGGTCTTTAGCTATGGACCCTAAATTTGCTTTTTGTGGTAGGGTCGAAAGATTGATTTATTAGCACTTTTGAATGCTCTGATGCTGAAAAGGTACTTTTCTGTTAGGTTACGTTCCATATTTCAATTGGTACGTCGTATTGCATTTGCAAATTGATCGAAATCCATCATTTTCTTCGATGTCATTCAAAAATGCGTTAATATGAATATTGGAGGAAAAAAAAGGATATTTTATCTAATCTTAAAATCTTGCAGATGCCCCCTTTTTTCTCATATGTCGACCTACACTTCTTGTCTAGTTGTTCTTTTTTCTTCTTCCTTCTATATTTATTTTCTTTTTTTTATGGGTGGGGTGTCGGTGAAAGATAAATTTATTAACACTTTATAGTGCTCTGATGCTAAAAAAGAACTTATCTTTTTGGTTACTCTCTATATTTGTGTTGGTACGTCGCATTGTACATGCAAATTGATCGACATTCATAATCTATTCGATGTCATACAAAAATGCATTAATATGAAAATTGGAGAAAAAATAGATATTTTATCTAATCCTCAAATCTTCCTACTCTTTCTAAATTTTCGACGATGCTCCCGTTTCTTTTATGTCGACCTACCTTTCCTGTCTAGTTGTTTTTCTTTTTTTCTATATTCATTTTCTTTCTGTCTTTCTGTCTGTCTGACCGGCTTTTACCCCTCAACATAGAATATGGATTAGCCACTGATTATAGTAATCAGCCCTTTGTATTTTTGAGAAAAATTTATTCTCATCGACTTTATCAATGTGGCAAAGGCGAATCAATGCTTACAAATATATACAGGCCTACGATTAAACTAGCACATTTTTGTCCTTCTAAAACTGATCACTTTAAACTTTACCTGTTCGGTAAGCGCATGACTAATAATGACCTCCCGTTTCCAGGGCTTTGCGCGCGTTACAATTTTATTATAATGATGGTGAGGGGTGAGGAGGATGGGGGGGGGGGGGTCGGGTGAGAAATGATTTAAGCCTTCACACCTCATGAGCGGAAACAATGAAGG